>NW_006283354.1:1843540-1843830 GCF_000327345.1 Myotis davidii
ACGTGGGGGGGGGGGGAGAGAAGTCCCTTCCTCCTCACCACCCCCCACACCTCCTAACAAAACCCTGTTTTACAAAAGGAGGCCCTGGGAGGATCAGGTTAGCGCCTGCCCCGGGGAAGGCATTCTTCCAGCCTTTGGAGACTATAGATAGGGCTTTATGCACCAGGCCCCCGAGCGGAGTTCCAGAAGGTCCTGGCAGCCGGCGCTGCCAGCTCGGTCCCAGGCCTGAGCCAGTTCTCAAGGTCCTGGCCGGCCAGCGGGCGGGGGAGGGGGGGAGTCGGGTTTCGGGG
>NW_006283354.1:1843934-1856728 GCF_000327345.1 Myotis davidii
CTGCCCCTCCGAGGAGACCGCAGGCCCGTCGAGCCAAGTTCACTGGTGGAGTCAGCGAGGAAAAAGCTTCTGCAAGGGCTCCCTTTTGGGGTCTCGAGAAGGGGTACCGCAGGGTGCAGGCGCGGGGGTAAGGTTTCAACGGCAAGGCGACAAGTCAGGCAGCTGGCCCAAGCGGGCAGCGGGGAATCCTAGGTGCACACAGCCTTTTTATTTTTATTTTTTACTTTTGGGGAGGGAGGAATAGCGGAGTGAGAAACCAACGATGAAGGAGTGCGAACGGGGGTCGGAACTGGCCTCCCGTCGTTCCCGGGGGCCCACAGCCGGCCATCTGAGGACCCAAGAGGAAGGTGTCCCGGATCCGCGTCCGGTAGGCCCGCAGCTTCGGGGAGGAGCCGTTGGCCAGGCGGAGGGGAAGGGCCTTACCGCTTGAAATCCCGCATGAGCCTCCTCCGGGCGGGGGTCGACATGCTCCACAGCTGCCCCGCGGTCCGTCTGAAAGAAAAGAGTCCCGCGCAGCCCCCCCACCCCCCGGCGCGGCGGTCGAATCACTGCGGGTCACCGCCACGGAGGCTGCACAAACAACCCCGCAATGACGTCTCCCTCCGCCGCCTCCAGATCCCTCCGCCCTCCGCCAGTACCACGGCACGAGGGGGGGAGGGAAGGGGGAGGGGCACGGGTGAGAGCTCCTGGGGTAGCTTTTCAACAAGGTCCTGCCATTCGTGCTCCCTGAACTAATTGGAAAATGAGTATTCTCTGTGTTCAGACTAGATATTGTGGGTTAGGAGACAACAAAGCCGAAACACCACCCAGATGCATTCCCTTTCACTAGGTTAGGTCCGACCGAGTAGGGAGAGGGGGACGCAAGCGGGTTGGAGATTTCAGGCGAAGGAGGTGGGATGACGTAAGGTCACGTGATCTACCGGCGGCGATGTCAACAATCCACCCCTGAGGGGGAGGTGGCGAAGTATCCAGAACCACGTGCCCCTATGACGTGATTAGAACTGGTAAAGCCAGAGCTACGCTGCACCTGAGTCTCGGCCAGGTATTTGAAGCAGGTAGTTAAACTGACCGGATGGGCATACACCTGTATTAGTTTTCCAAACATTTGGTCCCATGAACAGGGAGGGCAATGGGAGAGGAAGAGGTTCTGGGCAGCGAAGTATGTTTTGCCTACGTCTCTTTAACACAGAGCTAAAAATAATTTGGAATTGTAATCTCCTTTGGTTGGTTCAAAAGCTTATCAAATCTAGTACATAAAGTGATGGGACCACCATTTTTTAATTTTATTTTTATTGCGGTATTGAATGCTGAGACCCATACAAAGTAAAATCCCCTGAATACAAAGTAAAATCTTCCTTAGGGGCACCAAATTGCCTGTGTGTGCATTGCAGTGGGGTTTCCAGGGTTGGAAATTATGGGCAAAGGTAAAAAAATGGTGTAGATTCAGATCTGGGGAACAGATCATGGCGACATGGATAGGGATTTTATATCTAGCCTAGATAACTCATTTCAGGTCTTCCACACTAGCTTTTTTGATGCAGGTGCACCAGAAATGCTCCCCACAGCTTCAGGGAGGGCGGGGGAAGGGTGGGAGAGCAGCTCAAAGTTACTGAGCCTTGTAGAGGACCCTGAACTTTTTCATATATATTAGGGTAATTCTTCAGCCCAAACCAGAATGAGAGGATAGGATGAGGTCCTTCGCATTGCCCCCAACTGCCCATAGTTCAATGGAACTAGAGAGGGTTAACTTTCCCCACTTTCCTAGTATCTCCTGGACAAAAAAAGGAGGCACATACTAAAACCGACAAACTTAGGGGAGGCCTGCATGGAAAGCTTTACAAGCTCAGAGACCTAAAGTAGCCATATAGGATGGTCTGAAATGAAAACTTCCTAACTAAAAGGGAGTCATGGAAGGTAGTCATGTCCTATTGTCTTTTTGCATCTATGATAACATACCTTTGTTATGTCAGAGTAATCCTCTTTTTTCCAGACCCCTGGGGCATAATCTCGCACCAGAACTTGAGACCACTGAACCCCTGTTGTTATCTTTTCTCCACATACCATGATAAGTGTTCATTATCCTGAACCCACCAATGTAAAAGAAGTATTTGAGTCTCTGGTATACTTTTTATCCAATTTCAGAGATTTCCTCGATCTGAGTTCCACCATCTCCCTAATCATTGGATTTCATATAACCCCCTTACATCTTCTCCTTTGATTCTGATGTATAAAATAAATGCTAAAACTGCCATTTTTTTTTCGGGAGCACTTTCTCAATCTGATAAGAGATTTTGTTTCCTGGCAATTGTCGGTTTGGCTCAAGTAAATTCATAAAAATTCTATACAGGTTTGGATGTTTCTTATGTCAACACTCCCTTTTTTCAAACCCTGACTATCTCTTGCTTTTAGTAACTGCCTTTGTGATCAAGTTAGCCAGACCTAACTTTTGATAGGTCCTGCTGTGCATTCACAAACGTGATTCTCTAAATCAAAAGCTGAATATCCTTATTTTTACTTTTTTGCCTTCCTGTCATAGCAATCCTAATCCTCCCAATACCAAGGATGAAGACACACTGGTAGGGTTACATGAAATGAAATACTACAGAGAAACTTCAAAAAAAAAAAGAGTCTGTTAGGTCATTTATCTAGCCATTTGTCAACATAAGAAACATTCAAACGTGTGAAGAATTTTTGTGAATTTATTTGAGCCAAACTGTCAACAATTGCCAGAAAACAAAATCTTGAATCTGGTTATCTGGAATTTTCTGTCAAGGCTGCTTCTGGCGGAGGTTGAAACTGCAATTAGATAAGGTATTAAATCTAGGTTTGGTATCATGGGCTTTTAGCACAAGTAATAGCATTTGGGGCCTGTGGTTCACAGTAGATAGTTTCTTTTTTAACTTATCTTTATTGTTGAAAGTATTACAGATGTCCTCATTTTTCCCCCCATTGACCCTCTCCATCCCACTCCTGCCAGTCTCCTCAAGCATTCACTGCACTGTTGCCTGTGTCCATGGTTATGCATATATGCATATAAGTTCTTCGTTTAATCTCTTCTGCCCCCCTTCCCTTTAAAAGTTATAATTTTATACTGTAGTGATTCTGTAGCTCTAGATTGTGAGATCATGAGGGCAAGAACTCTGATTCATGCTTTGTCCCTTGCAATTATTTAGTCCACAACAAATATTTAATAAATATACTTATGAAGTCTGAGCCCACTATGACATTCTTATTCATAGATACGAAGTATTTTATAACAGGGCTCAATAACTTTCTTTTTTTGGTTATTCCTCACCCAACGCTATTTTTTCTATTGATTTTTAGAGAGAGTGGAAGAGAGGAGGGGAGAAGAAAGAAACACATCAATGTGAGACATAGATTGGTTACCTCCCTTGCACCAGGTCCCAGGATCGAACCTGCAACCCAGGTATGTGCCCTTGATTGGGAGTCAAACCCAAGACACTTCTGGGCTGACGCTTTAACCAGAGCCACACTGAATAACTTTTTAAATGGAAGAAATTCTCAATATTTTGGTAGTGATAAACAAAAACTATCAGGGGCAGAAATATTAATCATGCTGTTAACCATGATTGTTCTATTCTGATTGGAGAAAGCACATTCTAAATGGCTGAGAGTTGTACACCCTGGGACATGGGAGTTAACCTGGGAATGCGGTCCATTCATCAAAGAATTAACAACCGAGTTGAAACAGTAGAGTCCACCCTTCCAAACCCCCGAATTTGCCTGTAACTAGTAATCATTATACCCATTCTTATTCCTTTTGCCTACTTCCCCATGCCTCTAACTCCTTTTGCCCACTTTCCCATGTAATTTTTGTCCTTCTAACCAACAAAAGCAGAGCAGATTTTCATGGATGACCTGCTGCTCTCCCATACTGTGGCATTATTAGAATAAACACTCATATGATTCAACTCAGTCTCTGCTTAATTGGATCAAGTAGTGATAGGCAGCCCGGATCCATCAGTCCCAGCCCAGATCCATTGGTTGTCCAGTTTCAAAACCATGACCATTACCTGACCGGCATGCTCAGTGGTTGGATGTTGACCTATGAACCAGGAGGTCACTGTTCGATTCCCAGTCAGGGCACATGCCGGGTTGCAGTCTCAATCCCCAGTGGGGGATGTGCAGGAGGCAGCTGATCAGTGATTCTCTCTCATAATTGATGTTTCTCTCTCTCTCCCTCTTCCTCTCTGAAATCAATAAAAAATATATTAAAAGAAAAAGACAACCTTGACCACCTCTCCCTCCCCTCCCACTCCTCTCTCAATATAAATTTGAGCAAAATTGAAACATTTCAGGGATGTTAAAAATACCAATTCTTTTACCCTTTCTCATTTAAATTAGGATCTCTGGGGTGGAACCTTTTTAAAAGCTCACCAGATATAATTTCAATATGCATGGTGGGTGGGACCAACTGGACTAGAATTTACGGGATAATGGTATTTCCTCATTTAGGGAAACAGTGAGATTTGGCCCTTTAACATTTAAATTTACTTTTACAGACAAAAATAAATGAAATCCTTAAGAAAGAGGGCACTTGCTCCAGTGATATCCTTGTTATTCACTGGAGGCTGTAAGGCCAGCAGGACCTCATTCTAGTATTAAGCAATTAAATAACAGCTTTCCCCCCTATACCCTTGTGTGTTTGTTAATCCATGTGTGGTAGAACCCGTTGAAATACTTGCTTCCCCCCAAAAGGAAGTTTTCCAGTTTGGACACACAGTTTTCTTAAAAAGGATTACTATGAGCTTGAAAAAAATTTTTTAAGCGTATTGCAGAAATGTTCTTGATGTAAGAAGCGTCTTCTCTCCATTTTAAGGATGAAATGTGGACAGCTGAACTCAAACTCGTCTATGGAGTATTTACATAACTAGGTAACTTAGAAAACTACAATCACAACAGAGTTGCTCGGAAGTCTCCTTTTACAAGAAATCTCTACTATTTAATGACACCTGCCGTCCTTTTAGGACCCAGCGGAAGCGCAGGTGTTCTCTAGGCTGGGGACAGACGCGAGGCCGGCGGGACAAGCCTCCGCCGCGGTTCCTCTCTCCTAGAGTACTTGCAGTCCCTCGCGCTGCCGTCTAAATTGCTGATGCACCCCCTTCCCCATCTCCACTCTAAATCAGCTTTTCGAGGAGAACCCAATCTGATCGTTGGCAACCACTGATCCCCACCTCCACCTCTAAACGATCTTCCGTTTAGAGCACACCGGGAACTAGTCTTTTCCAATACTTCTCATTTTCCTTCCGGGTCAGGCCAGTCCGGCCTGTGTTCCGGTCTTGCGCACTAGGTTCCGAGCGCGAGGCCGGCGGCACCGTTGCCATGGTAGCGGGTGGTGGGGAGCTAGTGAGACCCGCGGCCAAAATAGAACTGGGACTACGCGGGGCCGGACCTTCGGGACCACAGAATGGGCTGAGGCGGTGGCGGCTGCCCGGACGAGGTCGTCCGCCGGGCGTAGGGTGCGACACTGACCCGGGACCCTAAGCTATCTGCTTTGAGGAGTGGGCTGGACCGAGGTTTTCTTGGGTCCCGGGGACTGACCTGCGGGCCACTGCAGTATTGCGGAACCTCTTATTTGACCGGCATGACCGGAAGTGTGAGGATAACCCTCCGCCCCGTGGATTGTGACGTGTAGTGAAGGAAGCTTAATACTTAGTGTAGATGGGAATAACCGAGGCAGCGGGAGGCTCCCGATGTTCTCCGAAGGCTGGAGCCCCACAAGTACACCTTACTGTCGGGCTAGAAGTTTCCAAAGACAAACGGTGCCTGTGGAAAAGATTCCTATTTTTTTTTCTATGTTTCTGTATTTTAGTATGGGTTTATTGTGGAACTGCATTATCCAGCTTTCAATAAATAAAATAAAAATGTTTAACATTTTCTTTATTTCTGTGAAGAAGCAGGGCTTAAGAATGGAGATGTATGAAACTCTTGGAAAAGTGGGAGAAGGAAGTTATGGAACAGTCATGAAGTGTAAACATAAGGATACCGGGCAGATAGTGGCCATTAAGATATTTTATGAGACACCAGAAAAATCTGTCAACAAAATTGCAACGAGAGAAATAAAGTTTCTAAAGGTTAGCTTCTTTGGCCTTAATTGCTCTTTAAGTTGAGAGAGAAATAGTTATGGAAACAAATTATATAAGGAGTTTTTCAGTTAACACATGTATTAAGACAGGTAATAGAAAAACAAGTGTGATACCCTACCTAAATGTCTTACATTTTGTAATTTTATAGTGATACAAGATATATGTGCTTATGGATAATATAACAAAAGTTATAATTTGAACTAAATTTTTATCTTCTAGAATTTCACTGATTATTGTGAAATAATTATTCTGAAATATAAAAATGTGTACTTTGTGCAAGACATTGTGCCAGATGCTGAGACTATAATGAGGTAAAAGACAGTACCTGCTCTTCAGGCCCTTTATTATTCAATCAGAGAGACAGGAGGACATATAATACTGAATAAAAAGTGGCTCATAAGAAGTGCCAAGTGATTAACACAAAGTCCTGTTGGGTAGTGAAGGTTTCTTGGAAGAATTGGGACATGACTCTGGCTTTAAATGATGTGTAGGATTTATGTAAGAAGGAGAGACTGTTGTATAATAGGTTAGTGGAACAGCATAAGCTCAGAGTGGCTAAAGCAGGACAAAGATAAAGAGCACAGTGGAACTCTAGCCGGTTTGGCTCAGCGGGTTGAGCCTGAAGACTGAAGGGTCCCAGGTTCGATTCTGGTCAGGGCATGTACCTCGGTTGTAGCCTCCTGGTCCTGGTTGGGGGCATGTGGGAGGCAACCAATTGATGTGTCTCTCTTACATTGGTGTTTCTCTCTCCCTCTCCCTTCCACTCTCTCTAAAAATCAATGGAAAAAATATCCTCGGGTGAGGATTAAAAAAAAAAAGGAGCAGAGTGGAAAGTACAAAGAGCAAAGGTATTTGCCTGTAGAATTTCCTGTGCCAAAATAGAGATAGAATTAGAAAGGTAAATTGGACGTAGGATTTTAAGTCTTTTTTTTTAAACACATGTATTTTTATTGATTTCAGAGAGGAAGGGAGAGGGAGAGAGAGAAACATCAATGATGAGAATCATTGATTGCCTGCTTGCCCCCTACTGGGGATTGAGCCCAAAACCCTGGGCATGTGCCCTTGACCAGAATCGAACCTGGGACCCTTTAGTCTGCAGGCCAATGCTCTGTCCACTGAGCCAAACCAACCAGAGCAGTTTTTAAATCTTGTCTTTTGGGCTAAGGAGTTAAAATTTGGATTTGTTAGAGGACGAAGGTTTTGAATTCAGAATAAAGAAACTCTATAAATACAAATGTGGCACTATTTTTTAGAAAAGATTGGAGGACTCCAAGAGTAACAATAGGGAGTCCTGTTAGGGAATTTAATTCAGGAATACTGGTAAATGTCACGAGGAACCCTACTGGATTGTGACAATTTGAATGGAAAATAAAGTTAAAACATGATATGTTGCAAAAGAAGACACAAAGATTTCTTTGAGGCTCAGTGAGTACTATCATGGAAGTTTGAAATACCCCAAGAGGCATAGTTTGGGAACTAGTTCAGTTTTAGTAATGTTGAATTTGTCCTTTTTTAAAAATATATATATATTTTATTGATTTTTTACAGAGCGGAAGGGAGAGGGATAGAGAGTTAGAAACATCGATCAGCTACCTCCTGCACACTCCCTAGTGGGGATGTGCCCACAACCAAGGTACATGCCCTTGACTGATTGGGTCAGTGGAGAGAGCAGCAGCCTGCAGACTGAAGGGTCCTGGGTTCGATTCCAGTCAAGGGCACATTCCTCAGTTGCAGATTTGATCCATACGGGGCACTTTCGGGAGGCAACCAATCTATATGTCTCTCTCATATTGATGTTTCTCTTTTCTCTGTCTCTCCCCATCCCTTCCACTCTCTCTTAAAAATCAATGGGAAAAATATCCTCAGGTGAAAAAACAAAGAAATGTTGAATTTGAGGTGACAGGAGTACCTTTAAGTAAAGAGGGCCAGCGGGCTCTTAGAGACGGGGAACAGTATCAGGAGAGATGAGGGCAGAAGATAGGATTTTGTGTAGGTGTGACAGGTCAGCCTAGGGGAAAGTGCTCCTGGGTGTAAAGAAAGGGGCATTAAGACCCCTTGGTGACTGAGTACAAAACTAGTGATTTAAGTATATATGTACTTTATAAATTGGAATTTATCTAGATGCTTTAAGGTTATGGCTTTGACAATGTAGTCTAGATGTTTTACTTAATGAAGAAAACAAAGTAATATTCTATTTCTTTGTAAGTGTATATTAGGTATGATGGATCAATTCAAAATTGAAGAAATATATTAGGTGTCTGTGTATTGTTGGAACTGCTCTATTTCTTGACAATGAAAAGGAAAGTTAAAGTCAGTAAAGATGTTATAATCTTGTGTAAGATACCAGTCCTTATTCTGATGGCCCAAAACATAATAATACTGTGAGGCAACTATTATACACTGGAAGTGAGTAATCTGATTAGAAGGCCTTTTCCTAGGTAATATCTTTCATTCTTTCTTCAACTCTATTGCATTTGAGCTGGTTATTTTTTTCTAAAAGTCAATTATGTATTGGCAAGAACACAGGGATGAATTTAAATGTTACAGCTATTACAACTATTATGCAAACTATTTTGAGACACCTTAATTATTCGTATTGGTTTATTTCTTATAGAATTTTTAGTTTAGTTCTACAAGAGAGATTTCTTGGATTGGATAACAATACTTAATTTAAAAAGATAGTCATAATGACTTAATTTGAACTAAATTTTTATCTTCTAGAATTTTACTAAATAAATGACAGTAATTAGTGCAAATATCTGTATAAAACTTGTCTAGTAATGAAGGAAAACAAACAACTTGAAAAGGGGTAATGGAGCATTTCTAGGGGTTTCATGATTTATTTGAGAGTGTACCCCTGGGGATCTTCCCTAATGATTATTAGCTCCCATTAACCCTTCACTGCTTTTCCCTTTAAAATAAAGACTGGATAGGAAACCCATAATTTTCCTTAGTTGAAAGATTAAAGTCCAAAAGCAGTCATTTTTTGTTTTGTTACTGCCTGCATGCTGTTGCTGCTGGCATCTTGCCCACCAGGGAAATTGGGAGCAAAAGTAGGAAAGGCATCTGGCATTATATTTTGACATGTTTTTCTATTAGTCATGTTTTAAGGACTGGTTTAGATATTAATACAGATAAGTAGAAAAATTGCTAATATCCCCTCAGAATAAAGGCAAATAATTTTCATAAAGTATAGTTTTCTAATGAATCTAATATTGAAAATATACCCCTTAGTTTTTAGCCAAATGAATAAGTATTTTTGGTAATTTGAAAAAGTTAAATATCTCAGAGTTTATTGTAATTAAATCAGTGTGTTACAAAATAGAATAAGTAGCATAAAATATTAAAATGTCATTTCTTTTCTAAGCTGATACATACCATTTTTGATATTTTAAAATTATATCAGTCTAAAAAGATGTCTTGTTGCTTAATAGAATAATAGACTATTATTTTATTCAAATAGAATAGCATAATGCTCTAGACTAGAACAAAAATGTACACACAAATAATTGTATATTTATGTAACGTCCTTCTGGCTATTTCACATATCTGAAAGTTTCTAGATATTCTAATACTCTTTTGTTACAGTGTGATGAATTTATAATGTCCTCCCCTGGAACAGACTTTACTCTCAAGAGTTTAGGATTAACCTCAAAGAATAATTTATATACATTCAGATCACATACTCAGTAGCATTGAACTCGGTGCTCATTTGAAAATATAAAGACCTTTTAAATTTCAGATGTTAAATTTAACCACAAATCAAGTTAAAAGATAGGAAGATATCTCTTAGCAGCATACCAAATTGCATTATAGTACATTAACTCTAAATTACTTAAATAAAAAACAAGCAAATGCTAACTTGAAGTAAAGCAATACGTTTCCCTTTGTTCTATAAATATTAATTATGAAATAGATTAACATTTTCTTAAAACAGGAATGTAAGCAAATCAGTTGAGAAATTTCTGTTGAAATGCATGGAGGAAAAGAAGCTGAGAATATTTCTGCTTCACTTTAAAATATAGTTGTTATATGTATAAATCATTGTGCATGAAATAATTTATTAAAAATCTGTTTCTTTGTCAATAGCAATTCCATCATGAAAACCTGGTCAATCTGATTGAAGTTTTTAGACAGAAAAAGAAAATTCATTTGGTATTTGAATTTATTGACCACACAGTATTAGATGAGTTACAACATTATTGTCATGGACTAGAGAGTAAACGACTTAGAAAATACCTCTTCCAAATCATTCGAGCAATTGAATATCTTCACAATAATAATGTAAGTGCTGCAGAATAAGCCAAACCATAGAATGTATATGAATGATAAATGCCCTTTAAATATTGTTCTGTTTTGACTGTTGAACCTCAGAGGGAAGGCAGGGGAGTGTGGGTAGGAAGAGATCAACTAATGAACTTGTATGAACATATGCATACCCGTGGACAAGGACACTGGGTGGTGAGAGCCTGGGGGAGGAGGGAGGACAGGAGCTGGCTGGAAGAGGTAGATGCGGGGGAAGGGAGGACCTATGTAATACTTTAAAGATTTTTTAAAATATATTTTATTGATTTTTTACAGAGAGGAGGGGAGAGGAATAGAGAGTTAGAAAAATTGATGAGAGAGAAACATCGACCAGCTGCCTCCTGCACATTCTCTACTGGGGATGTGCCTGTAACCAAGGTACATGCCCTTGACCTGAATCGAACCTGGGACCTCTTCAGTCCACAGACTGACGCTCTATCCACTGAGCCAAACCGGTTAGGACTAAAGATTTTTTTTTTTTTAAAAAATAAAAATAAAAAGCCATTGACAGACCCCCAAAATAAAATAAATATTGTTCTGTTTTTATGAAGTTGTTAAAATTATCTTTCTGTACAATATTGATATCCTGAAAAGGAGGTCACTACTTTATAACTTAGTTGCAGAACCAAGAAAACATAGTGAGCTTACAATATTTCTTATAGGGCAGACCAAGTATGGTATTAATAATTTGGTATAGAGGAATCAAAAGTCAATTGGAGCATCTTTTATTAGAGAAAGTACATTTTAAATTGTTGAAAGCTAGACTAGCTCAAATGAAGGGAGGTTTGAAGGTAGGAAGTGGAAACTTGGCGAGGGGAATGGCAAGTTCATGTGGATGCCTTTAGGGGAAGAAAGGAGAAATAAAGTAGCTAAGAGATATAGAGCCTTGCATAACTCCTGAAAAAATCAAGAAAGGAAAGATCAACTCTTCTGATTCTTAGTGCTGCCCTTAGCACTGCCTTAGCTCAAGTTATTAAGGAGATACTTTGTTCCCACTGTGAGCTCTGCTTTCCGGAAAGTTAGATTTGCATTCAGGAAATAACAGTAAAAGCTTCAAAAATAGTTTTATTAGTAAGTGATATAGGCATAGCATATATATATTCCATACTTTTTCAGATATCCTAATTTCTAATTTTCTGTCTTGCTAATAGTGTATCACATTTTACTGCTTTGAAAAATATGGTTGGGATAGCAACTGGAATTCAGATTGTGATTTCCTTTCCAGCTAGATCCATGGGGAGGCAGTATAATGCAAAAGTTAAAAGCACCAGTCTGTTATCAGTCTATCTTGGATTTTCACCCACCAGCTTATCTGTGGATAAACATAAAACTTGTGCAGCTCACAACTTGCACAATGAAAGGTGGCAGCCCCGTTACTCTGTGGGCCCAGAAATGTTATCTAACTTCACTGAGCTTCATTTTCTTTATCTGTGAAATGATACTATAGTATCTCACAGATTTTTTTGTAAAGATCAAATTAGGTAGTAGGTATAAAGTGTTTAGCACTGTATCAGAGTCAGGAATAGCCATGTTATCTGTAGTCCTATAGTGCCTTATAGACTTTAAAAATGTTTTTTGAAAAAGGAAAAAACCAATATGGGCTAGACTGAGAGTAGATGACTTTGAAGAAGAGCTAAAACTAATGTAAGTACAGTTTTGAACTGTAACTAAGATTTCACTTGAAAAGGGAATGTATTCAGATGGGGTGCCACTATAATAGAGGCACACCTAGGCCGGGGACTTCAGAGAGTGGCAATAGGTGCACTCACAGAGACCAGGCAAAGGGAGATAAGATTGCACAGGTGGCCAGGCAGGAGGTTTGCCAGAGCCTTGAAATTCATCCTGAGGAGTTGTGGAAGTGGAAATAGATGAATGTAGTTGTATAGATGGTACCTTTAAGATGGCTCTAACTTATTACCCTAGGTTAATTCTTTGGGCCATTTGTGGAGAGAGACGGAGGCAGAACAAGAGCCAACCCCAAACATAGCAATATATAACATAGCAATTAAGTTATATAAACAAAGATAGATCCCAGATTTTTGTCACTGAGATATTTTCACTTGTGCTATGATACTTTTCCAGTGATAGGAACATACTTCATTCAGTTGATAAAGTTTTAAAATGCCTTACTTGTTTTAGGCACTGTACTGGGCACTGGTAATATAGCTTAAACAAGACATATATCTTGCCCTCATGGAGCTTACAAGTCTGGTGGGAGTTACAAACAGGTAAATAGACAATTAATAATATAGCCTGACAAATACTGTAATGGGTATGTGCAGAATGATGTGAGAACAAATGGAAGGAACATCTACTACAAACATCACAAGTGCATAGATTAGACAAATCCTGGAAAATTGGGAAACTAATATTCTAGGGAAA
>NW_006283354.1:1856833-1864304 GCF_000327345.1 Myotis davidii
TGTAGAAGGCTGAGAAGGCGGGTAGGGTTCAAATCCTACAAGGCTTTATAAACCATTTTAAGGAGTTACTAATCTGTCACGTGGAGTGGGGAATCCTTGAAAGATGTTAAACAGAGAAGTGACATAGTCACACGTGATTTTAAAGCAGTACTGTGACTTCATTGTGGACAAAGGATTGGAGGGGATCAGAATGAATCCAGGGAGAGTAGTTAGTAGTGTAGTAATTTTCGGTGAGAGAGCTGAGGGGACTTGAACTAGAGAGAGAAGTAGGTAGGTTAAGAGTATAGGGAGCCGAGGAAGAAAAATACCTTGGTTTCTGGCTTGAGACATGGGTCAGTGTTGGTTCCCTTCCCAGGAGCACAAGAACTATTAAGAACAAATAGCTTTGGGGGAGATGATGCATTTAGTTTTGGACTTGCTGAGTGGGACTTCTTATAGAATTCCACTCTTTGTGGAAACCAGGAGAGATATCTAGAAATAGAAATTAGACATAGAAATTTGGAAATCGTCTGTATATGGATAATTACTAAAGTTATAGAAGTAGGTGAGGTTGAGATGAAATAGCCAGTAGTTGGGAAGAAGCCCAAGAGGGTATGTTGTCTCCATAACCAAGTAAAGAAAATGATCCCCACCCCTCCACCCCCCAAAAAAAGTACACGAGATTTCCCAGCTTTTTTTATGTATGAGAAGAGAAAACCTAAGATCAGAACCTGCATTTAAGGGACAGATAGAGAGAGAGTTGCCGTAAAGATAGAAGGAGCCTGGGAGAAATTTAGGTCCTTGTAATCAGGAATGAAGGAATGGTTGGCAACATTTTTACACTAAGATATCAAGTAAGATATGCATTGAGGGGTCTCTGTTGGACTAGCAACAATTACGTTGTTGATGTTGGCTCAGGCAGTTTAATGGAACATTTCAGCAGAAGACAGATTCCATTACTTTGAGTGGTGAATGAATGATCATAAAGTGAAGAATGAGAAGAGATGATGTCAGCAAGAGATTTACTGTGAAGAAAATGAGAGAAAGGGTAGTACCTGGGATATGACATGGGGTTAAAGGAAAGTTAAACTTTTTTCAAGTTCTTTTGATGACTTTTACGTTTAGGAATGTGATGTACCTTTTTAGTATTATACTTGTTTTTTTTGGCTCCCTGTCATTTTGAGATAATGTATGGGGCAAGAATTGAAAATATATAACTTCAGCTTTTGCACTGTGTGGTTAATCCTTTGCATGGGGTAAGAAAATAGCTTTACTGCCTTAATTAGCTAAATTTTCTCTATATAATTTTTGAGAGCTTCTCTAGGTAATGAAACCTCATTTTAATGTATTGCATCTTCTGTTTGTTTTTTAGATCATTCATCGAGATATAAAACCTGAGAATATTTTAGTATCCCAGACAGGAATTATTAAACTCTGTGACTTCGGATTTGCACGAATGCTAGCAGCTCCTGGGGATATTTATACAGACTATGTGGCCACACGCTGGTATAGAGCTCCAGAATTAGTATTAAAAGATACCTCTTACGGAAAGTATGTACATTTTAGGATCTTGCCTGGTCTTTCCCATTCATCTCTCTCTCTCTCTCTCTCTCTTTTTTTTTTTACCTGTGGTGACTTTGTCACCCCTCCTACTGATACCCTCAGCCTTTTGCACCTGAGTTGGGTTTAAGAAAGGGATACCTCTACATAGAACAGAGGGGTCCGATAGGCACCTGTATGCTGGCTGTTGATGTTACCATGCTTGCTCTCTGGGGCTAAGTGGCCCAAACCCCAGGAGACCTATGCAGACATCCCTCAGACTGTATCCTTGGCAGAGTTGTCTTATCTGCTTATGTTTAGCCTCCACATTATACAAAGGTTTTAAAATAATTTACCTCACTCTGCCAGTGTTACCATAGGAACTGACATGTGCCCTATTTCCTGGAATATGGCACTCTCTGCAAAGATTGGCAAATAATACTTTTAAAGATTATATTGTTTTGGATGCCTCAAAAGGTAGCATGGTCTCAATTTATTGTGAAACAGTAGAAGCAGTATATGAAACAGCAATCTAATATACAAATAACGAATCTCGAAGAACATAAAGGGACCAAGTTGTACAACTAATACAACCAGTGGAGGGGGATATTCTTGCATGCTTTTCCTAGAAACCATTGTTCTATTCTGTTTTTATAGTAATATCTAATAAATATATTTAAATCCTCACCTGAGGATATGTCTTCATGGATTTGAGAAAGAGAGAGGGCAAAGGAGAGAAGGAGAGAGAGAAAAACATTGATGGATTGCCTCCTGTACATGCCCCAAATGGGTATCAAACCCACAGCCTGGGTATGTGCCCTGACTGGGAATCGAACTTGTCACCTTTGGGTGTACGGGATGATGCTACAACCAACTGAGCCACACTAGCCGGGGCAATAATATCTAATATTAATGAGTACTTACTTTTTGCTAGAAACTGTTCTAAATGCTTTACATGCATTAAATAGTTTAATTTTCATAATTCTATGGTGAAGGTGCTACTATTGTCCTCCTCATTTTAGATCAGAGGACACTGAAGCACAGAAGGTAAGCTAATTTACCTAAAGTCACTCCCAAGTACCTTTTCTACTGTATGTATCATTGATGTCTTACTCAAACGATCTCTCTGCCTCAATTACTTTATCTGTATAACGCAAATAGTAATAGGATCAGCTTCAAGGAATTGTTCTGAGGTTTAAATGATTTAATGAATAAAAAAACATTAAAATATAGTACATTCTCAGTGAATGTAGCTTCCATCAAATCTAGTCCCAGTGCTATCCTCTCTTCACGATGTAGCTTAAATTCCTTTTCTGATACATCCCCCAGTCCTTATTCCTTGCCCCCAAATCATACCCCTTTCTAAACCTTCATGTACATTGTCTGTAAGTTTTGTGTCAGTTAATATTTAATATGACCTAGTTATACTCTAGCTATTGTTCTTTAAAATATTTCTTGCCGAAAGATAAGTTTCTTGCAGATAAGTATAATCTCTGTACTTCACAGAGCCAGCATTGCTCCCTTGTACATGGCAAGTTTGGATTCTATGAGGCTTCCTTCACATTGCATTTATAATAAATTTATTCATGAGTGTTTTTAAAAATCTTTTTATTGTAAAACAAAATACAGATACCAGAAAATAAAATAAAATTTTGTTGGCCAACTCAGAAGACCCTCCATGGGCCCTATTACAATTATAACACTTTCCCTTCCCTCCAAATAACCATGATATTGACTTTTATTATAATCAGTTACTTTACATTTCTTTGTACTTTATACTTTTTATTATTTTTTTAAATATATTTTATTGATTTTTTACAGAGAGGAAGGGAGAGGGATAGAGAGTTAAAAACATCGATGAGAGAGAAACATCGATCAGCTGCCCACAACCAAGGTACATGCCCTTGGCCGGAATCGAACCTGGAACCTTTCAGTCCACAGGCCGATGCTCTATCCACTGAGCCAAACCAGTTAGGGCTAATCTAGTCTTTTTTAAATCCTCAACCGAGGATATGTTTTACTGAGAGGAAGGGAGAGGAATATAGATTTAGAAACATCGATCAGCTGCCTCCTGCACACTCCCAACTGGGGATGTTGCCCACAACCAAGGTACATGCCCTTGACCGGAATCGAACTTGGGACCCTTCAGTCCGCAGGCCAATGCTCTATCCACTGAGCCAAACCGGTTAGGGCCCGAGGATATGTTTTAATAATTTAGAGATAGAAGAAGGGAGAAAGAGAAAGAGAGAGAGAGAGGGAGATAAACATCCATGTGAGAGAGAAACACTGATTGTTTGCCTCCCATAAGTGCTATGAACAGGGATGGAACCTGGAACCTACATATGTACCCTGACTGGGAATTGAACCCGAAACCTTTTGGTGTATAGGACAATGCTCCAATCAACTTAGCCACCCGTCCAGGGCGTCTTTTTTTTTCTTTTTTAAAGAGAGAGAGAGAGTAAGAGAAACATCGATTTGTTGTTCTACTTATTTATGCATTCATTGGTTGCTTCTTGTATGTGCCTTCATTGGGGTTTGAACCTGCAACATTGGCCTATCAGGATGATGCTCTAACCAGTGGTCGGCAAACTGCAGCTCAGCAAACTGCGGCTCTCGAGCCACATGCGGCTCTTTGGCCCCTTGAGTGTGGTTCTTCCACAAAATGCCGATTTCTGCACATGGGCCATGAAGTTTCAATTGCACTGTACGTGTACGCCTGCACGAGGTATTTTGTGGTATTTTGTGGAAGAGCCACACTCAAGGGGCCAAAGAGCCGCATGTGGCTTGCAAGCCACAGTTTGCCAACCACGGCTCTAACCAACTGAGCTACCCAGCCAGGGGAATCTAGCCTTTTTTTTATGTCAGTTTTTTTGAGATATGATTTGCATACCATAACATTTACCCATTTAAAGTGCACAATTCAGTGATTTTAGTATATTTACAACTTGTGCAACTACCACCACAATCAATTTTAGAACATTTTCATCACCTCAAAAAGAAACCTTGTACCCATTAGCAGTCACTCCCCATTTCCTCCCAACCCTTCCAGGCCCTGGCAACCACCAATCTACTTTTATTCTCTATGAACTTACTTGGTCTAGATGTTTAATATAAATGGAATTATGCAATATCTGGTCCTTTAAGACTTTTTTTTCACTTAGCATAATGTTTTCAAGGTTCATGCATGTCATAGCATGTATCAGACTTAATTTCTTTTTATGGCTGAACTAGAGGCCCGATGCACGAAGATTCATGCAAGAATAGCCTTCCTTCCCCAGGCTGCCAGCACCACCTTTGCTCTGGCCAGAGCCACCTTTCCGCCGTGCACTGCCCAGAGGCCTAGAGAGGACGGGGCGGAGTGGAACGTATCGCCTGTGTCATCACCATGGCAACGACGCAAGCGTCCCGGCCCAGCCGCTGCCATCTTCATTGCATCAATTTGCATATCCCCTCCTTATTGGCTGTGGGCACCGCCATCTTTGTTGCCAAGCGATGGTCAATTTGCATATTCTGTCTTTATTAGATAGGATAATATGCATCTTATGGATATACCACATTTTATTTGCTCCTTCATTAGATGATGACTGTTTTTATAGTTACCGCTTTCTGGCTATTATGAATAACATTGCTGTGGCCATTAGTATGGACATGTATCTTCATTTCTTTTGGGTGTATACCTAGGAGTTGGAATTGTGGCTCATATGGTTCTAATAATTGTTTTGTGGATTTCTTAGGACTTTCTATATATAAGACCATGTCACCTGTGAATAGAGGTAATTTTACATCTTTTTCTGTCTGGATGCCTTCTATTTCTTTTTCAGGTTAATTTCCCTGGCCAGAACCTCCAGTACAATGTTAAATAGAAGTAAGAGCAGATAGACTTGTCTTGTTCCTAATCTTAGGGGAAAACCATCCAATATTTTACCATTAAGTATGATGTTTACTCTGGGTTTTTCAGAGATGCCCTTCTTAGTTTGTTGAGAATTTTTATCATGGAAAGGTGTGGGTCAAATGCTTGTTCTGTACCTATTGAGATGATCGTGTGTATTTTGTTTTTTGCATGTTGAACCAACATTTGTTTCTGGGATAAATCCCACTGGATGATGGCATAGACAGGCAGTCCTTGGGTTACGTTGGACTTGACGTACATTGTTTCATGGTTACATCGCCATCTCCCATTTATTTATTAAAAAGAAAAAGTTCTGTCATTTCGACGTATGTACATATGTGCTTTATGTTTTTTAGTATTTATTTACCACAAGTAAAGGTCAAGAATTGTTATCTTTCTTTTAAATTATTTTACTGTTTCACTTTGTTACTGCTGTGTATGTGCTCCATGTGAGTGATGTAGGCGCTTATGTAGGTGGGTTCTGACTTACGGCGAAAATCATGTTACATCACCGTAGGAACGGATCTCCAATGTAACCCGAGGACCTACTGTAATTGTTTTTATATGTTGTTGTATTCAGTTTGCTAGTCTTTTGTTGAGAATTTTTGTGTTGATAGTCATAAGCAATACCAGTCTGTAGTTTGCTAGTGATATTTTTGTCTAGTTTTGGTATCAGGATAACAGTGGTCTCTAATATTGAGTTGAGAAGTGTTCCATCCTCTTCTGTTTTTGAAATAGTTTGTGAAGAATTTGAATTAATTCTTCTTTAAATATTGGTAGAATTCAGTAGTGAAGGCATTTGAGCCTGGGCTTGCTTTTATGCGTAGTGTTTTGATTACTAACTCAGTTTTTTCATTTCTTATAGATTTATTTATATTGTCTATTTCTTTTTAAGCGAGTTTTAGTAGTTTGTGTTTTCCCAGGAACTGTCCATTTAATCTAACTATCTGATTTGTTGGTGGACAGTTGTTCATTGTATTCCTTTATAATCTTTTTTATTTTTGTAAGGTTGATAGTAGTGTTACCACTTTCTTTTCTGAGTCTGATAATCTGTGCATTCTCTCTTTTTTTACTAGTCATTCTAAAAGTCAATTTCGTTGATCTTTACAAAAAAATAGACTTTGGTTTCATTTATTTTCCCTGTTTTAAAAATTCTCTATTAATTTTCACTGTAGTTTTACTATTACTTTTTAAAAAATATTTTATTGATTTCAGAGAGGAAGGGAGAGGGAGAAATAAAAACACCTTGTGACTGTCAGAGCATTTGGGGCTAAACAGCAGCAAACCCTGCAGAGATGAGCCCAGACTTGAGCCGGAAGCACATGGATCCTCCCATCTCCAGGGAAGGATGCTCAGAAGGTGGCTCATCTGATCTTTTAACGTGTTTTGAAGTGTGTGGTGGTGCGTTATCATGAAGCAAAATTACTTTGCCGTGTCTTCTGGCCCATTCTGGTCATTTCACGATCAAAGTGTGGTTCAAATTGATAATTTGTTGTCAGTAGCCATCAGTATTAATGGTTTCACCTGGTTTTAGAAGCTCATAATACATCACACCCTCCTGATCCCACCAAACACAGAGCATTGTCTTCTTTCCGAAGCGATTTGGCCTTATAGTCGATGTGGATCAAACCATGAGTTTGTGCATTTGGGATTCTCACTTTTTATCACCAGTCACAATTCAAAGCAAAAAAGAATTTCTTTCGTGCTGTTGAAGCAACATTTTACTAATGACTTTTTGGTTTCCCATTTGTCTTTCGTTCAGTTGATGTGGCACCCGTTTTCCTTCCTTTAAAATCGGTCCCATTGCTTGTAAACCATCGGAAATTGTTTGCAGAGCAACGTTTAATCTTTCTGCAAGTTGTTTTTGAGTTTGACATGCATCTTCATCCAATAATGCTTGTAATTGCTTGTCTTCAAACTTTTTCGGTTGACCTGAACGTAATTTGTCTTTCACATCGAAATCACCAATTTTAAAGAGTTTAAACCAGTGTTCACGAGTATCTTGAGATGGAGCATGTTCACATACGCTTCCCGAAGTATTATGCAGCACTTTTCTTCAAAAGA
>NW_006283354.1:1864359-1875027 GCF_000327345.1 Myotis davidii
AGTGAGATTTTGAAAGGTGATGTGAGGAATCTAACACCATGCCTGATGAATAGCACTGTCCAGTTCTGTGAGATTTGATGGTTGTGGAACCAGCTGCCTGATGGCTCTTTTAACTTCGTCTCACAAATGCTCAATTAGATTGGGATCTGGTGATTGTGGGGGCCACCTAAGCAAGGTAAAGTCTCCCTCATGTCCTTGAAACCATTCCTGCACAATACGAGCACCGTGGCATGGCGCATTGTCTTGCTGGAAGAAGCCATCACCATTGGGGTACGCCATCAACATGATAGGATGAACTTGATCAGCAACAATACTTAGGTATGTTGTGCTATTCAGACGTTGTTCCACACGAATTAAAGGGCCCCAATCATGCCAGGAAAACATGCCCCAAACCATAACACTGTCCCCACCAGCTTGAAGGGTTGTACTCATGCATGTGGGGTGCATGCTTTCATGCTGTTTCCGCCAAATTCTCACTCTGCCATCTGCATGATGCAACTGGAAATGTGATTCTTTGGACCACATGACTTTTTTCCAGTGCTTGACTGTCCAATCCTTGTGTTCCTGTGCGAATTGGAGACATTTTATCTTGGTAACTGCCGACAGCAAAGGTGTTCGAACAGGCCTTCGGCTTCCATATCCCATACGATGCAGTGTACAGCTAATTTGCCTACAAACGTCAGTGGTCATAATTATCTGGCCACTCAGTGTATATAAACATGAAATATCTTTCCATTTATTTATAACTTCTTTGATTTCTTTAATGAACTTTTTTTCACTTGAGAGTTTATCTTAGAGATCACTTTATATTAGCACACATAGATAGACCTATATCATCCTTTTTAACAGCTGAATAATATTTCATTGTGTGGTTGTACAAAATTTTATATATCCATTTCTGTATGGATGAACATTTAGATTGTTTCCAATATTTTCTACCACAAACAGTGTTGCTGTGAAATTTTTATAATTTATCTTTGTTTTCATGTGCGAGTAAATTTTTTTTAGCCATCACTTTATTCCTAATAGCTAACCCACAGAATGTGTATTTAAAGGTAGATTGCTAAAGCAGAATTTGCAAATCCGTTTAGTAAAATTTTCATTGAAAAATTCTATTTTTTTCAATGCATGCGAAATAACAAATCTTCTTTATATATAAAGAACAAAAAAGTAAGTTCTATGCAGTCAACTGCAGATAGGACTTAGATTTTGGGCCAATAGAGTCATGGCAAAAATGCAGGCCAGAGGACTGAGAGATGATTCCATAGAAAGTACTCCACCAGGGAAAACAGTTGTTTGCCCTGTAAAGAGATTGAACTCGATCACATTTTTAAACTCGTCATTTAAAATAATCTCAACTTGTCCATTCCCTAGCTTTGTTCTTTTTTCTTTATAGCTTGCCATGCAGTACTAGGAAGTGGATTTCCTGAGGAACTGAGTTAAGTTTCATCTCCTCCTTACACTATTGAGTCTTGCATCTGGCAGTGGAGGGAAGTAAAATAGACAGTGTCTGTTGCCTTATCCACCCCTCATATGTTCTATTTGAAGTTTTGTTGTGTGTGTGTTTTTTGGACTCATCAGTGGTAGGATATAAAATGTGGGTAAGTTATTGCAGCTTTTAAAAACACATCCTTCCATTTGTTAACCCTGTTAGAAATAAGGCAAGACCCAAACCAGGGGTCCTGACAGAACACAAAGGATACTCGGGAGCCAGACAGCTGCAGAAATAAAGGTATTTGCCTTGCTATCTGGCTTGCGAGTAAATTTTTTAAAAAATAAATTTCTAGGAATAAAGTTATTTGGTCAAATGTAATGTACATTTTTATTTTGGTAGCTTTTTCCAATTTTCCCTCCAAGAAATTGTGTAAGTTTATACTCCCAGAATAGTACATGGGAGTGTTTATTTTCCATAGCCTCACCAACAGTTATCAAATCTTACAATTTTAATCAGTTGTATCAGTAAAAAAATAGAGATCATTGTAGTGCTTATTTATATCTCTTTCTGAATGTGACGTTGAGATTTTTAGTTTTTACTTTTTAAATACAAGATGATTTTCTTATCCAATTCTAATTCATAAACCATCTATATACTAGTATATAAAAGCCCAGCTACCGGAATGGCAGCACGAACAGAACAACCAGAATGACTGGTATCTATGGTGCACTCTGGCAGCCAACCCTGCCAGTGCCCCCAATCGGCCTGCAACACTCCAATCGGGGACAGGGCTGGCGGCCAGCCAACCACCTGTGGCCCCTCCCCCTCGCCAGCCCAGCCCAATGGACCCCCATTGGGATGGGCCGGCCGGACCCCACCCATGCATGAATTCATAATGTTCTTGTATAAGTATCTGAAACAATTTTAGAATTACTTTTTATCTGGACTGCTACATAACGTCTCATGCAGTTTAAATATAATCTATTTAGTGATATTAGTAAAATGTGATAATATTTAATATATAACCTAAAGTTGCCATGTGCTATTACAGTGAATTTTAAAAATGAAACCAGTTATTGACTCTTCTTTCTTTGTCCCTAACTTTATAAGTTTTTTTTTAGAAAAGATATCTTAATATGTTTCTCTACGAAAAAGTGATTGGTTCTTATCTATTTCAGACCTGTGGATATCTGGGCTTTGGGCTGTATGATCATTGAGATGGCCACTGGAAATCCCTTTCTTCCTAGCAGCTCTGATTTGGATTTACTTCATAAAATTGTTTTAAAAGTAGGTAGGTAGGTATTACTGAAATGTACTGTTAAATGCCTAAAATAAGTATGTCCAGATCAAATTTGCTTGGTTTTCTTTTTTTAAAATATATTTTATTGATTTTTTTACAGAGAGGAAGGGAGAGGGATAGAGAGTTAGAAACATCAATCAGCTGCCTCCTGCACACTCCCTTCTGAGGATGTGCCCGCAACCAAGGTACATGCCCTTGACTGGAATCGAACCTGGGACCCTTCAGTCCCCAGGCCGATGCTCTATCCACTGAACCAAACCGGTTAGGGCTTGATTTTCAAATTTAGTTTTCTCATTATAAGAACAGGGGAGCATATTCTTTTGATAGATGTAGCAGATACATACCTTGAGCTGATAAAAAGAAAAGTAGAAAATTCTCCTCTGTTATTGCAAATAATATTTTTTTGCCAGGATGCAAATAGGTAAGCCATATGTTGATGGTTGATAATAAGAAAAATAGTACAATAGGAATCTCCTTCAATTTGTTTGAAAGTTGCTTAAAATATTTGGCTTCTATAAATATTTGCATATCTTGCCACGCCCGTGTAGTTTAGTGATTGAGCGTTGATCCAATGAACCGGAGGTTACGATTCCTGGTGAGGGCACATGCCCAGGTTGTGGGTTCAGTCCCCAGTATGGGGCATCCAAGAGGTAGCTGATCATTGATGTTTCTATTTCTCTCTGAAATTTAAAATAAAGAAATATATATTTGCATATCTCAAAGACTTTTAAATAATAGATTTAATTTAGATGGTTTTAAAAAGCACTTAGAGATAGAAAGTCAATTATTTGCTGAGAAAACATTTTTTAACTATAGTAGATAACCAAATAGCTAAATAACTTATGCAAAAAAAATATTTTATGAAAGCTGAATTATTTGATTATCTGTTTGACCAACCAATCATTTTGATGGATATCCTTGCTCATGAAGTTTCAATAAGTTTTTATGTATATATATATTTATGAATGAGGAGCTAGAGGAGCCCTTTTTGTGGTGAGGAAGCTATACATAAACATGTAATTACAGGATCATGAGAAAGGTACTGTGAACAACTATAAAAACCATGGAATCTGGATAAATATTGATTAAAGATATAGTTCAGAGCCTTCAAGCATCACCCTTTTTTGTGTCATCTTTAATGTTCCGAGATTAATGAGATTAATGTTAGAAGGAGCCTTAGAGATGATGGGATCCATTTTGTCTTTTACAGATGAAGAAACCAAGGCACAGAGAGGGAGGAGATTTGCCCAAAGGCACAGAAGTAGTTGTATAGCAAAACTGGTACTAACTAGAAGTTAGCTCTCTCCACTCCTGTTTATAGTTCTACTACTACTCTATAGCCTTTTTTTTTCTTTGCAATATCTAAATAATCTTAATATGCTAGCTTTTCTGAGTAAGGCTTTTTTGATTAAGAGTTGCTAGTTAAGCTATTTAGATACTCATATGGAAATATGTAAAAGTTGAGATTTGCTTTTCCTGATGGCATTATATATTATATATTTTATTTTGTGAAAAGAAAATGAACCTGGTTGTTTGACATTCTGTACTGTCTATGTGCTATCAACAGATTACTGGGGAAACTTTAATTTTTATGCTATATTCAGATAGTTCCTTGTTCAACTTAAAAACCACTGTAGCTCAGTGGTTGGAGTGTCAGCCTGCATACCAAAGGGTCTCGGGTTCAATGTGCAGTCAAGGGAACATGCCTGGGTTGCAGGTTCAATCCCCAGTCGAAGGATATGCAGGAGCAACCAATCAATGTGTCTCTCTCTCACATCGATGCCTGTCTGTCTGTCTGTCTCTCTCTCTCCCTCTCTCCCTCTCTCTCTCTCTCTCTCCCCCTTTCCCTTCCTTACTCTCTCTAAAAATCGGTGGAAAAAAATATCCTCTGGTGAGGATAAACAAAACAAAACAAAAAGTAAAATAATTAATTAATTAAAATAACGGAATTGTTTTTATCTCTTTTTAGTAACATAATAAAGACCATATAGCAATTTGATTATTTTGATTTAGATTAATTTCTGTGTTTTCTTATATATTTTTCTCTTTTTAGGCAATTTGACACCTCACTTGCAGAATTTCTTTTCCAAGAGTCCTATTTTTGCAGGGGTGGTCCTTCCTCAAATTCAACACCCCAAGAATTCAAGAAAAAAATACCCAAAGCTAAATGGATTGTTAGCAGATATAGTTCATGTATGTTATGAGATTAAAGACTTGTTTCTGGGAAATTTGCATACATTATAATACAGTTTTAGGATATTACTTCAATGAAATTCTAAAAGGATTCGTAAAAGTAATGGTATCTGTTAAAGTTACTATATTTCTGTCTTTGTGTTTAGCTCAGAGAAAGTAAAATTCCTAGACTATTAGAACTGAAAGCCATCTAGGATAATCCTGTTTATTATTTTTAGTTCATCCCAATTTTAATGATAATTAGGGATAAACTAGAAATATTCTAAGGACTTACCCTGTTTATAACCATCTTTTAATACCCAAGTTAGGGATCTATTCTGTGAACAGTGGTATCCTAAGGTATCTCCATGGCTTTGGCTGCTGCAGTTGGAATATTGTTTGGAGACACACCAATGCCAAAATACAACTTGAATTGGAGGGAAAAATTTTTATAGCACTTTTAAATTATTTTAAAATTTAAATTTTGTTTTAAACTAGGTAATAAATATACCTATGCACTCACTGCAAAGTTCAAAAGGTAAGAGAGTTTAATGTAAAAAGTAACTGTTCCTACTAATTTTTTTTTATCCAGCCAATTTTCTTTCCCAGCATCAACTAAGGTATCTTATTCCTAATGTATAGCCCTTAAAAAAAGTGGTTATCTAAATTTCAAAGCAAGTACAGTGCAGTGTTTATGAAAAGGGACTCTGGAATCACATAAACTACATTTAAAACCCAGCTCTATCACTAATTAGCTCTGTAACCTTGGACAAGTCACTTAATCTCTGTGCCTCAGTTTACTGGGCTGTAAAACAACATTAATTATTTATTTTCTGGGGCTAGAGGATTAAATGAGGTAATGGTGGCAATGTTCTGAGCACAGGGCCTTGAATAAGCTGTCAACAAATGTTGTTGATGTTGCTGTTACTTAGATAAACTTAAACTTATGTAATATCTAAAGACTATTCTTGAATCGAAAAAATATATTTTATTGGTACCTAGAGAGAACTAGAATTTATTAAAGATCAGATTTGTTTACTACATTTTCAGTTTAATTTCTTTTTTTATTTCATAGTTTTAATTATACACACAATATGTAATGATTTTAGAAAAAGTAGAAAATACATGATAAAAAAGAGAAGTTAAGATTTTTCTAACTCCCATAATCCAGGAAAATATTACAATTGACATTTTTGTTTAGATACTTGCAGACTGCCCAACAAATATATGCTTAGAAATTTATGCTTTTTAAGTGCTGCCTCTGGCTACAGACCCGATATATGTAAACCTCAGCTTTAACAGTTTGTAGCCATGGGAGTTGCAGTACATTGGGCAATATATACAGTCATGTGCCACATAACATTTTGGTCAACTACAGACCGCATATATGGTGATCTGTTAGGATTGTAATGGAGCTGAAAAATTCCTGTTGCCTAGTGATGTTGTAGTCATTATAAGGCCAGATCATAGCACAACTCATTACTCATGTGGTTGTGGTGATACTGGTGTAAGCAAACTTACTGAGATGCCAGTTGTATAAAAGTATAGCATATATAATTATGTTCAGTATATAATACTTGATAATAAATGACTAAGTTACTGGTTTATGTAAAAAAGAGAAATTTAAGCTTTTTAAAAGATATCATACTTTATACACTATTATGTAACCTGTTAATCTTCATTTAGCATTATAATATGATAAACATATTACCATGTTAGCAAATTGGAACTACATCACAATTTTCTGTAGTGTTTCAGAAAAACACTACAGAACACTATAGCGTTTCCTTGTATGACAATACCATAGTTTATTTAGTTGATCTTGCAATTTTGGACATTTGTTTTCAGGTTTTTTCCCCTTCACTATTGGTAACGATGCTACAATGAACATCTTTTATATATGTCTTTCTGAATTTGCTTTATTTTTGTTTAGCAGAAATTTCTAAAATGTGAGTAGTGGGTGAAGGGTTTATACTTTTTAAAATTTTTTTTATGTATTTTGCTATTTTTTTCTCCAGAAAGATTTTACTGATTTATACTTAAGTTCTCTCATGTAGCATTGGATATAAATTCCCACTCTTAATCTAGCATTAGATGTTATAATTAAAAAAAATATTTGCTGATTTAATAGACTAGAAATAATGTCTCTTATAAAATATATTTTTAATATATTTTTATTGATTTCAGAGAGGAAGGGAGATGAAGAGAGAGATAGAAACATCAACGAGGAGAGGGAATTGTTGATTGGCTGCCTCCTGCAGAGCCCCTACTGGGGATCGAGCCAGCAACCCAGGCATGTGCCCTTCAGTCCACAGGAGGACGGTCTATCCAGTGAGCCATACCAACTAGGGCTGAAGGAATATTTTTGAGCACCTATTATTTGCCAGACATTGGAATCACAATCATGAACATGAAGGTACAATTTATAGTGTGTGGAGACAGAAACATCTTCAGAGCTTTTATAAATGGGAGGGAGGGAGGGAGGGAATGAAGGAAGGAAGGTCAATTGGTTGCCTTCCGCAGATGCCTCAATCAGGGCCAGGGATCAAGCCTGCAATCCAGGTATGTGGGTACATGGGTACGTGGGTATGTGCCTTTGACTAGGAATTGAACCCACAAACCTTCCGTGTATGGGCTGGCACTCTAACCACTGAGAAACACAGGCCAGGGCTGTATGTTTAAATTTTTAAAAGTATATATATTTTTATTGATTTCAGAGAGGAAGGGAGACAGAGAGGGAGAAGGAAAGGGAGAGAGCTGTCTGGTGTCTCTGAGAGAGAGAGAGAGAGAGAGAGAGAGAAACATCAATGATGAGAGAGAATCATTGATCGGCTCCCTCCTGCACACCCTACACTGGGGATTGAGCCCACAACCTGGGCTTGTGCCCTGACCAGGAATTGAACTGTGACTTCCTGGTTCATAGGTTGATGCTCAACTACTGAACCATGCCAGTAGTTTTTAAAGGAACTGTCTGTTTGTTTCCCAAAGTATCATATGTTACATTTTCCAAACCAGGGCATGTTTTTAAATTTTCTGAATTATATTATTCATAGAAGGACTAATTTGTCTGCTTCTAATAGGCTATGTCTTACACAAACCTTTCAGCATTTTTCTTAGTAAGTTTTATTGATGAATTACTATTATGTTTTAAAAATAAACACATATGTTTAGCTAGTTGCAGTTTTAAGGACCTAGGTATTCCCACATTATAAAGTAAATAATGGACTCAATTTCACTTTTGAGTCAATTTCTTTTATTGTAGTAAAACACACATAACATGAAATCTATTCTCTTACCAAATTTTAAAATGTATAGTACTTTCCAGGCTGATAAGAGAGTCAATAGGACCTCATTAAATTTCTGCAAATGCCAGCCAAAATAAACTGGCTTCTGTTTTGACTAGAATCATAGGGCATTTAACCTGTAATAATGCTTTACAAGTACAAATTTCTTAGGAAAATAAATGGTCAGAACTCATTGTCAGATATTCCTGAGGTCTAATTCCATCTTTTCAAGAATGCTATTAGCTCTGGGTAATTAATTACTTTTATTCTTGTCAAATAAATTGAACTTTTGTTTCATAGAGCCCTGTTAAGAGCTTATTTAACCATAGAATCTTGTTTTTATTTTCTAGGCTTGTTTACAAATTGATCCTGCTGAGAGAATATCATCTGCTGATCTTTTGCATCATGAGTATTTTACTAGAGATGGATTTATTGAAAAGTAAGCGTTTTGAGTGAATGTAGACTTCTAAGTGTTTTATATTAGGAAATTTTACTAGCATGAAAGTAATTGCTACATAGGTTAATGTTACACAACAGAAAAATTCAATTTAATGAAAACTCACTGAGTTCCTATGTTGATTAGTTATATAGTAGACTTACAGGTGTCATAATAATAAAAATAATTGCAGTGCTCGCTTCGGCAGCACATATACTAAAATTGGAAAGATACAGAGAAGGTTAGCATGGCCCCTGCGCAAGGATGACATGCAAATTCGTGAAGCGTTCCATATTTTGAAAAAAATTAAAAGATAATAATTTAAATTAACATTCATTACACAGTTACTATATCCTAGGATGTGTGCTAAGTTCTTTACAAACATTTGCAATAGTCATCATTGGCCAGAAATAACATTAAATAAGTAATCAGTAATTTCTAATTTTTTCCCCATTTGGAGCTCTGACTCAGAATAGTCTGTTTTTTCTTGTTCTGATACCATCTCTGATATATACATTAAAATTAAGATTAATAGCCCTGACTGGGTAGCTCAGTTGGTTAGAGCACTGTCCTGATATGCCAACGTTGTGGGTTCAATTCCCAGTCAGGGCATATACAAGAAGCAACCAATAGGACTTCCTGTCAAAATGGCAGCGTAGGTAAATGTGGTACCCAAATCCTTCCACAACCAGGTAAAAAATACAACTAAATTAGAGAGCAAACATCATTCAGAACTGCCTGAAATATAGCTGAATGGAAGTTCTACAAATAGGGATTTAAAGACGAAGCCACATTGAGACTGGTAGAAGGGACGGAGATGTGGAACGGGCTGGTCCCACATCCACATGTGGCAAATAAAAATCAGGAGGGATATCTCAGCTGTGGAAGTCCCCACTGAGTAGTGAGGGTCCCAGCCCCCCAACCCAGGGTTCCAGTGTCAGGAAGACAAAAATATAAAATAAAAATAAGAAGGCCAAACTAAAACCATCTCCCTTCAATGTTGATATTGTTACATTTTGTACTGAAAATATTTTTCTCCATATATATGAAGGGAGAGGGAGAGATAGAAACATCGTAAAGAGAAAAAAATCATTGATCAGCTGCCTCCTGCGTGCCCCCAACTGGGGATTGAGCCCACAACCCAGGCATGTGCCCTTGACTGGAATCGAACTTGGGACCCTTCAGTCTGAAGGCCACTGAGCCAGACCGGCTAGGGTATGAAAATATTTTTCTAGAGTAAGATTTCAGAAACTTATCAATTTATCTTTTAAATACTATTACTTTAAAGAACCACAAAAAGGACAAAGGGACATGAGTCTTCCTTAAAAAGAATAGTATACTTATCAAAATTAAAAGCAATATTTGTAAAGTTTGCATCACAAAAGAAATCTAATTTCTCTAAGTCTATTTTGTAAAGGTTTTTTAAAATCTTTATTGTTGAGAGTATTACAGATGTCCCCCTCTTCCCTCCCAATTGCTCCCTGCTACCCTGTTCCCACCCCACCCCAGCCCTACTGTCTGTGTCCATAGGTAAGTTCTTTGGTTAATCTCTTCTTGCTCCCACTCCCCCTTCCCTCTGAGGTTCATCAGTCTCTTCCATGCTTCCATGCCTCTGATTCTATTTTGTGTACCAGTTTATTTTTTTCATTAGATTTCTTGTTCATTTATTTTGATTTTTAGATTTAAATTGTTGATAGATATGTATTTGTTGCCATTTTATTATTCATATTTTTGAGCCTTATTCATCTTCCCTTCTTCTCCTCCTCCCCCTCCTCCCCCTTCTCACCCACTTCCTCCTCCTCCTCCTCCTCCTCTTCCTTCTTTTTTCTCTTCCTCTTAAAGAATCCCCTTCAACATTTCAGGTTTGGTGGTGATGAACTCCTCCCGTTTTTTCTTGTTTGTAAAGCTCTTTATCTGACCCTCGATTCTAAATGAGAGCTTTGCTGGGTAGAGTAATCTTGGTTGTAGCTCCTTACTATTCATCACTTTGACTATTTATTGCCATTCCCTTCTGGCCTGCAAAATTTCTGTTCAGAAATCA
>NW_006283354.1:1875103-1878873 GCF_000327345.1 Myotis davidii
GTTTTGTTTATTTTTATGTATTAAGTAGAGCTTCTGTGTCTTCTAGAATTGGTAGAGTGGCCTTGTGTAGTAGGTGTCCTGTTGGACCCAGTGGCTTAGCCTCCCAGTCACGTGAGCTGGACACTCTAGGTGTGCCCCTATGTGGGCTATGTGCACAGTCTTGTAGTTGAGTCTTGATTGCTGTTGGCATCACTGGGAGAAGTTGGCCTCCAGGTCAATTGGCTGTGAGGATGGGCTGTAACTAAGGTGGGAGAATTGTTGTGTAGGAAACACCCCTATGGAGCAGGATTTGCTTCAGTGGGGCTTTGGTACTCACCGAGTCTGCCTCTAGAGTGTGTTGCTTGTGGATGTGTAGATTTGTAATCTGCTATGGCCTGAAGCTGCACTAGCTCTAGGGCCTCCAGGAAGGTGCAGTCAGCTACTGCCTGGGGCCACCTGGCAGGAGCTACAAAGGGATCTTCAGATGGCTGCTATTTGCTATTTGTATTGGGCTTGGAGGCCCAGGTGAGGCCCAGCTGTGAAGCGAAGCAGGCTGGTGCTAGTGCTGGGTCTTAGGCCTTTTATTGATAGGTTTGGGGCAAGCTGTCACCAACTGCAGCTTTTTTGAGAGTTTTTAGCAAAGTCTGAAGCCTAAGCCAGGACAGGCCATTCATATGGAAAAGCTGCTGTAAACAGCTTGGTTGGGGCTACAAAATGGATGGGGCAAGGTCTCAGGGAATCCCCAGGGTGGAGCAAACAGTGTGCTCCAGGCTAATGAAGACTCTCAGACATGGCTGCCAATAAGCCCTGAAACAGGGGAGGTCCCAGCACAGGAATGATGACCCCTGTAGCAAACCCATCTGGGAGAAAGCTGCCCCCCGAGTTCCTGCCCCATGCTAGATAATCCAGGTCCTCCCCGTATGTGTCTGGGTCCCCCTGGTGCTGGAGCTCAGAAGAAGCGGGACCAGGTAAGTTTGTGTGCAGGCTCTTTAAGGGGAACATCTGGGATCCCAGTAACCTCCGATTCCCTCAGCCACAATCCCTGCTGGTTTTTACGGCCCATAGTTTCAGACACTTTTCTTCCCAGCTCTGGAACCCTGAGCTGGGGTCTGGTGTGGGGCTGGGATCCCTTGCTCCTCATGGACAGCCTCATGATTCAAAAAATGGCACGTGTGGGTGTCTGACCAGCCTGTTCCCCGCCTCTGCCTCTCTTACTAATCTCAATATGCTTTCTTCTTTACTTCTCTAGTTGTAGGACTTCTATTTAGCCAGCTTTCAGGTGATTCTGAATAATATTTGTTCTGTATTTTAGTTGTAATTTTGATGTGATTGTAGGAGTTGGTGAGTACAGGCAGTTACCTATGCTGCCATCTTGGTTCTTGCTGTAAAAGTTTTATATAGTAAACTAGAGGCCTGGTGCACAAAATTTGTGCACTGGGGGGGGGGCGGTCCCCTCAGCCCGGCCTGTGCCCTCTTGTAGTCTGGGACTCCTCGGGAGATGTCCACCTGCTGGCTTAGGCCCGCTCCCCGAAGGATCGGGCCTAAACTGGCAGTCAGGCATGCCTCTGACAACCTGGGAGCCCTCGGGGGATGTCCACTTGCCAGCAGGGACCAGGCCTGAGCTGCAGTCGGACATCCTTAGTGCTGCTGAGGAGGCGGTAGAGGCTCCTGCCACCACCGCTGTGCTGGCAGCCGTCAGCCTGGCTTGTGGCTGAGCAGAGCTTCCCCTGTGGGAGCACACTGACTATCAGGGGGCAGCTCCTACATTGAGCATCTGCCCCCTGGTGGTCAGTGTGTGTCATAGTGACCAGTCATTCCCAGTCATTCTGCTGTTAGGGTCAATTTGCATATTACCCTTTTATTATATAGGACTCCCATGGCAAAATTGAAAGATGGGTCTTTACCAGGAAGCAATTTGTATTAGGTAAATAAATATTGGGCCATTTGGGGCATGCATTCTTTTTTTTTTTTTTTTAACAAGAATGCTTGCTCTTTTTAAAAAAATATATTTTTATTGATTTTAGAGAGGAAGGAAGAGGGAGAGAGAGAGATAGAAACATTAATGATAAGAGAGAATCACTGATTGGCTGCCTCCTGCATGCCCACAACTGGGGACTGAGCCCGCAACCCAGGAATGTGTCCTTGATCAAAATCGAGCCTGGGGCCGAAACCGGTGTGGCTCAGTGGATAGAGCGTTGGCTTGTGGATTAAATATTCCTCTCTGTAAAAATCAATAAAATATATTAAAAAAAAAAATCGAGCCTGGGACCCTTCAGTCTGCAGGCCGATGCTCTATCCACTGAGCCAAACTGGCTAGGGCTGGGCATGCATTCTTGATTACTTATTTATTCTGTGGTTAAAATTTAAATTAATTGATTAAATGGTCTATTAAAGATAAAATTGTCTACATAAATAAAAAGATTATTGGTTAATATTGCTTGTTTTATCAGATTCATACCAGAACTAAGAGCTAAATTACTACAAGAAGCAAAAGTCAATTCATTCATAAGGTCAAAGGAGAATTCTAAAGAAAATGAACTTATGAAAGATGAAAGAAAAACAATGCATACTGATACACTTCTACGAACTTCAGTTTTGGGGAAGGTAAAAACTGTGGTTTTTTTAGCCAGTAACATTATAGTTAGCACACTAATGATAAAAATTACAGACTCAGATTTTGGATGTATCTGTTCCAGGAAATGGAAAAAGAGAAAAAGCCCAAGGAAATAAAAAACAGAGTTATTAAAGTCAAAGGAGGAAAAGTAGATACCTTAGAAACAAAAAAGACAGAGTATGAAAGTGGACATGGTCAGTCAGATGCAATTGAAAATGCTCATACTGTGTCTCAAAATGTAAAATCTGTAATCAGTGAACCACCAAGCCCTGCCAATCCCAGCACTAACTCTACTGGCATGAAAGACAATCCACATGCTGGAGGTAATATGATGATGCCACCCATCAACCTAACTAGCAGTAACTTGATGGCTTCCAATCTCAATTCAGATCTCTCCCACTCCAATTCAAGGTGAGTTCTAACAGAAAAGAGACAGAAGAAAATGGACCTAAGTAATATAATATTCCTATATAATAGTATTCAAAGAATCAGATTCATAGTATCTATATGTAAACTGAATTTGAAGACACATTGAAATTATAATCATACAATGGCCCATTACTGAGTCCTTCTTATAAATACTGTAGAAGAAATTAACTTTTCTTGGCTATCCAGAAGTTTAATTTTTCACTAATGCTTTTTGGAAAAGACTCAATTTTCCAACAAACAAACAAATAAACAAAAACTAAACACACACAAAACCTTAGAAACATTTCTTCTCATTTGGAGAGAAAAAAAAAGGTGCTATGACCTAAGTCCTGGTATTGACCTGCCTTGGTATAACAAAGTAAGCTTTATTTCTGTATCAGAGAGAATTCTCTAAATGGAGAGAGGATGGTTGAGAATAACCTTTTATAGTCAAATAGTCTCTCAAGGTCAAATATTTTGGGAGTAAACCAACATATTGGGCTAGTTTTAGCTACTAATACAGATTGAGAGAATGGTGCATCAGTCTGTTAATCAGGGGCAGTGTGATGGATGGCAGGGTCTGTCTAGTAAGGCATCAGTTCTAAATTTAGGGAAACTTCAATATATCTAGATGAGGAAGGAGACTAGGTTCAATATCCCAAGCTGATCCTACCAGGCTGATTTGGGCTATACGCTGGGGAACTTAGTGCTCTGCAGAGGTGGGCAAGTGGACCTGTCTATGTGGACATGTCTGTGCCAGTTGAAAGGT
>NW_006283354.1:1878886-1883789 GCF_000327345.1 Myotis davidii
TATAGACAGCGAGCTCAGTTGTTCTTGAGATGACCCAAAAACTATTGCTGCAATAACCGTGTTTGTAAACCAGCTTTGGACAGCAAGTTCAGAAATTCAGAAACCCAGAAATTCAAAGACCCAGGTTCAGATCAGATAGAAGGGACCAAGTGGGCCAATTGGAATAACCCTACAATATGGTTGTTACCACTGATGTTAGCCATAACTGAGCTGTTCTCCTCTCTGTTTTCACCTCTCTACTTAGAGCAGTGAGCACTTAAAGACTGACAATTGCATTTTGGCACTCAGTGTTCTAACTAGACTTCCATGGTATAACTTACTCAAAACAGAAGCACTTCTGGGGAGTTCTAATAACTATTTACTTGTTTTTAAATAATAGGTTAACTGAAAGAACAAAAAAGAGACATACTTCCTCACAATCTATTGGACACGCTATGACTAATAACAGGCAAGAGGATACAGGTCCCACTCAAGTAAGGCAAGAAGCTAGTCATTAAATTATGGCCTCTCAACATTATCCCTCTAACTGGTCCCCTTGCCCTTTTCTCCATCTCTGGGGCACTAATATTTATTAAAATGTACTTTTAGTTTCCTTTTTCCCCTCCTGAGATGAAAATAGGCCATCATTTCCTCAGTGCCTTCACAATTTTACTTCATTTCTTTTAATTTGATTTGTGTATTCAGTGTGTTACTTGGGAGGAGGGGGTATTAAATGTTTCACCTTTAAAAGTCACAAGACTTGCCCTAACCAGTTTGGTTCAGTGGATAGAGCATCGGCCTGCAGACTGAAGGGTCCCAGGTTCGATTCCAGTCAAGGGCATGTACCTTGGTTGTGGGCACATCCCTAGTAGGCAGTGTGCAGGGGGCAGCTGATCGATGTTTCTCTCTCATCGATGTTTCTAAGTCTCTATCCCTCTCCCTTCCTCTTCCTAAAAAATCAATAAAATATATTTTTTTAAAGTCACAAGACTTTTTTAAAAATTTATTTTTATTGTTGAAACTATTACAGCTGTCTCCCTTCCCTGCCATTGACCCTCTGTACCCCACTCCCCCTCTTCACTGGCCTTCATTGTACTATTGTCTGTTATCCATGGCTTGACTTTTTGTTTTTGTACCTCAGAAATGTTAATACCTTACTTTATAGATTAAAACAATTGCCAAAAAGATACATTTTAGTTTTCACTAGAAAAAAATAATCAGTGTAGTTCGTTCCCTCATTTTTTAACATAGAAAAGTACTTATTAAAAAATTGAACCGTGTTGTTATTTACAATAAGAAATTGAAAACAAATTCACCTAAGAGCAAGCTGGTTAAATACATTAGAGTATATCTACACAATGGGATACTATATATTACATTGTGGAAGATTGTTCATTAACCTAGGAAAGTTTTTCTTTTCCTTTTTTAAAAAATATATTTTATTGATTTTTTACAGAGAGGAAGGGAAAGGGATAGAGAGTTAGAAACATTGATGAGAGAGAAACATCAGCTGCCTCCTGCACACCCTCTACTGGGGATGTGCCTGCAACCAAGATACATGCCCTTGACCGGAATCGAACCTGGGATCCTTCAGTCCGCAGGCTGACGCTCTGTCCACTGAGCCAAACTGGTTAGGGCATTATTAAAAATTTTTTAAAGGGTAGCCTTATGTTTTGTAATATTTTTATTTATTGATTGTGAGAGAGAGAGGAAGGGGGAGAGAGAGAGAGCAAAGAACATTAATTTGTTGTTCCACTTATTTGTGCATTCATTGGTTGATTCTTGTATGTGCCCTGACCAGGGACCAAACCTGCAATCTTGGCATATTGGGATGACGCTCTAACCAAAGAGCTCCCTAGCCATGGCCTTTTATTTTTAAACTTCAGTTGACCTACAAATTATATTAGCTTCAGGTGTATAACCTTGTGATTAGACATTTATCTAATACAAAGTGATCACCCCAATACATCCAGCATCCATCTGACACCATACATAGTACAATATTGTTGACTGTATTCCCTATGCTGCCCTCTACATCCCCATGACCATTCTGCAACCACCAATTTGCATTTCTGAATCCCTTCATCTCTTTCACCCGTTGCTCCAACCCCCTCTCCCATCTGACAACCATCAAAGTGCTCCCTGCATCTATGAGTCTGCCTCTGTTCTGTTCGTTTATTTTGTTTTCTAGATTCCACATATAAGTGAAATCATCTGGCATTGTCTCTCTGACTGACTTATTTCACCTAGCACAAAACACTCTAGGTTCATCCATATTGCCACAGATATCAAGATTTCATTTTTTATGGCCAAATCATATTCCATTGTATATATGCACCACTTGTGTTTGTTTGTTTGTTGTCTGTTAATCCTCACCCGAAGACATTCTCTCCATTGCCTTTTAGTGAGAGTATAACTGGGAGGGAGGGAAGGGGGGAGAGAGAGAGAAATATAGAAATAGGAAGAGAGAGAGAGAGAGAGAGAGAGAGAGAGAGAGAGAGAGAGAGAGAGAAGGGTGTGAGAGAGACACATTGATTGGTTGACTCCTGCATGCACCCCGACCAGGGCTGGGGTCGAGTCTGAAACCCAGGTGTGTGCCCTTGACCAGGAATCCAACCCATGACCCCTCAGTGTACAGGCTTGTACTCTAACCAGCCAGCATGCACCATTTCTTTTTTATCCACTCATCTATTGATGGACACTTAGATTACTTCCATATCTTGGCTATTGTAAATAATGCTGCAATAAACATATGAATGCTGCCTGGCATGCATGGCTCAGTGGTTGAGTTTTGACCTATGAAACCAGGAATCCAACCCATGACCCCTCAGTGTACAGGCTTGTACTCTAACCAGCCAGCATGCACCATTTCTTTTTTATCCACTCATCTATTGATGGACACTTAGATTACTTCCATATCTTGGCTATTGTAAATAATGCTGCAATAAACATATGAATGCTGCCTGGCATGCATGGCTCAGTGGTTGAGTTTTGACCTATGAACCCCAAAAAGTGTAATAAAAAAAACCATGAATGTATATGTCTTCGATTTAGTGTTTTGGGTGTGTTTTTTTTTTTGGATAGATACCCAGAGGTGGAGTTTCTGGGTCTTTGTCTCTTGTTTTGGCTTTGTTTTAAAGTCTATTTTGTCTGGTATAAGTATTTTACCCCAGCTTTTTTTGTTTTATTTCCATTTTCACGAAGACCCTTGAATATTTCATATAATACTGAATTGGTGGTGATGAACTCCTTTAATTTTTCTTGTCTGGGAAGCTCTTTATCTGTCCTTTGATTATAAATGATAGCTTTGCTAGGTAGAGTAATCCTGATTTTAGGTCATTGTTTTTTATCACTTTGAATATTTTGTGCCAATCACTTCTGGCCTGCAAAGTTTCTGTTGAGAACTTAGTTGACAATCCTATGGGAGCTCCCTTGTAGGTTACTAACTGCTTTTATCTTGCTGCTTTTAAGATTCTTTCTTTGTCTTTAACCTTTGGCATTTTCGTTATGATATATCTTGGTGTGGGCCTCTTTGGGTTCATCTTGTATGGGACTCTCTGTGCTTCCTGGACTTGTATGTCTTTTTTCTTTGCCAGGTTAGGGAAGTTTTCCATCATCACGATGCAAATGTTGGTGTGCTTGAAGTTGTCCCAAAGGCTTCTTACACTATCCTAATTTCATTGGATTCTTTTTTCTTTTTGCTATTCTATTTGGTTGTTTTATGCTCCCTTATATTCTAAGTAATTGATTTGATTCTCTGCTTCATCTACTCTACTGTTGATTTCCTGTCATTTATTCTTCATTTCAGTTAGTGTATCCTTAATTTCTGATCAGCTCTTTTTTATGGTTTTCATATTATCTTTTATGCTGTTGAAGTTCTCACTAAGTTTCTTGAGTATCCTTATAACCATTGTTTTGAACTCTGTATCATTTTATTTAGTTCTTTTTCTGGAGATTTCTCCTGTTCTTTCATTTGGGACCTGTTTCTTTGTCTCCTTATTTTGGCTGCTTCCCTGTGTTTGATTCTATGTATTAGGTAGAGCTGCCATGTCTCCTGGACTTGATAGAGTGGCCTTGTTTGTTAGGTGTCCTATAGGGCCCATTGGTGAAGCCTCCCCAGTCACCCAAGCTTTGCGCTCCAGGTGTGCCCCTGTGTGGGCTGTGTGCAATGTCCTGTTGTAGTTGAGCCTTGATTGCTGTTGGCACATCACTGGGAGAAATTGATTCCCCAAGCCAATCAGCTTCTAGGACCAGCTAAAACTAAGGGAAAAGGACTTGCCTCAGTGGGATTTGATGCCCACTGAACCTACCCCTTGAGGATATCACTAATGGAGGTGGGTGGGTTGTAATCTGGTGTGGTCTGAAGCTATCCACTGGGTCAGCCCCCCACCTGTGCCCTGCCTGGGGCCACCTAGCATGAGCTATAAAGCAATCTGCCAATGGCTGTTATTTATGCTGAGCTTAGAGGTGTGCAGGAGAAGCCAAGCTGTGATCCAAGGCTGGCTGCTACTAGTGTCAGGTGTGGGGTCACTTAGCAAAGATATGGAGTACACAGAGGCCAGATGCTACTTGTTTGTGAGATTTTAGGAACGTCTGAAGCATGAGGCAAGAGAGGCTGTTTATATGGAAAAACCACTGGACTTATATGCCTACAAACTGGGTGGAGTGGGATTTCAGGGAATCATCGGGGCTGGGGAAACATGTTAGTTAGCTAGATTGATGGAGACTCAGATATGGAGTTGGCCACCAGCTCTGGGGGGAATGGGCAGAGGAACAATGGCCTCTGCCAGCACTTGAGTCTGGGAGAAAGCTGCTCCTTCAGCCCTCACCTTGAAGCCAGACAGTTCAGTTAACCTAGGAAAGTTTTTTTTATCATCTGTTGTCAAATGAGCAACATCAGAAAACATAAAAGGTTTTCCAGAAT
>NW_006283354.1:1883819-1891790 GCF_000327345.1 Myotis davidii
ATTTATTTTCTTTGGGTTTTCCCAGTGTCCAGAGCACATTATTTTTAAATTGAAAAATAATTTTAAAAAATAACAATATGTTTTTATTTATTTTAGAGAGAGAAGAAGGAAGAGGGAGAAAAAGAGAAACATTGATCGGTTGCCTCCTATATGCACCTTTACTGGGGATTGAACCCACCACATGGGCATGTGCCCTGACTGGGAATTGAACCTGCTATCTTTTGGTGCATGGGATGATGCTGAACCAACTGAACCACACTGGTGAGGGCTAGAAAAGTAAATTTTTAATAAAATGAATTGAAGCAATTTGTCCAAAGTCAGAGTATAATGAATAGGATTAAAAATTAGCAGTTAAGATTGTGGTTCTCATGATCAAGACTATTATTCTCAGAATGTTCAATATGCTAAAAATAATGTTGCTTTATGAAACTTTTATTGAACTTTAATTTGTTTATATATTTATTGGTATTCTCTCTTAGAAGGCATTGCTATGCATACCTTATACCAGTGGTCAGCAAACTGCGGCTCACGAGCCACATGTGGCTCTTTGGCCCCTTGAGTGTGGCTCTTCCACAAAGTACTGACTTCTGCGCATGGGCCACGAAGTTTCAATCGCACTGTACGTGCACGCCCGCACGTGGTATTTTGTGGAAGAGCCACACTCAAGGGGCCAAAGAGCCGCATGTGGCTCACGAGCCACAGTTTGCTGACCACTGTCTTTATACCATCTGAATGGCTAATAATTCTAGGCTTGTCATTGAATATTTACACATTTTTCTTCAAATTAACTCTTGCTTATTTGTTTGTTTAGAACCAGATGGAGAAAGGTGTATTCAGTGAGCGGACAAGTCAAAGTGACCAAATGGCAAGTGGAAATAAAAGGAAGCTGCATTTCTCCAGACCTGACAGGAGAGAATTCCATTTCCCCAAATTGCCTTTCATAATACAATCAAGTGAGATAAAAAGAACGGAAGGTACATACTTGTTGCACAGCATTACAAATCTCCCAATGTTATCTTTCACAAAGCCTTTTTTCTTACATAACTTGCACGTTATAGCGTGATTTAAGTAGAAAATAGTAAATTACTGTGAAAAATATTTTCAGCAGATGAGGATGCCCTCCCCCAACCCCCATCATCAAATAAGGGGTGAGAAGTAAGTGAGAAAATTTTAAAGAAAGGTTAAGAAAACTTTAGAAGTTAAATATTTTATTAGCTTAGTATTGTTGAAATGTTAAGAACAGTATTTGAAGAAGGTGGTTTTGGTTCAGTATATGATCTGGAACAAATCAGTTTCCTATGTTTACCCATGATTATTTGCCATATAATGGCAGGAATTATATATGAGCTTCAGGAATCCATGGAATTAGTAGATTAAGATTTTTAACAGGTATTGATTTCTTAAAATGAAACTCATCTTTGGCAGAGTAAATGTTAGGTTCTTTGAAGAACAGTGACACCTTGTGAAAACTTAATATAATAGCAAGAATATAGTACTTGCATAGTTCAAGAGGAATTATCCGATCCATTTGACAGTTATACTCAGAATTTAAAAAATACATGTATTCTTTTAATGATATATTACTTGTAAAGTGATAAAACAAATAATTTATGAGTGGTGCATTTTACCATTACAACTCATAATTTGTTTAGTTCCTTTTCAATTAAGTGAGGAACTGACTTAAGTGGGCATCAGAATTTCCATTTGAAACTCTTAAAAAGGAAAGTAAAATTTTCATGAAGAATAGTAAGTTGTTATTGTTGTATATATTTTTGCAAAAGTTAAACAGATAAAAGTGCCGAAGAAGGAATCAAAGAAAACAGATTCATCTAAAATACCAACTTTACTTAATGTGGACCAAAATCAAGAAAAACAAGAGGTAAAACAGTTTTTGTTTATAGCTTTAACTAAGGAATGCTGTTTAGAATCCTTGACTTGATGTGTAAATTTAGTTATTATCATTGGAAAGTTATGTAAAAATTAAAAATTCTGTAATCTTTGAAGTTGAGAAACCTATATATATATTTCCAGAATAACTACTTACTAAAGGTTTTATAACTTTTTTGCGGGGGAGGGTAGTGAATACCAGCCTTTATTTGAATGTTGAAGTGATTAGAATATTGTATTCAGGGAAAGAAGTATGTGTTATGTGTATTACCAAGCACTGGACAAGTAACCTATGCCAGAGGAAATGAATAATGGTATAAACTTATGGTTATACTGGCCACAAGAACAGATTTGTCTTGAGCCTCTTCCTGGTTTTTTTCCCCTCCAATTTGTTCTCAAATATCTTCTGTCTACCTGCTGTCCTATTTTCACAAATATTTGCTCTTAGCTAGTTATCATATAATCTTGTTGAAATGTCCCAGCCCCGACCCACCAGAGAGAGTCTTGAATTTTATTTGGAAATCTAAAGCCCTAAACATCCAAATGAATACTCTCTAAACGTATTCTTTTGAAAGAAGGGGATTGTGCAGAGCACCCACTGAATTAAATCACATAGTTAGCCTTCTGTTTTCGGGAGGTCAGCAACTTTGTTATCCCAGTTTCTTATTTAAAAAAAAAAATGATTACATTTAAAAAAATAATAGTTCACTGATTTTTAGAAAGAGGAAGGGAGAGGAAAAGAAAGAAACATTGTTATGAGAGGGTTGCCTCCTGCATGCCCCCTGCTGGGGATCAAGCCCCCAACCCGGACTCGTGCTCTGACTGGGAATGGAACCAGCAGCCTTTCAGTGCACAGGACAACACCCAACCAACTGGGCCACACAGCCCAGAGCTTGATTACATTTTTATTCATGATAAAATTAGCACATCCCTATCAAGGAAATTTGAGTAAATTAGAAAAATAAAGAAACTCTGATCTGAAACTACTTAAGAAGGTATTTTAACTAAGTCTGTTCAATCTCTACAACATTCAAGTAAAACAGTTATCGACATTGTTAGATATACTTTTTGTGACATTTATATTTTATTCTTGGCCTAGAACATGTTAAGAGCTCTCCAGTTTATTTTGCAGAAAGGAGAAATTTTCTAGCTAGAACATGAAAGCCGTTAGTGGTCATCTTTTAGTTAATTATAAAAAGTAATAAGGTTGCTTTAAACTTGGGTGACTTGATGTTGAACAGCACACCATTTGCACATATTTTGAATGATTGGTGAGTTAGGGCTCCTGAGTTTGGGCATGTTAGTAATGTGCTATTATGTATTTATCCCTCTGTCCTCAGAGAACCCCTTTGGAACTACAATTACATGCCAATGCAAAAAGAAAAGAACTCTTAAGATAGTTCTGTAATTTTAAAATACAGAAGTAAATAGAAAGGGAAAATTCCTTCTTGCTCATATGGTGTAGAACTTCTAAAAAGATGGCATTTTTAAGAATGACCTTGAAACGGTTGTAGTTATCAGAAAAAATTAAAAAAGAAATAACCAGAAGTTATCAATGGTGATTGTATTTTATTTGTATTCCCCTTCAAATGCAGTTTTGACAAGTGACTGAAATTGCATCTAAGGCTATTCTAGACACTTTTAATAAATTAATGTCAGAATTAAGAATATTTCCTAAATTTTGAGTTGGTAGTTTGTTAGTTTAGAGCAGAAAAGAATATCACATGTTTTTAAAAATATAAGAGGTACTAGCAACTTATTTGTTTTATTCTTTGCTCTGTCATTGACTTGTTTTTGAATGACCTAATCAGATCCAGGCACTTCGCAGTTGTACATTAAACTCTTTAGGCATCTTAAATGTCTGCTGAAATAGTGCGTGCATGCATTGAATAGACTCTGTGATCTAGAGAGAAACCCGAAATTACTGCTAAAGAGTGTATTAGGAAGAGAGATAAGAGCCCATACAGAAATTACCTTCAGTTCTGTTTCATGATGATAATGAGGATACTTTGCTAGATAGTCTCCCTGAATCTTATGAAACAGCCTCCAGGTGCAAAGTACAAGTACTTATCTGTGGCTATATTTCCTTAGCCAAAGACTCACCATTTCCTCAGTTAAGATCCTTGTTTCTATTTACTTTTTAGAATACAGGAAATGCACAAACTGAAAGGAAGAAGAACCTGCCAGATGCAGAATAGAAAAGGCAGCAGCTGAAAATTCAGGGAATCCCAGAATCACTGTATGGTTCTTAAAAAATCCTTTTTTTAATATTACATGCAAAAAATGCTACTAGATAATTCTACAAATATATAATAAATTCTGTGTGTGTGTGTGTGTGTGTATATAACTATATAACTATATATATATTCACCTAAATTTGTTTTTAAATTTATTAATCTTTAAATTTTTTTTAATTTGAACATTAAATTATATATATTAAAAAACTGCCTGACTGGTACATCCTAATAAAACTACATCATATAATTTTAATTAATTTATTTTTATTTTTTAATGTTTTTATTTATTTTAAAGAGAGAGGAAGGGAGAGGGAGAGAGAAATAGAAACATTGATGAGAGAGAAACATCGATTGGCTGCCTCTTGCACCTCCCAATTGGGGATCAAACCCAAAACCTGAAACTGGATCATCTGCCCTGACTGGGAATCAAACCAGTGACCTCTTGGTGCATGGGATGATGCTCAATCCACTGAGCAACACCAGCTGGGCAAGTCATATAATTTTAATGATACATTAATTATCTCAGTCATGTTTGATTAGCTTAGGCTCAAAACTTTGTAATTACAGAAGGAAAAATTTTTTAATGTAAAATAAAATAAGATCCCAATGTCTGGGAGCACCAAATATTTCTGAGCAAACAAATATATTTGATAAGAATGAAACATGGGTTTGCTTCTACGCTGAACATTCTGGAATAGCATTTAAACATATCATGAAGGTTGTGTTTAATAAGGATGGAAATTGAGCAAAGCATTGAAGCAAATCTTCTGTCTTGACCAGCATGTTTATCATTTAGTAGTTTAATAGAATATGTTGTTACATATAATTTAACATTAATAGGTAAAGTTTTGGCAATATATATTTACATTCTTATCTCTGGTTCTTACTGGCTTGGTTTCTAATTTTAGGGTGGAGATGGCCATTGTTCGGAGAAGAATTTGAAGAGGAGCAGATTTTTTGGGGGTAGCGTCTTTTAAATCTTAAAATACAAATTGGCAAGTCTTCCCTTTTTATTTTATATACAGTAGAAATGTAACGAGCTGTAAGTAGGCCATTCATCTGCATTAGCATCATTCCACTTCATTTTGTTAGCAAACCATTCACTGTTTTCATCTTTCTTCTAAGAATTCTGTTGATGTGATGCTCTGATTTGGAATTAAAGTCATCTGTCTTTCTGCCTCTTTACTTGCCATGATTACTGAGTAGGTAACACATCCTGTCATAGGACACACTGTACTTAGACTGATCTCTGCCCTCTGCTAGTCATATCACTTTAAATGTCAATTATTCCCTAAGATGCTCAGGCTTTCTGAAGTGAGTTCTTCATGAAATATCTGACCCATTGTTCTAAAAGCTGTTCATTAACATTAAATGATTAAACATATGTTCTGTTAGTCAGCTGTGAAAGTATTTATAATATTTTTAAAATATCTGCAAATTATATGATATTCAAGTGTTAAATTCTTTTATCCTTATAAACAACTACCAGCACTCTTTCAGTTTTCTAGTTCCATCAGATAGTGCTTTTTATGTGCTATAAACCGTTTTTATCTGATAAAACCCAATTATATACAACCCAAAAGAAGAATAGTGCCAAAATTCTCAATTGTCCTATTCTTAAAAAACAAACAAAAAACCAATAAAATGGGATTATCTGGTGTTTTACCAGAACACTATTTGATTTTTTATTTATTAAAAGTAAACATGAAAAACAAAGGAAAGCATAATTTGCATTATAATATTATCTCTTTTATTAATTACATTTTTATTTTAGAGAAACATTAATTTGTTGTTCTACTTTATTTTTAATTATTTTTTTGTTAATCCTCAACTGAGATTATTTTTTTAAAATATATTTTATTGATTTTTTACAGAGAGGAAGGGAGAGGGGTAGAGAGTTAGAAACATCAATGAGAGAGAAGCATCTATCAGCTGCCTCCTGCACACCCCCTACTGGGATTGTGCCTGCAACCAAGGTACATGCCCTTGACTGGAATCAAACCTGGTACTCTTCAGTCCCCAGGCCGATGTTCTATCCACTGAGCCAAACCGGCTAGGGCAACTGAGATTATTTTTCCATTGATTTTTAGAGAGTGGGATGGAGGTGGAGAGACAGAGAGAGAAACATCAAGTATTTGGGCTCAGTTCTTAGACCTATTGTGTTCTGTCTACACTCCTTTGGTGAGCTTATCCAGATACATGGTCTTAAATACCTTTTATAATTTTTTACTTTTATTTATTTTTAGAGAGAGAGGAAAGGAGAGGAAGGTAGAAACATTGATGAGAGAGAAACATCATCGATTGGCTGCTTCCTGCATACCCCTTACTGGGGATTGAGCCCAAAACCCAGGCATGTGCCTTGACCAGGAATCAAACCAGTGACCTCTTGGTTCATGGGTCAATGCTCTACCACTGAGCCACACAAGCTGGGCTTAAATACCATTTATAAACTGACTAGAGGCCTGGTGCATGAAATTTATGCATGGGTGGGGTTCCTAGGCCTGGCTAGCGATTAGGGCTGGCCAGGGCCTTCCTGCTGCCTGCCACCTGCCAGCTGCCAACCAGAGCCTGCCACCAGGGGGAGGGACTGCGGGAGGTTAGCTGGCAATGGGAGGTTGGCTGTGGGAGCACACTGACCAAGGGGTAATTCCTGCATTGAGCATCTTCCCCCTGGTGGTCAGTGTACATCATAGCAACTGGTCGTTCTGGCATTCTGGTTGCTTAGGCTTTTATATATATAGATGACTTTCAATTCTCTGTCTCTAGACTTGACCCCTACACTCCAGACTCAGATTTCCAATTGCCCATTTGCCAGCTCTAAAATATATAAATATCTCAAACCTAACATGTCCAAGATTAAGGTCCTGATCTCTTCCGCTTGTGTTTTTCCTATCTTAGTTAAGGGAACTCCATTCTTCCAATTGCTCAGGAGAAAAACCTTGTAATTCATGACTTCTCTCTTTCCCCGATGCTCCATATCCTTTCTACTCTACCCTCAAAGTATTTCCAGGATTTGACTACTTTTTACCCTCCTACTAGTCACAACATGTCTTGTTTATATTTTGTAGTAGTATCTTAACTGATCTCCTTGATCATACCCTTGTTTAACCTTCAGTCTCTTACCAACTCATTGCCTGGGTGTTTTGTTTGAATATATTCTTACTGATTTTTAGAGTGAGAAGAAGAGAGAGACGTTGATGTGAGAAGGAAACATTAAGTGCCTCCCCCACACACTCCCACCAGGGATTGAACCCACAACCCAACATTGTGCCCTAACCAGGAATCAAACTGTCCACACTGGCCAGGACTGGGTGTCCTTAATACAGTTTAAATCAGACTATGTCACTGCTGTGCTCAAAACCCCCAATGCTTCTCATTTCACTCAGAGTAGAAGCCACAGACATTACAGTAACCTACGTGGCCCTACACAGTATGCCTCTGGCCCCTCTTTAACCTGATTTGCTGCTCTCTTCCTATTGCTCATTCTTTCTAGGACCACTGACCTCTTTGCTGTTCCTAGCTATGTTCCTGCCTTAGAACCTTATTTTTTGCTATTTCCTCTGCTTAGAAATTTTTCTCAGGTGACTGCGTGATTGCATCTCTCCTTCACCTCCTTCCCATTGTTCATGATAACCTCTTTACTGGTTTTTTACTCATATATGAAGACTTCTCTACCACGTTTCCTTAAAGTTACAGCTTTCCCCATTCATATTCCCCTTTTAATTGTTTTTTGTTTGTTTTTTGTTTTTTTATAATTATTAAATCTTTATTGTTCAGATTATTACAGTTATTCCTCTTTCCCCCCCATAGCTCCCCTCCACCCAGTTCCCACCCCCCCCTCTGCTCT
>NW_006283354.1:1892482-1907415 GCF_000327345.1 Myotis davidii
ACAACCAAGGAACATGCCCTTGACCAGAATCGAACCTGGGACCTTTCAGTCCCCAGGCCGACGCTCTATCCACTGAGCCAAACCGGTCAGGGCGGGCTGTGTGAACAATGTTCTTGTAATTGAGCCTTGATTAATCTTGGAGGATTTGACCTTCAGGTCAATTGACTGTGAGGACTAGCTGCAAATACAGTGGAAGAGCTGCTGTGCAGAAGACACCTCTGTGGAGTAGGGCTTGCTTCGATGGACTTGCTTTGTTGCTCACTGAGTCTGCCCCCTGAGTGTGTTCCTTGTGGATCTGAGGAGTTGTAATCTGGATGGTCCCAGTCTGACCACTGGGTACACAGGCTCTTGGCCCTCTAAGGAGGTGCTATTTTAGCCTCTGCCTGAGGCTACCCAGTAGGAGCTACGGAGAGATCTGCAGGTTCCTCTTCCTTGTTTGGGTTTTGGTGGTGCCCAGATGAGGCCCAGCTGTGAAGCAATGCAAGCTGCTGTGGGGCCTTGGGCCTTCTTTTGGATGTTCTGGGTCTTTCTGACCCAGCTGCAGTTGGTTAGGTAATTTTCAGATCTCAAAGGGCCAGCCCTTTCATATGCAAATGCCTCTGTGCACAGCTTGGGAGGGGCGGGGCCTCAGGGAATCAACAGGGGGGAGCAAACAGCTATGGCTGATCTCAGTCCTGACCTAAGAAGCCCCGCGTCTCAGTGTCCTGTGGTAGTCGCTGTAAGCCCCTCTGAGAGAAAGCCGCCCTCAAGTTCTGCCCAATGCCAGACAGTCCAGTTTCTCCCCATATGAGTCTGGGTCCCCAGAGACTTGCCCAGGACTGGAGTTGAGAGCAGTCGGGAGCTTGAAACTCCCTCCCGATTAAAAAAGACAACCGCGTCCTCAGCCCTTTCCACGTGTGCCTTCGTACCTCTGTACTTTACTTCCACACCTCCTCTGAGTCTCAGTGTGCTTTTCTCTTTCCTTCTAGTTGTAGAATTTCCATTTAGCCAGCCTTCCTGTGGTTCTGGATGATGTACGTTTGGTCTTTTAGTTGTATTTTTGAAGTAGTTGTGCGAGGCAGCAATTTCCAGTGTTTACCTATGCCACCATCTTGGTTTTTCCCCGTTTTAATTTTTCATATAACACTTCCCTATCTAGCAAGGTATGTATTTTACTTATTTTCTTTATTAATGGTTTCCCTCCACTAAAATAGGAACCACCTGAAGGTGGGGATTTAGAATTTTGTTTACTGCTATATTCCCCATGCCTAGAACAGTGCCTAGCACAGTGTTTCTCAACCTTCCTAATGCCACTACCCTTTAATACAGTTCCTCATGTTGTGGTGAATTATTTTCATTGCTACTTCATAACTGTAATTTTCCTACTGTTATGAATCGTAATGTAAATGTCTGATATGCAGGATGTATTTTCAGGGGTTGCAACCCACATGTATTGGCACTCAATAACTTTTGTTTTGTTTATGAATGAACGAATTTATTAAGCACCTTATATAGTAATCATTTGAAAAATATGGGATAATTTTATTGGTAGAATATGCTGTCTATAGCAGGCTATTATTCATTGTTCAAGGACTAAGTAGAAGTGATCCGGCATGGAGTTTAAAGGTGAAGGAGATCAGCTGAGTTTACAATTTATTAGTATTTTAATGAAGGAATTGAAACTTAATTACAGAAAGATAACAGAAGGATGCATGTTAGGAACAGAATTCCATGGAATATCAGATAAGTTAGAAAAATTGTTTCTCAGAAAGTAAAAAAGAGAAGGGAGACAAGGAAATTCAGATAAGGCAAGTGAAAGAGTGAATAGAAATAATGCTCTGCAAAGTGAGTTACAGTATATGGGTCAGATTTTCACAATTTCCACCTAAAGTCACCATGTTCCTGTTTTTTAGCCACCGTGTGTCAGGGGACCAGGAAAGTCCTAAATTAGTACACTTAATACTTGCTATAGAGTGGGAAATTGTGTTAAGTACTCTCAGTGTTATGCAGGTCTCTCAATTAGTTCTCGGCTTAGAATAAGTGAAATGATTTCTTTGCTTAGTTAAATGGATACATAACGGTATTGAAAGAATAAATGAACCTGTGAAGTGAAGTTTGCCTGAGATTGACTTTCAAGCTGGCTTTGTTTTAAGGTTCTTGCTGTTACAAATTAGCTTTCATTTAATGCATAGCGGTATATAGATTGCAGGTATCCAGTGGCTATTACATAGTTTATGTGCCTCTCTTGCCAAAGAGTAAAGGTGAATCTGGTTTTCTTTGAAGTCAAATAGTCCTAACCTCCTCCAGAGGGAGCTAAGGGCCCAGCATTTTCAGGACCTGAAGACAGTCTCTGCCCTGGTGTAACAGAGGATAGCACTCTTCGTCCCCTGTTAGACTGAACTAGCTGTGAAGATAGGATACTAACAGAAGGATGCATGTTAGGAACAGAATTCCATAGAATATCAGATAAGTTAGAAAAATTGTTAGAGCAATGCTTTTTGCTCTAAATCAATGCTTCTTGCTCCTCTAAATGAGAGATGCAATAAAAATGCATGCCAGGGCCCCGCCTGCATGGCTCAGGGGTTGAGCATCTACCTATGAACCAGGAAGTCACAATTCAATTCCCGGTCAGGGCACATGCCCAGGTTGCGGGGCTCAATCCCCAGTGTGGGATGTGCAGGAGGCAGCCAATCAATGATTCTCTTTCATCATTGATGTTTCTATTTCTCTCTCCCTCTCCCTTCCTCTCTGAAATCAATAAAAATATATTTTTTTTAAATATTAGAAATTGGGTTTCCTCAGATGAATGATTCTAAAGTCTTAGGACATATAAACCAAGCTATAGATTATTTATCTACATTTCAGCCATCATCTTTTGGGCATCCCTGAGTAATTTCTTTGTGGCTAATAATTATTACATCAAACTGTTTATTACAATGTTGAAAGAATCTGATGCCTCATGAAAAAACTTTAAAAGCAAGATTTATTATGGAATAATTCTGCCATCAATAGTCTTCCTTGGATTATTGTTCGATAGATTCGAGTTTGAAAAGTTGGTTTCTTTCATTTCTATGCACCAAATAATATCTGGTAAGTATCAGACTATTTATTGAAACTGTACTTATAAACTCCTGGGGCTTCTTTCTTTTTAAAAATATTTATTGAATGAACATTCTATTTTTATTAAAAGCCACCAAGTACAGATGGTGAGTACTTGCCTTTACCACTTCTCCACTGGGGCAGATAAGTGTGGTGCTCTAAGGTTCAGTTTTCCCAGCTGGAAAATGGGAACAAAAATAGTTTAAATCCTAAAAATAGCTAAAATGAAACCCACTCTCAGACATCACACTAATAATTAATGCAGGCAAGAATCATTGATAGATGCTAAAACTGAACAGGATATTTGCAGCGTGTAAAAGTATCTTACCACAATATACTTATTCTAAAGGAAAAAATAGTAATTTTATAGAGATGAAACCTGTTAGAAAATACCTTAATAAATTGGTCAAAGTGAACATTCTCATTAATGGGACAAATTGATGTCGTTTAGCACCTGACAGGATACAATGAAAAGAACATTATTTCTCTGATATTCCTGCCAAAAATATGTGACCTGAATCTAAACATAATGAAATACTAGAAAAACTAAAATGTTGGGGCACTATACAAAATAACTGGGCCGTAAAAATTAAGAAAAGACTGAAGAACTATTCCATATTGAAAGAAAGATAGGAAAGCTAAATATGTGATCCTGGACTGGAGTATTTTGCTACAAAAAACACACTGGGACAGTTGGGAAAACTTGAATGAGTTCTATGGATTAGATAGTAGTAATATATTAATGTGAATTTCCTGCTTTTGATTATTTTATTGGGATTAAGTAAGAAAATACTATTGTTGCCCTGGCCAGTGTGGCTCAGTTGGTTCGAGCATCATCCTGTACAACAAAGGTAGTAGGTTCAATTCCTGATCAGAGCACATAACCAGGTTGCAGTACTATCCCCCGTTAGGCCACATGCAGGAGGCAAACAATCGATGTTTCTCTCTCACATTAATGTTTCTCTCTCTCTCTCTCTCTCAAATTAATAAAGTAAAATTTATAAAGGAGAGGGGGGGGGAGAAAGAAAAAGAAAGAAAATACCATTGTTTGTAGGAATTACATATAAATTCTAAGTTACTTGTGGGCATCATACCAACAACATAGTCTCAAATGATTCAGGAAAACATGTTCTTTTGTACTGTTCTTATAACTTTTCTATAAGTTTGAAAAATTATTTTAAAATAAGAGAATCCAATGTTCATATCAGCATTATTTGTAATAGCTACAAACTGGAAACCACACAAATGTTCATCAATGGTAGAATGGAAAATGAATTCTGGTATTTTCATATAAAAAATATTATATAGCAGTAAAAATGAACAAATTACACCCATATGCAAATTACATATATGCAACAACCTAGATGTATACCACAAATATAATATTGAATAAATGAAGTCAAACACAAAATACATACTACATTATTCTGTTTTCAAAAAGTTCAAAAACATGTAAAACTAATCCATGGGGATAATGTTTACCTTTGGGAAAAACAGGAGATGGTGATTGGGAGGGGCATGAGGGGGCTTCGGATGTCCAGTAATATTCTGTTTCTTGACCTGCATCATGGGAATTACATGTGTTCTGTTCATTTTGTGACAATTCATTGAACTCTTGTGATTTTGTTGTTTATGTGTATAATTTTTATAAAAGTTTTAAAAAGACTTGTAATAGAAGGAAATATGTAACATTAAATATTTCTATCAGAAGATAATGGCTGAAAATTAATGAACTAGACACCAACTGAAGAATTTTTAAGAACAGAATAAAGCCAAAATGGAAGGAAATAATAAGTGTAAGAACAGAAATTAATGAAATGAGAAATTGAGACATAGTACAATAGAGAACAAATCTGCAAGCTGACTTTTTTATAAGACTAGCAAAATGGACAAGCCTATGAAACTAATCAAGAACAACAAGGAAGGGACAAGGAAGTTAACAAATGAGAAGGGGGCCACAAGGACAGAGGTAGTAGAAATTAAAAAAGAAAATAGTAAGAGAACATTGCCAGAAACTGTAAGCCGATAAATTTTAAAATTTAAATGAAATGGAAAAATTTCTACAAAATGTTGGTTAAAACTGACTCAAAAAATAGATAGAAAACCTAAATGACCCTGTAACCAATAAAAAAAGAGAATCAATTGTTAAAATACCAGGCCTAGAGAGTTTAACAAATATGTTCTTTCAAATATTTAAGGAAGAGAGAATTCCCAAGTCAAACAGCTCCTCCAGAGAATAGAAAAAGGGGAACATACTTCAATTCATTTTATGAGGCTAGAATATAATCTCCATCAGGATAGGGATAGTTTTCTCCTTTGTTCATGACATGTCCAAGTGCCTAGAAATAGTGCCTTGTACATAAGGGGGATTAAAAACTTTGTTCAATGAATGAATGCATGGAATAGTCTTGAAACCAAAGCCAGGCAAGGTCAGTAAAACAAGGAAAATAACAGCCCAAGCTCATAAACAACTATAAAACTTCTAAACAAAATATTAGCAAGCAAAATCTAGACTATGTAAAAGTGTTAATATGTAACAATTAAGTTGGGTTTATCCCAGAATACAAGGTTGATTTAGAAAACCTATTCTTGAAGTCTACCACTCTAACAGATTAAAGGGGGGTGGATTAGTTTTATTTTTAGTTTCTGCAAAAAACAAATTTGATATAATTCAATATCTATTTTGATAAAAGGTGGAAAGAAACATCTTTTAAAAATATTTTTTATTGATTTCAGAGAAGGAGAGAGAGAGAGAGAAAGATCAATGATGACAGAGAATCATTGATATCATTGATCGGCAGCTGCCTCCTGCACACCCCACAGTGGGGATCAAGCCTACAACTAGGGCATGTGTCCTGACCAGGAATCAAACCACGACCTCCTGGTTCCTAGGTCAACGTTCAACCACTGAGCCAAGCTGGCTGGGTGGAAAGAAACCTCTGTTAAATTAGGAATGGGAGGGAATTTTCTGAATCTGAAAAAGTGAATCTTCAAAAAACCCCACATATATTAAGGAATGCCTTTGAAACTCAGCAAGAAGAATTTCTACAACTGCCTCCTTTCAACAGGTATTAAATATAAAGATGTTAGCTTTTCACAACAAATTTTAATAAAATCCCAACAGGGATTGTTTGGGCTTTTTCTCCCCCAATGGACCTTCATTCTAAAATTCATATGGAACAGCAAAGGCTGTTTATTTTAAAAGATATTTAAAAAGAAGAATAAAATAGGAAAGGTTGCATAACCAGACCTCATGACTCGAAATTTGTAATGTGTAAGGGTAGAAAATTCATCACTGGAACCGATAAAAGGTCTAAAAATAAACCTATACATGTACAGAAACAATATATGATACAAGTGGCATTGATGATCAGCGGAGAGGCTACACTATTAAAGAAATAGGACTAGGACAATTGGCAATCCATACTTAAGAAATAGGAATTAGATTCTTGCCTTATACCAACCCATAAAGCAAAAGAAAACAACAATAATGAACAAATTCACTTACATTGAAAATTAGGACTACTCTTCATCACAGAGCTTTTAAAAAAGCAAAAAGGCAAGACACAACTGGAAACTTACAGTAATATATCTAGAATATACAGTAAATTCCTTTTAAAAAATTAATAAAAAAGACAACATATCTTCTCAAAATGAACAAAGTGCAGAATCAGATATTTCAGAAACACAGAAAGATGAATGGCCAATAAAATAGCAAAAGCCTCGGCTTATTTTTCAGCAGGGAAAGAAAAAAAAAGGAAAGAGAAATTAAAACCTTATATTCCAGTTCTCACTCTCACCCAATTGGCAAAAACTAATCGTCCATACCAAGTGTTGGAGGATATGGAGCAGTGGGATCTCTCATACATTGCTGGTGGGAGTGTACAGTGGGACGACCATTTTGGGAAATCTGACATTATTTATCAGATGGGCACACCATATGCCCAACTGTTCCTCTCCTTGGTGTTTACCTGAGAGAAGTATTGTACATGGACCTCAGGAGAAAAGTATAAGGATGTTTCCAGCAGAGTTATCTGTTGTAACAAAAACTGGAAACAGTCCAAAAGTCATTCAACAACAGACCGGATAAATAAATAGTAACATATTTAATACAGAGTAAAAATGAATGAACAGCAACTACATGCATCAACATAGATAAATCTCACATATTTCACCAAAAAAAACCCCACAAGTCACAGTATGATTCCACACATATAAGTTAAACACACACAAAACTAGCCCTGGCTGAGTAGCTCAGTTGGTTAGAGCATCATCCTGATATACCAAGGTTCAGGGTTTGATCCCTAGTCAGGGCACATAGAAGAATCAACCAATGAATGCATAAATAAGTGGAACAAGTCAATCTTTCTCAAATCAATAAAATTCATTAACATCTGCTCTCATCTTTATAAAATAAACTATACCTTCCTATTCGGTCTGGCTAGGTAGATAGAATGTCAGCCCAACAACAAAAGAGTCCTGGGTTCAATTCCAGTCAAGGACACCTAGGTTGCAGGCTTGATCCCCAGCCCTGATTGGAGCACATGTGGGAGGCAACCAATCAATGTATCTTTTTCATGTTGATGTTTCTCTCTATGTCTCTTCCCCTCCCTTTCCACTCTAAAAATCAATGGAAAAATATCCTCAGGTGAGGATTAACCAAAAAACAAACAAAACAACAAAAACTATACCTTAAAATACACAATTATGTGATTAGGTTATAAAGAAAGGCCAGGAATAATAAACCCAAAATTCAGAATAGCAGCTCTGTCTGCTGAGGATGTGATTGGAGAGTGTGTGCCTGGAGCTTCAGTGGTGCTAGTAATGTTGGGTTTCTTGAGTCCCTTGGGTTTAGAGGATTTTATTATCATTACTTAAACATGCTAGAAATATTTTAACATAGAAAGCAATTCTTACAAGCTGAAGGTTGGGTAGAGATGGGTATTGTTCTTGGAAGTCAATCCAAGAAGAGTAGGACTCTTCCAGAACGCTTCCCTTTTTTAAAGAGAGCCTTTTATATATTTTTTAATCCTCACCAAGAATATTTTTCCATTGATTTTTAGAGAGAAAGGAAGAGAGAAAGACAGAAATATCGATGTGAGAGAAACACATTGATTGGTTGCTTCCCGCATGTGCCCCAAACAGGGCCCAGAGCCTGCAATTGAACCCAGGACCCTTTGCTCTTCAGGCCAATGCTCTACCTACTGAGCCAAACAGCTTTGCTTTTCTTTTTTTTAAGAGGTCAGTGCCCCTGACTACATAGGTACTTCATACTTGTGTGTGTGTGTATATATATATTTATTTCAGAGAGGAATGGAGAGAGAAAGAAACATCAATGATGAGAGAGAATCATTGATTGGCTGCCTCCTGCACTGGGGATCGAGCCTGAAACTCAGGCATGTGCCCTGACCTCGACTCGAACCATGACCTCCTGATTCATAGGTCAGTGCTCAACCACTGAGCCACACCGTTGGGCTGTTTCATTTTTTAATTTTAATGTGTATTTTTATTGTGAAGTAGTTCAGAAATACAAAATGTATAGAGAATAATTTAATAATACTGATGTGTCCATGATGATGTGTAACCCTCCCCAAGTCCTTCCTCTTCTTATAAATACACTAGAGGCCTGATGCACGAAATTCATGCAAGGGCCCCTGCCTGCCACTCTTGTGGGAGGAAGGTGGGGAAGCCTCTGCTGCCTCTGCCACAGCCCTCACCTGCTGCGGCTTTGTCTGGAAGGAAGGACATCTGGATATTATGCTTTTATTATATAGATAACTATGTGCCTTTATTACAGTTATTAACAGTTTCTTAATATCACCAATTATCTAATCAGTGGTCAACTATCCATATTTCTCATATTTTTACATTCTGCTTGAATCAAACTTCTGTTTAAATTTTTAAGAATTGTTGATGGCGAGGCATTGAGTGAAGTTCTGCTTAACCTGTGTGGGGATCTCATTCTGAAAAGGGCAGTTGCTTGCTCCATTGATGGGCTGAGAATCTAGACTTCTTCAGGCGGTTTATAGAAACCAACAGCCATGTCCAAAGATGCCTGGTGTGTACATCACCGATAATCATTTAACTCTGTGATAATGTTGGGTTTTGTCCCTCTTATATACCTGTGTAAAGAAGTCCTATAATAAATCTTTCCTCTTAACACCCCATTAGATTGTTATGTAGTTACTCAATATGTATTACATCAAGTATTATTTATATAATACTTCTGTGTTTACTAATAATTCATGCTAAGCAAATACTGTTTTCTGTCATCTTACCCTCCTTGTTCTTCCCTGAAACTGAAGAAGGGTGTGGGATGAGATGAGAAAGTAAGGTGATGACCAAATCAGATAATGTACATGGACGTAGGTTGTAACCCAGAGGTGCTATACAAAGGTAGTTTTAATAGAACAAGCAGCCCTCGGATTTCACTCATTTTAATTTTGTACTCACTGAACTTACAACTTCTCCTTAGTCCACCTGTCTTATATTCAGGCTCTCATTTATCATTTGGGCTACTGCAGTCTGACGTCCTCTATTGCATTCATGGCAGAGTCTTGAAGTATTGTTCTCATTGTTGGCCAATGGCACTTATATGACAATTTGAATATTTTTCTCTTTCTTAAAATATAAGAATTATTGCCCAGCCAGTGTTGCTCAGTGTGGTTGAGTGTCAACCTATGAATCAGGAGGTCATGGTTCCATTCCCTGGAGGGCACATGCCCAGTAGGGGGCATGCAGGAGGCAGCCAGTCAATGAGTCTCTCTCATCATTAATGTTTCTCTCTCTCCCTCTCCCTTCCTCTCTAAAATCAATGAAAACATATATAAAAAAATAATTATTTTTTAAGAAAGGGTAAGATTTTTTTAAATTGGATTTTAGAGACAGAGAGAGAAGGGGGTGAGAGAGGGAGGGAGGGCGTGAGAGAGAAACATCAATTTATTGTTCCTTTTATTTATGCATTTATTGGTTGATTCTTATATGTGCCCTGACTGACCAGGCATCAAACCTGCAACCCTGGCATATTGGGATGACTCTCTAACCAACTGAGCTATCAGGCCAGGGCCAAGAATTTATTTGAAGTGGAAAAATGAAGCTGCTGGTGCTAGTGATTAGAAGCTTGACTCTCATGAATATGATATCGTTAAAACAAAATGAGAGCCTTTGGGGCACTAAGAGCAGTGAACTGGAAGGGCGAGGGCTACGCCCTCCATCTTGCCCCAGATCCTCCATTTTTGGGCAGCAGCCATTAGCCATGTGCTCAGCAAGGAGCTTCTTCCCGGAAGCCCAAGCCTCTGCTAACCACACCTAGGATTTCTTTAAACTAACCAATGACAATCAAGGGAAGTGCACGCCACAGACACAACCACATCCTGTGTAACAAGACCCCGACTTGCACCTGGCCAATCGGCAGGGCCCACAGTCCTCTCTCCTCCCCTTACTCCAACCCCCCTATAAAACCCCTCTTCCCACAGGGCTCTCTCCCTCTACCCCCTGCCACTGCATCAGCAAGTGTGGTGAACAGAGAGCTCGAGCTAGCTTGAATAAAGACTCTTTTTGCTTTTGCATCAGACTCGGCTGGCTCCCTGGTGGTCTTTTGGGGATCCTAAAATCTGGGCATAACATGAACCTTTAGCCTCATCTGGACTCTTAAGTCACATGCCAGGTGGCATACTCAGTTGTGAAGAAAAGAAAAAAAAGGAAGTCTCTACAAATGCTGGAAATACTGTTTGATACTGTGATTAAAATGTGTGATGTCATTAGGGATTTTATAGTATTTTTAGCTTCCTGGGAATGAACTGTCTTTAAAACATTTAAGCCCATTGTTTGACCATACATTTAAATTTTTAATGTTTCATAAACACAAAACAGCCCATAGTTGAGTAAAGCTTTCTCTTCCAGTTACCCACAGAGCTAGAGCTCTAGAGGTAGAGTGAAGAAATCAGCCTAGGCCTGCCACAGGGCCATAGCCTTCAGCCAGCCTGGAGTAGAAGGCTGCAAGAGAAAGGGGATGATTGGCTCTGCCCGGAAGAACAAGCCAGTCCTGTTTTTGGCAGCTCAGAACAAGTATTTCATTAGGAACTGTCTTGATGACATGTACCCAGTTCACACGGTCAAAATATGCTGTCCAGTTGCATTGTTTCTTGGTGTAGGTGTTGTAGTTTTTATCTTCAGGTATTTGGGTGAGGCAGCATCCTGAGCAGTCTCACTTGAAGTCTTGTTGACCCTGACAACCTGGCACTGACTTATAGTTTCATTTAGTACAATAAGGATGTAGGACTTCAGTAGTCAGGACTGCCAGCTTTCTGAAGCTGAAAACCAGTGGTAGTCACTGACCTCATGGTCTTGACTATCTGTAGGTAGAGTGAGAGGAGGCAGCATGGACATGCAGCCTTCACCCTCCGGTCTGCCCTTGAATTATATATACATCAAGAATGCACGTCACAACGGCATCATCAGGAAAAGGAGACTAGAAGTGCTTTAGCCTTGTGCCATATTTTAGGTCCAACACTGTGTATTTATTTTGGCAAAAGCTTTGAGAATAGGGGAAGTCATAGTTTGATCGTATCACTTGAATCTGACAACATCACTGATACTGCCTTTCTCTTGAGTCCCCTAAACTCAGCTGGGTTCTATTGTATTTCACTGTATTTGCTCTCAGGAGGAAATTTCTGTTTAGTAGTAGGGGAAATAGTCCCTGGGCTAAAATCTAGCCCAGAGTTGGAGATTCTTCTATAAAAGAAACCCTCAGGGAAACAATATCATAATGATAATGATCCACAGCCTTATTCAACAAACATCACTGAATTATTTTTGAGTTGTTAATGTCTGTTTCTGTTTGCTAACTAGAGTGTGAGCATTTGTATGGCAAAGAACCAAGTTTCCTTCATATTTTATTCCCCATGGCATTTAGTACATGGCAGGGATTTAGTAAAGTGGAACAGAGATGCATATCTAAATAATAATAGTAATACAAGACAGAAAGTGATTAGTGCTGAGAAAGAGGTATGAACAATCTGTGGGATCCTAGAGGAAGGAGATAAGACTTTCAGCTGGGGGAACTAAAAAGGCTTCAAGGGGTAGTGTCTCTTGATAGAAGGATCTTAATAGATTGAAATAAGAGCTATCATATACTGGATGTTTATTATGTGCCAGGCACTGTGCTAAGCATTTGACATGCTTAATACAACCAAATCTTCAAACTCCCAGCTCAGGCAGATTAAGTGATTTTTATCAGTCACCCAGCTAGTAGGTGACAGAGCCAGGATTCGATCCAGTCTGACATGAAGGGTATACTATACTTTTATTCTAGGAAGTGAAGACAGTGGTTCAGTGTTTGGAAAAATGTGGGTCATGTTTTGGCTCAGTGGAGAGTGTCCGCCTGAGGACTGAAGGTTCCCAGGTTCGATTTCAGTCAAGGGCATGTATTTCGGTTGCAGGTTCAATCCCTGGCCCCAGTCTAGGCGGGTGTGAGAGACAACCAATCGATGTGTCACTCTCATCTTTGATGTTTCTTATCTCTCCCTCTCCTGTCCTCTCTGAAATCAATAAACATATATTTAAAAAATAAAAAGTAAAATAAAAAACATTTACTAGTTGATGGCTGGAGAATGTGGAGAGTGGAGAGCAGGGGGAAATAAGGTGGTTCCTGTAAGACAGGGCAAATCTCAGAGAACCTGGGATGCTATACTAAGGAAGGGGGGGAGGGGAGGGCAGAGGATGGAGTTTGGAAGGTGATGGAAGCATTAAATGCCTATTAGTGGAGTGGCAGGACTAAACATATGCTTTAGGAAGACAACTCAGTAGGAAGGGGCAAGAGAAGAGGCATAAAAACCATTGATGGCTATTTCAGTAGTGGGGGACAGGAGTGAAAAGGCATGCACAGACCAAAGAACATGTGATTTCTTCCTGCAAGCCTAGCTGGGATTGTTTAATTTTAAGAAAGAAAAAAACACCATGCACAAAAATTGAGACACAAAGCACATAAATTAGCTTTACAAAATGTGTTCTGTTTGAAAGCTTTAAAAATAGGATTAGGTTTAGAGAATTGTTTGCAAATTAGTCTTTGGGAAATAAACCAACCTATGTTTGTGCAATATTCTTAGAGGAATATTTGTCAATCCATTACAAAGGAATACAGAGAATATATATATAATTTATATTATACTAAGCCCCCGGCCTCAGCCTCCCCGCGGCCACTGGGGTGGGGGCAGCATGCAGTCCCCTCTCGCCCATCTGCTGCGCAACTCCCCCTGAGCGGTTGTGACGCTCAGCTAATTAGCATATACTCTGTTTATATATGTAGATTATATTATAGTGTATTATAGTATATTAATTATGACATATGATGTTATATGTTATATATTGTATATTATGTATATTATATATATTATATATGTATATTTCTTAGAACTAAAACCTTTTTTACATGTCTTCTAACCCTTATGAATGCCACTAAATGTTATTACATGTCCAATAAATTCCTAAAATATTTCCAAAGGAACAGAAACCAAGAGAATTAGGCACTGGAAAACTTACATACACTGCTGCTTCTGCACATTGCTCTGGGTCTACAAGTAATTCCCTTGCCCACGCTGCTCACTCACATTCCTGAGCTATGTGTGTAGATCTGAGGCAACATGTGAGATGACATCATGACATTGGCTAATTACATGGTCTCCACTGTCCATAGGGAATCACTCATAAGGAGGCAGGCTCTCTACTTTTTTTTAATGGGGATTTCATCTCATAATTTCTCATCCTGAAGTGCAGAATAAATAAATAATAAAAATTAGGTTGGCCTGACCAGTGTGATTCAGTGGTTGAGCATCAACCCATGAACCAGGAGGTCATGGTTTGATTCCCTGTCAGGGCACATGTGTAGGAGGCAGCCAGTTGATGATTCTCTCTCATCATTGATGTTTCTATCTCTCTCTCTCCCTCTCCTTTCCTCTCTCTGAAAAAAACACACCAAAACTCTAAAATAATTAGATTGACTATGAGATCTCATCACCCACTTTCTGAGGTTTTAACTGCAAAGCTAGAGAGACATGCCATATTCAACTACAGTGCCTCTGGGAATGGCAGTATTTCACATCTCCCCACTGGTTAACATTTTTTATTTGCTTCCTAAAACATGATCACCTGGATACTATGAAATGATTAACTTCAAGTATGGGAGTGATTATGTTAAAAGACTTTTATCTTTTAGAGATACATATTGAATATCTACAGATGAAATTATATGTTGCCTACTATTTGCTTTGATATAGCACAGAATGGGGGAAGTCATTGGGAGTGCAGATAAAATAAGGGCCAAGAGTTGATGATTGTTGACGCTGGATAATGTGTGCTTGGGTGATCATTATACTCTTCACTATATAAATTAGTAAATAATTATTAGCTTTTACAGAAGGCCTTTTATATATGTTTGAAATTATACATTTTTATTTTTAATATTTTAATATTTATTGATTTCAGAGAGGAAGGGAGAGGGAGAGAGAAGAGAAACATCAGTGATGAGAGAGAATCATTGATCAGCTTCCTTCAGCATGCCCCACACTGGGGATCAAGCTTGCAAGCTGGGCATGTGAATCAAACTGTGACCTCCTGGTTCATAGGTCAGTGCTCAACCATTGAGCCATACCAGCTGGGCAAAATTATACATCTTTTTTTTAAAAAAAGATAAATCTTTATTGTTCAGATTATTACCGTTGTTCCTCTTTTTTCCCCCCATAGCTCCCCTCCACCCAGTTCCCCCCCCACCCTCTGCCCTTACCCCTCCCACTGTCCTCATCCATAGGTGTATAATTTTTGTCCAGCCTCTTCCTACACCCCCACACCCCTTTCCCCCC
>NW_006283354.1:1908662-1910229 GCF_000327345.1 Myotis davidii
CAAAAGCTTCTGCCGCAGCCTGGGTGGGGTGGGGTCTCAGGGAATCAACAGGGCGGAGCAAACAGCTATGGCTGATCCTCAGTCCTGCCCTAAGAGGCCCCCTCCTCAGTGTCCTGGTTATTGCTGCCAGCACCTCCGAGGGAAAGCAGCCCTCGAGTTCTGCCCGATGCCAGACAGTCCAGTTTCTCTCAGTATGAGTCTGGGTCCCTAGAGACTTGCCAGGAACTGGAGTCAGGGCCGTCAGGAGCTTGTGCCTCTCTCCTGATTGCAAAAGACACCAGTGTCCCCCGTTGCCAGCCCCTTTCCTCACGCACTTGAGACTCCATACCTCTGCACTTTACTTCCGCACCTCCTCTGAATCTCAGTGTGCTTTTCTGTTTCCTTCTAGTTGTAGAATTTCCACTCAGCCAGCCTTCCTGTGGTTCTGGATGATGTCTGTTTTGTCTTTTAGTTGTATTTTTGAAGTGGTTGTGCGAGGCAGCAATTTCAGGTGTTTACCTATGCCGCCATTTTGGTTTCTCTGGGCATTCTGTGGTTTTTAAAAACAAAAATTTCCAGTTTTTTGGAGAACAGGCCACTAAGATCAATGAGAATAGAAGCACAGTGCTGATAGTGGTAACACTGACCCTTTTTTTAAAATACATTTTTATTGATTTCAGCGAGGAAGGATGAGAGAGAGAGAGAGAGAGAGAGAGAGAGAGACATTAATGATGAAAGAGGAAAATTATACATCTTTTAAAAAATAATCACTCTAGGTCAGTGATGGCGAACCTATGACACGCGTGTCAGAGGTGACATGCGAACTCATTTTTTTTGTTGATTTTTCTTTGTTAAATGGCATTTAAATATATAAAATAAATATCAAAAATATAAATCTTTGTTTTACTATGGTTGCAAATATCAAAAATTTCTATATGTGACACGGCACCAGAGTTAAGTTAGGGTTTTCAAAATGCTGACACGCCAAGCTCAAAAGGTTCGCCATCACTGCTCTAGGTAGAGGGCAGAATTAGCAGTATTTAGATTTTGAGTTGAGTATTATAGCAAAAAAGGAGAAATACTGATGAATTATTGTTAGAAAAATATGCATACCCAGTAATTTCTATTATTTTAAAATTTTCCTTCAATTATAGTTGGCATGCAATATTATATTAATTTCAGGTGTATAACATAGTGATTACACATTTATACAACTTATGAAGTGACCCCCTCAATAAATCTAGTACCTCAACACCCATTTTTGATAAAAACTCTCAGTAAGGCGGGAGTAGAAGGATCATACCTCAACATAATAAAAGCCATATATGACAGGCCCACAGGCAGCATCATACTCAATGGACAAAAACTAACACCATTTCCCCTAAGAACAGGAACATGACAGGGATGCCCCCTCTCCCCACTCCTGTTCAACATAGTACTGTAAACTAACACCTTCCCCTAAGAACAGGAACAAGACAGGGATGCCCCCTCTCACCACTCCTGTTCAACATAGTACTGGAAGTGTTAGCCATCGCAATTAGGCAAGAAGAAGAAATAAAAGGCATCCAAATTGGAAAAGAGGAGATGT
>NW_006283354.1:1911777-1926936 GCF_000327345.1 Myotis davidii
CCATTATAAACTTTTGAACAATAATAGATACAGAGGCAGAGCTGCCTCAAACAGATTGTCAAACTGCAGCGGGAAGGCTGGAGAGGGTTGGGGGGCAGGAGGGAGGGGGGTAAGAGATCAACCAAAGGACTTGTATGCCTGCATATAACCATAACCAATGGACATAAGACACTGGGGGATAGGGGAGGCTAAGGGACTGTCTAGGGCGGGGGGGAAAATGGACACATATGTAATACCCTTTGTAATACTTTAAGCAATAAAAGAGGGGAAAAAAATAAATCTAGTACCTACCTGACTGTATATATAATTATTACAATATTATCAACTATACTAGAGGCCCGATGCACGAAATTCGTGCAAGAGTAGGCCTGCCTTCCCCCAGCTGCTGGCACCGGCTCCCTCCAGCACCCAGGACCCAGGCTTCCCTTGCAGCCCAAGCTTCGCCCAGAAGGACATTCAGTCTAATTAGCATATTACCTTTTATTATTATAGATTCCCTATGCTGTACTTTACATTCCTGTGACTTTTTATAACTGGTAATCTGTACTTTTAAATCGCTTCACCTTTGGTATTTTCTCTTCTTAATGCATAGTACACTATTCAGTCCCTCACATGTCTTCAAGCCTACACTAACTCTGTAGAGCAGTAATTCATTTGCCTGTGCCTTTTATCTGTATTCCAAGAGCTTTTTCTCCTCCAGCTTGTCTCTTCCATTAAGTTAGTAATCTCATCATGGGAGGACTTTCCATGTAACCAGCCCCTCACGCCATGGCCCAGAGTACTATGATTTCTCAGGAATGATAAAATAAAATATTAAAGATAAGAGATCACACAGTGTAAGCCAATATTTTTTAAAAGGCTTGCAAAGGGATGGTGATTATCTAAATCAGTGATGGCGAACCTTTTGAGCTCAGCGTGTCAGCATTTTGGAAAACCCTAACTTAACTCTGGTGCCATGTCACATATAGAAATTTTTTGATATTTGCAACCATAGTAAAACAAAGACTTATATTTTTATATTTATTTTATATATTTAAATGCCATTTAACAAAGAAAAATCAACCAAAAAAGTGAGTTTGCATGTAACCTCTGACATGCGTGTCATAGGTTCGCAATCACTGTCCGAATGGACTACTACTCTTGTGGGGGAAAGGGGTGTGGGAGATTCGGGAAGAGACTGGATAAAAACCGTGCACCTATGGATGAGGACAGTGGGTGGGAAGTGAGGGCAGAGGGTGGGGCGGGAACTGGGAGGAGGGGAGTTATGGGGGGGAAAAAGAGGAACAAATGTAATAATCTGAACAATAAAGATTTAATTTAAAAAAAGAGAGATTAAGGAGACTTGACAGCTCAAAAAAAATAAAATAAATGCCAGTTAACAAAGAAAAATCAGCCAAAAAAATGAGTTCGTGTGTCACCTCTGACACACATGTCATAGGTTCGCCATCACTGATCTAAACGTTGGTTTTTGTGTCAGAAACAGCGGAGTTCAATTCAATCACCAACAGTGATTCTCTCTGAAGCTATGCGGAATGAATGCATCATACTTTTTCTTCCCGTAAAATATAAATAATCTAGTCTCAGGGTAGAGAAGAGGAGAAAAGGCGGGAAATGGGGATGAATGGCAACCATGTTCCCCAGAGACCCAGTGGTTGTTCCAAACTTCATTCCTAAGTGGTGGAGACCATGGGCCTGACCCAGGAGGGTACGTGTCTTATTGGTGTGGCTGCAACACTGCTCTAATTCTCCTGAGCAGGTGAAATTGATGCCAGAATCTTCTGTAACAACTGCTACCCCTTTTCCTCTTTTTGTATAGAGTTCTAGAAAATGTTATTGCTGAGAAATGTCATAGAATCATTTTAAAGGTTATCCAAAGGCCCTGAATGCAGCAGGGCTCATACTGAAAGCCAGGTCTCAGCAGTGCTGGCCAACTCTCACCTCCACCCAAGTCCTATACAGATGTACTTTGGAGGTTTGTTTTGAAAAATTTCATCTGTTGCAAAATCAGTTGAGCGCCTCATTTAAGAACTATAATCTCTAGTTTGGGCTTTCAAAAGGAAGTTAAGGGTGGGTGGCTTACCTCTTAAGCAACCTGCTAAGATGACTCTATGGGGAAGTGATGACGTCGTCAGCCCTTTCTGGCCTCCGTACCGAAACTGGAATGCCACTCTTGGTTAGGAAATAAAGGAGGAAGTGAAGTAGATTCATCATTGATTAAGGAGCCTGGTATGCGGACCCAGGATTCCATAGTTCTTGGCTGAGGCAACAAAGGGAAACTTTCTCAGCTGGAAAGGGCTGGCTCTGGGCTCTGCTGAGCTCATCAGGAACTGTAGCGACTCCTGTCTTCTTCTGGCATTGTTCAATACCTTCAGGAAGTTTTCTTTAGGAGAAAATTTTCAGAAGTAGTTCTGCATGGATAGCTGACAAATATGACTTTGACACAAAAGGCAAGATTTATTTGACTATTGGAAAGTTTCTTCCACTAACTGGACTTTAACATTTAAGATTCCCCATCTTTGGCCCCCTAAACGAGGTTAAGAAAATGAACCAGGCTCATAGGGCTCAGGGGGTAGACCTCGCAGGTAACTTGAGCTCTTGGAATCCTAGACAGGCTCTGAGCCCTCCTTTTTCTTCTAGGAATAGGTTCTTGTTCAGTTGTTAAGAATAAAAATTCAGCTTGCTAGAGCACCTGGCCACGCTTCTGGAGTGTTTGTTACCAGATCTGAAAGGAACCTTGGCCTTCCCCTGTTTGCCGGCAGGCTTGCCTCAAGTCTAGACCATGCACAGTCTTCTGCTCAGTCTGTTCCTTGAAGGGCTCTGGAAAGATATGAAGTTCCCGTTTTCTTGCCCATGGCCTAGTCCAGCCTGTGTTCCATCTTTCGTCAAATATTTCATCAGGTGTCAACTAAAATCTCCCTTGCCTTAATTTGGGTCCATTTCTTCTTGCTTAGTCATCTGGTGACAAAATAACTTCTTGATCATTATTAAGTAACTGCTCCCTGAAATTTTTTAATGAACTTTGAGTCTTTCAGAAGAGACTTTAAAATCCAATAAGCAAACAAACAAAGCATACCTTAGACTTGAAATCAAGTAGGAGAGAGGAAGGAAGGGTATCCTGAGAATCCAAACCCAGCCTGAGACCTTGTAGTGAGCTACTGGAGCTAATTTTAGTCTCCATCATTCTTACCCCCCATCTCTGTTGAGATACAGTTGGCATACAATATTGTATAAGTTTAAAGGTGTGCAATATGTTGATTTGATACGCTTATATATTGCAAAATGATTACCAGCTGCATCACGTCACATAATGATTTATTTTTTCAATATATTTTATTGATTTTTTATTTATTTAATATATATTTTATATTATTTATTTTTTTGGTGAGAACACTTAAAATTTACTCTTGGTCTCCATCATTCTTTTTTTTTTTTTAATCCTCACCTGAGGATATTTTTCCATTGATTTTTAGAGGGAGGGGGAAAGAGAGAGAGAAATATTGATATGAAAGAAACACATTGATTGGTTGCCTCCTGCACGAGCCCTGACCAGAGCCCAGGCTGGGGAGGAGCCTGATGCCCTTGACTGGAATCAAAACCAGGACCCTTCGGTCCACAGGCCAACGCTCTATCCACTGAGCCAAACCGGCTAGGGTGGTCTCCATCATTCTTAATGATAAAAGAATAGGGGCCTGGCTGACAGCAGGGAGCAATGCTGACTCTGGGTTCACATGAGATAGAAGTCACCCCAGATCTCTTTAAAGAGAGCATCAACAAGCCAATGATATGAGCTAGTGACTTTTTGGACATGGGAATGGAGATCTAACCAAGAGACACTGTGGGAACAGGCACTGCAGGGGTGGTGTATTTCTGGTATGAGGGATGGAAGGGGTTGAGGCTATGCTGGAGCATCTGAGAAGGAGAAGCCAGGCCCCACTGGATGGTGGGTACCTTGTCCTGGGTGAAGCAGCCAGGCCATTTGTGAACCTCTTAATCTTTCTGTCATGTGGCAGCCATCTCCAGGTTTTAACTTTTGCTCCTCTTTCTAATGCCAAGCTTCCATTATGGTTTTTATGTCACAGGCCCACTTTGTGGTCACTATTTTCCCAGCGCTGATGTTTATTAATGCATCCTGCTGATTTGTACTTTTGTTTCCCTGTGTTGTTTCAAAGCCCACCTCCTTGCTTATTTACAACTAGAGGCCCAGTGCACAAAATTCGTGCAGGGGGGGGGTGGGGGGATCCCTTAGCCCAGCCTGTGCCCTCTTGCAGTCTGGGACCCCTCCCTCCCTACCGCCCACCTGCTCGCTGCTCCTTACACACTAGGCTCCCTGCTCTTTAGCCACGAGCCAGGCTTCTGGTTGAGCAGCACTCTGACCACCAGGGGGCAGCTCCTGCATTGAGTGTCTGCCCCCTAGTGGTCAGTGCGCATCATAGGGAATGGTCGTTCCATTCGGTTGATTTGCATATTAGATTTTTATTATATAGGATTGTGCACAAGAATAATAGTGACAATAGTATTCATGTGGCTCACATCCTGGCATGGCTGACTGTTATCCAGGCTTATTATAAGTACTGAAATGCAGTTCTAAATTCACAAGCACATTTCACAAATACAGTAATAGTTTGATTTCTCCCAGAAATCTTACTCCCAGAAATTTGAAAATTCCACTGATTCTTTCCTGAAAAGTCATAAATTAAGCCTTCTGTCCCCTTTTAGAAGTTTGCATTGTTATTATCCTCATTTGAAAGCTGAGGAAACATCAGCATGAAAATAACAGCTTTCTTTATAACTTAGATATTTGATTTACCTCCACACACATTTAAGAAGGTTTAAATATACCTGAATGGTCACTGGGAATTTCTGATGGACTTTAAATCTGACCCGTTTTAAAGGAGCTATCCTGGATGACTCAATCTAAGCCGCTTCTGCTGACCTTGAGTGAGGACTGCCACTGCTTACGTCTGTCACAGGATGCTAACCAAGGGGCAAAGGCAGGTTGGCTCAGGACTTGATCAGCAGGATTACAGTGTCTCGTTTTTTTTAAAGAATCTCATTTACTGATATCTGGACTTGTGTGAGATATCTTCTAACATGCCTGCTCTTATCAAACTCAGGGATGTCTGATGCTATCCTGGTTCTTATCTTGATGGGCATAAACTTAAAGAAATGAAAGCATTTACTTCGCTGGGGGTTTAATCAATACTATAAGAGGTATGCTCTAAATGGTTTGGCTCAGTAGTTAGAGCATGGGCCCTCAGACTGAAGGGCCCCAGGTTAGGTTCTGGTCAAGGGCATGTACCTTGGTTGCAGGCTCGATCCTCAGTAGAGGGTGTGCAGGAGGCAGCTGATGGATGTTTTTCTCTTTGTAAACTCAATAACACACACACACACCCACATTTTTTTTTTTTTTAGTGGAGACCGCGGCCCAGGCAGTCCCAGGGAAGCGTCAGCCTCCTCCGCCACCGCCACTGCCGCCACGGCCCTCAGGACCCCCGTGAAGCTGATAAAATATATTTTAAAAAAACTATAACAGCTATGATAATGCAGAACAGGGACTGTTTGGCCTGGTTCCCTATTTATCTTGCATCCACTTTTTGCATCCAAACAAGGCTGGCAGCAGATGGGTCATTGGAACACAGTGCGGAGGCTTCTTGAAACCCAGGACCCTTAAGTCAATGTGGGAATTTCAGGCAGAGACACAGAGGAGCAGGGGGAGGCATATTCTTAGGCAAATGTTTTAGGTACTCCTCAAATCAAAATAATTTTTGGTGGCTAAGATTTCCCTTAAGGACAGAACTTTCTTCCCTGACAATCCCTAGTCCAGCTCTAGGTACAGAGAGAGGCATCCACAAATTCCTGGAGAATTGATTTGAATTTAGAAACCTGATTGTTCAGAATCAATCCATCAGCTCACTCTGAAGGTTAGATAGTGTTCAGTGTTGAACCTGAAACATATCTGTCAGCAGAAAGACAGCAAATAGGCTACATGTTGCTATGCAGACAATGTATTTTGGAAAGTCCTTCTGTTTGCCTGTGGATTCTCTCCCTTGAAGAAAAACTATTAACTCATGCTGCAGCCTGCTGCTCTCTGCTTAGTTTTGGCTATGTCACTAAGCCCAAAATAGAAAGTTCTTTTACTGCAGAGCAGAGAAAGAGGTTTAAATTTATCAATTCAATTAACAAAGGGCAGCATTATACTGGCTCTTCTCGGGTGGGAGGTGGAGGAGAGATAATGCCTGCTTCATCAGGGAGTGATCTGACACTGGCAGGGGCTGGGATCAGGAGACAAGCTTCCACTGTGATGAGTTGGGCTTGTTTCCCATCCTGGCCCCCCTCACTCCTCCTTCCAACTGTGTCACCTCTTTTAGGACATGGGAAAGCAACTGAGCCACTGGGGAAATGTCACTGAAGTTATCTGACTGGGTACAATTCTCTGAGGCCAATGCCTTCTCTCTCAGCTTTTAGAGGAGTCAGTACCTTGCCACAAAGTTAAACAGCAGTGAGCTGTATTTTCTTATCAAGTGGCCAAACATTTTCAATGATCCCTAGGGTTGGAAAGGGCTTCGGGAAATTGCCATTCTCAGACTTTACTGAAGGTAGACTGATCCAATCATAGGGAAAGCAGCCAGACCACATGGATCCACGGTGTATCAGAGGCTGTGGTCCAGAAGATCTCACCTGGGAAACTAGGTAGTCTTTTAAAAATACTATGTTCTAAGAGTATTTAAGTATATGGTAAAGTGCTTAAGATATATCAGTTGAAATAACCAGGTTTCAGAACAGACATTCTTAACATGAACCCAGTTTTTAATTTCATACACACACACACCCTCACACACACACACACACACACACAAGCTGTTTACACTACACATCAAAATAATACGTAACACTCATCTCTGGATGTTATGATTATTTCTTCCTTAAACTTGTCAGTAGTTCATAAATTTTCTATAGTGGTCCTTAAATTTTTCACAATAAAAAATTATTTTATTATAAAAATGTTGTTAATAGTAGCTAATGTAGACCGAGTACTTGTTATGTGCTAAGAACTTTACATGGGTCTATTTAAAGCTTAAAATAGTTCTGTGCGGATGGTACTATTATAATTCCCATCTTTAGATGAAGATACTGAGGTTTAGGGCATTAACTAGCATGAAGACACAGAAGTCAGGAGAAGTGGTGCCTTGAATGGGGCTTGTAGGGGGTTCTTCACAGGGTGGGCCCAGGAGTAGGTTTTGGTCTACCTGATGCAGTGAGGATTCCACTGAGAACAATATCCCTGAAAATAGTACTGGGAACTGCATAACCTGACGTGGTACCTGCAATCCACAGAGAGAGACCCCCAAGTGGTGTCTGAACCAGAGCCCATATAAGGCAGCCAACCATCTAACATGGGGAGGGCAGACATGGGGGCACCCTGTGGTTTTCTGATGAGCCAGTGGGAAAGGAGAGCCCAGCGACTGGAGAACTGATTGGAGAGCAAAGATGTTTTACTTATGGCTCTGGCCAACTCTGACTCCCACCAACCACTGTAGCATTGATGTTGGGAGAAAGAGGGTGCTCCAGGGTGCATCTAGGGATGGGACAGAGCCAGGAACTTAGCTTCGGTCTCTTCTCATCACTCATGCTTTAAATATAAGCTCTGATGTGATCAAGGCGCCAGAGATAAAATGCCTTTCTCAAGCTGAGCAGGCAGGATCTAGTATCCAAATTGGACAAGACAGTGGAAAATATACTCAGAGGGAAAAAAATCCCTTGGCCTCAATAACAACACACGGGAGTTAAAGAATTTGACACCTTAATATCGTAAAATAAACAAATGTGGGCATGGTTTCCTATGTTTTCTTCAAAACATCTAGAATAGATATATTTAAGATGGAGTGATTTTAACATTTCTTCTCTTCGTAGCTGAAGAATTCTGGATTATCTTTCTAGATGCAGCTCAGGCATCAGGTTTTGTGAAAATATTTCCCAAGCTGCCCCAAGCAACAAGGCCATTCTCCTTCTGTACAAGTGTAACAAATGATTTACCTGTTGGATTATTTGTCCCTTACTGGGGCATAAGCTCAGTTGACTGTGTTTTATGCACCTTTGGGTTTATCCTGCTTTCTCTGAACCTCTTTCCATCACCTCTTCCTCACATGTATCCCTACATCTGCCATGTGGTAAGCGCTAATTAAATGTGGCTGTTGGAATAGAAAGCTAGGCATTTGAGTGTAGTCTCATAGAATTCCTAGAGCTGGGAATTCAACCCCCTTTTGCATCTCAGATACTGGAGAGAATCTGATGAAAGCTAAGAGCCTTTCCCCAGAAAAAAAGCACATGCAAGAGAAAATTCCCAATTTTATAGCAGTAAACACACACACACACACACCACAAAAAGTGAGTGTATGTAAAACTGGGCAAATCTGAATGAGATAGGTGGATTGTCACTATCAAATATTTCAGTTGTAATATTGCACTACAGTATTTTTAAAAATATATATTTTATTGATTTTTTACAGAGAGGAAGGGAGAAGGATAGAGAGTTAGAAACATCGATGAGAGAGAAACATAACCAGCTGCCTCCTGCATACCCCCTACTGGGGATGTGTCCGCAACCAAGGTACATGCCCTTGACTGGAATCGAACCTGGGATCTTTCAGTCCGCAGGCAGACGCTCTACCCACTGAGGCAAACCAGTTAGGGCTGCACTACAGTATTACAAGTTATCACCATTGGGAAACTGGCATCTCTCAGATTATTTCTTATACTGCATGGGAATCTAAAATTATCTCAGTAAGAATATTAATTTTAAAAATTCCTATACATTATTCTTTGGGAGTTGATGGATCCCCCTGAATTCACCCATGAATCATAACTTGAGAACTCACCAATATAGTTCAATCTTTACATTGTCGGATGAGGAAAATGATGGGAAAGAATGTGCTCAAAATCAGACAGCTGAAGTTGGGGTGAGCCCAGGGACCAGCAGCCTTTTTTATTCTGATGCCCAAAGAGGAGCGAAACTGTTATTTATGGGCTATCCCAGTAGGTTGAACAAATGGAGAAGTAGGAGAAAAATAAAGAGGGGTACATCAAGAAAAGAGAGCAACCCTAGCCAGTTTGGCTCAATGGATAGAGTGTCAGCCTGCGGACCTGAAAGGAATGACAAAATAAACTAACAAGGGTTCGATTCCAGTCAAGGGCATGAGCCTCAGTTGCAGGCTCCTCTCCAGCCGAGGCCCTGGTCAGGGCTTGTGTAGGAAGCAAATAATCGATGTGTCTCTCTCACATGGATGTTTCTCTCTGTCTTTCCCTCTCTCTTCCACACCCTCTGAAAATCAATGGGAAAATATCCTCGGGTGAGGATTTAAAAAAGAAAGAAAGAAAGAAAGGAGAGCAGAAGGGGATGATACAAGCAGAAGACAGTGGAGGAGGGTATGGGATAGATATATTTAGGGAATAGGATTGATGGGGTGGGCTGGACCGCAGGCCACTCACTAAGCTGCAAACTTTAAGGATCCTGGTTATTGCTTTATCCTTGGGGATTGCTGGGCAATGAAAGTGTCAGATGGTCCAATGGTCAGAGTCTTCCTTTCATGAAAATAACTTGTGTCCTTCCTCTAAGAACCAATTATCCATCAGCTATCTCTTTTCAGTTCCTTCTTTTGTTTGTGGGCCTAACTCCCTTACCGTCCACCATGCTCAGAATGTAAGGATGATCACATACTAGTAAGTACCTGGTAGTCAAGGATACCTCCCTGCCCAGTGTTCCCTCTACCAGCTTAACACTTCCGTGAGGGGGTACACCAAAATGTTTCTTTCCATCAGACTGGAGAGCAGTATGGCCCATCTTTCTATCTTTGCAAATAAATTTCAAAGCATTGCTCAGATGCCTCTATGCTTGCAAATGCACCTGCTTCGGGGATCTGATTTCTAAATCTTACCTGGAGTGGAGTGATAGCACTGGTTTACTGGGTAATCTGGAAAATAAAGAACAAAATATAAACAGATTTTCCCGTCTCGCTCCCTGCAGAATGGCCCCCTCCTCCACAGTGTTTCTGGGAGTTTTTAGGGAACACCTCACATGGGTTCACCAATAAGTCCTCCATTCACACCCTTCAGCTCAGACAAGTGCCAGGTCTCTGTTCTGTTCCACCAAATTCTTGGGGTTTCCTGCTGGTCTTCTAGGCATTCCCAATCCAGACAGACCTGGAGGCAGGAAAGAAGACTCTTCAAAGGGTATGGAGCTTTAACTGGTCTTGAATGACAAGCAGGGTTAATATAGCTACAAGAGACTATCTGGAGAGCAGCAACAGGCTGAGCAAAGAGGAGAAAGAAGGAATGAAATGGATGAGTATAACATTGGTCTGGAAAAGGGGTTGCTTGAGCTGAGGGGAAGAGCTTTTAGTGAGAGAGAAGGCAGGAAAAAGGTCATATTGAAAATGCTTTCTGAGGAACCATGGGAGAAAGCCACAGGAGAGCTGAGGCACTTTTCACAAGTGCGGGCCCTTGAGTAATATTCTAGGGCATAGTGAAAATTTAACAGAGCTGTTGCTACATGTTCTTTGGGGCTATAATTCCCCAAAGAGGTAACTTACCAAGTTTACTCAGATATTTTGAAGATTTTCTTTGCACAAGTATAAAAGCAATATGTTTTCATTACAGTTGAACCAAACTATTTTCTTTTTTTTAATATATTTTATTGATTTTTTTACAGAGAGGAAGAGAGAGAGATAGAGTTAGAAACATCGATGAGAGAGAAACATCGATCAGCTGCCTCCTGCACATCTCCTACTGGGGATGTGCCCACAACCCAGGTACATGCCCTTGACCGGAATCGAACCTGGGACCTTTCAGTCCACAAGCCGAGGCTCTATTCACTGAGCCAAACCGGTTTCAGCCCAAACTGTTTTCTTAACTAAAAAGAAAATAGAAAACAATCCCACTCACCAGAAGCAACTGATGTTAATACCTCACTGTGTATCTTTCTAAAGTCTCCTATAAACATATATTTATAATACATATTTAATAAAATTAGGGTTATAGCCACATGCTGTTTTATAAGGGACGTTTTCACTTAATAATATAATGTGAATAATGTTCTATGTCAATAAACATACTCCTATGATAAGATTTTTAATAGGTACAAAGTTGGTGGCAGTATTCTTAATGTTTACCCAGTCTTCTGGAGTGATGAACTTTGCCTTCCATTCCAGAGACTTTTTTTATGTAGCAGAAACAAATATTTCCTCTATAACTGAGAATAATGTCTGGACATCAGGGACATTACCATGGGACATGGTAATTTCTCTTCTTTTAATTTTTCTTTAGCCAAACTGTAGTAGCTGGGGGAAAGGGTTATATTATTTTTATGGCAAAGTTCCTGGCCACAACATTTTGGCCACATTTATAAAATTCTAATTCCAGGTGAAGGGGCAGTAAAGTTTAGTTTTTCTGAAAGCCACAAAGGAGAGAAACAGGGATAGATACCAATGAGTTACAAACATCATTACATATCCTGAGTCCAGAAATTTTTTGATTGTTGGGCAGTTCTGATTGGTCAGATCATGGCAGGTTTCTCATAGGCAAAGCCACTAAGATGTTGATTGTTCAGGTCTTTATTTGGGGACTTCTGGGGATAGAAGGTCTTGGTGCAAAGAACATGTTATCAGATATGGCACCCTTTTCACATATAAGATTATGAGCCAACAGGAGCATAAAACTGACCAGCTGTGTTAATTCTTGGATTTAATCCTGTGACTCTCTCTCTCTCTCTCTCTCTCTGCACAACAAGCCTTCTGAATGTTTGCTTGATAGCAAGGGAAAAGAGAGGTATTCTTTTTGTTCAATCTCTACCTCTCTTTGCTTGAATTTTCTCCCTCATCTCCACTTCATCCAATGGCTCTGTGTCTATATGATACCATTATTTTGTGTCCAAAGACCACTATGTATTTCATGGCAGGCATCGAGGGACTCCAATTGGCATTAGGGATATTTAGAATCAGAGACCGCCTAGCCAGTGTTGCTCTGTGGTTGAGCGTTGATCTATGAACCAGGAGGTCATGGTTAGATTCCAGTCAGGGCATATGCCTGGGTTTCAGGCTCAATCCCCAGTGGGGGCATGCAGGAGACAGCTGATCAATGATTCTCTCTCATCATTGATGTTATCTCTCTCTTCCTCTCCCTTCCTCTCTAAAATCAATAAAAATATATTTAAATAAATAAATAGTTCTCTATCATCATTGATATTTCTTTTTTCCTCGTTTAAGTCAATAAAGAAAAATATAAAGAGGGGGGGAAAGGAATCAGAGACCACTTAGAAATAATATCTAATACTTACTGGTTATTTATTATATACTGTTCGGTGTCTTAAATTTATAATTTCGCTTAATTCTCAGAAGAACCGTGTTATTTGGCTATTACAATTATCCTCACTTTATGAAGGAGAAAATTGAGACTCAAAAAGTTAGGTAACTTGCCAAACTTCACATACCTTGGCAGTTACAGAACCAGAATTCAAAGAAGATTCCAGAGCCACTTCTTAACCTACAAAGCTCTACTTTCTGTCTCAGTAACTTATAAGTCAGGTAACTGGAAGGAACAACAAAATAAACCTCACATAAGGCCAAGAGAATGGCTGACAAAATACATCTCATTCCTTCTCTATGTTTAATGTCAATTTTTATACCATCACTAAAGAGTGCCTATTATGAAGCTATTTGGTCAAGGTTATCTTCCTCTTACCCCACCCCCATCATCAGATGATTTTTATTTATAGCCATGTTTAAATATCATAGGCACACTCAGACTTGCTGCATAATGAATTTGTCTTCTGAGCAAAGATTCTTTTTAAAAGCATATTTGCTTTATTCACTCTGTTTTTTGGCCAAGAATTTTTTTTAAAAAAATATGTTGTTTGTTTTTTAATTTGTTCAAAGTATTCCTCAGTTCTAGAATTGAGAAAGTCAGGCCAATTAGTCAAGACCAGATTAATCACGCTGAATTTTAAGATCCATGAGCTACTTTGAGTTTTACAGAGTAAGAAAACATCTTAGATTTCTTCTAAAGACATTCTGATTTAGTTCTATATTGTTTAGTTCTATATGCTTTACTCCACTGTTTGAATGCTAATAAGAGCTTCCTAGAATTCATTGCTTAAGAAGTTAAGTCCTGGCATCTAATTACTTGGCAAGCTGTTTTAAGTATATATAATTATATCTTCCCTCCATTTTGGGGTGGTGAGCCAAGTAATCTGCATCAAGAGAAAACAAATAATACCTACACTAATTGCTAGCTAGCAACAAGGAGCTCACAGCACCTTCGAAAAACCCACTCATTATAATCTTAGTACATACAGAGTGCTCAATACTTTTTAGTAGACCAAACTAATATCATCCTACCTTTCTAGATAAGAACTCCAGCAAAGGGAAATTATATAGAACCTGTCATATTTCAGTCCTTGGCGGTCAGTTGTGTGAGAGAGATTAAGACTTGGCACTTGGGAGTATGAAATTTTAAATCCTGATCACTATTTTGGGCAAGTCCCTTCTCTTTTCTGAGTGCCCGTCTGCTTCTTGCCCTATGACACAGGTACCAGGAAACCTGAAGACTAAGACAGCACACTGGACATGTCTTTATAATGGTGGGCACCAAGCGATGAGTTTTTTTCTTCATTCATTCTAAATGGTCTCAACTCTTACTCCTGTATTATTTGGGGATGCTAATTGCAAAACATGGTCAGACTTGAGCTAAAATAACTTTTCCCCAGACTAGTTAATTACATATAATCTTTTGGGGGAGTAGATCTAAGTAACTTTCTCCTGGGTCACACTACTGGGAGGTAAGAAGGGAAAGTAGAATTGCAGTTTCCAGCCGGGTAAGGCCAACCCAGTTGGCCTGGTCAAGCAGGTTGTCTTGAATGAAGAATTTTCAAGTCCCTCATTGGCTGATCTGGGCCTCCAGGGCCTTCTTCAGCTTGTTGGTCAGGATGCTGCCCTCAGAGCTGCAGCGAGCACTCCCCTCTAGGGTAGGGAGTCTAGAAGACGGGGGACCAGGTTCAACTTTTGCCTGGTGCTTTAAGGTTAAATGCAAAGCTTCTCTCGGATCCTGTGGACATCAGAATCTCCTTTCTGCCTGTCTATCCCCAGATCATTTAAAGAGCACTGCTGGGAGAATGAACACAAGCCCCAGCGGGTCAGAGTACCTCGTCTATTGGGAAGACCCCCGTCTCTCTCCCAGGCATGGGATCTAGCATATAGTTGGAGCCAAAATATTTTTGTGAATGCAGGGACATTGGGATGTGAAGACATATCACAAACCCCAGAGAGATTCACAGCCAGACTGAGGTTTGATCCGAAGATATCCAAGCTTTCTTTAAGCGCGGATGGTAGCCGTTTCTACCACCGCCGGTTCAGGACGGGTGCGTCCATCTCTTCCACCCTTCCCTTTAGAAAGTGGCCCAAGGCGGGCAGGGGGGTGTGTGTGTGTGATGTCTCTCATTCCCGGGAGGAACTGGAGTCAGAGGAAAGAGCCACCTGTGGCAGAAGGCCAAATCGGCGAGGCTGCGAGGGGTGTAAGGAAGCCGGGCGGGTCGGGGCCCAGAGAAAAACCCAAGCCTCGGCCCAGCCATCGTACCCGACCAGCGGCCTAGGAGCAGGGAAAGGTGAGGGCCAGGGGAGTCGGGTGCACTGCGCAGCACTCCCCCGGGAGGTACACCCTCCTCCGCCTACGAGTGACCTAATTACAAGGTGCCAACCCGAGGTGGAGGTGGCCTCCACCCAGGCGACAACTCAGAGCTCGTTCCTTCCCACAAAGATGCAGGAACCCCAAGCAACTCCGGCGCTGCTGCACCGCCGAGGGGCGGTGGGGTCGCAGTTCTCGTTTCCGATTTGGTTGCGGTCGCCGGCGAAGAGCCGGGGCGCAGCACCTTTCAGCAAAGGCCTCTGACCGTTGGGCGGCCCCGCCCGCCCGGACTGCGCTGCGCGAGGCCCCCGCCCCCGCCGCGTAGGACTTCGTGCCCCAGGATCAGCCCAGCTCCCTGCCAAGATCACTGCGCTGGCTGGGACTCGGGCCGCCCTTCCCCCTGGGCCCCACCCTCCTGGGGGACCACGCCCGATGCCCAAGGTGCCTGTTACCAGCGGGCGATGTTGCGCCTGCGCCTGGGCCGCCGGT
>NW_006283354.1:1926997-1927361 GCF_000327345.1 Myotis davidii
GCAGTTGCGCAGCTCGTGCCGCGGCCCTTCTACCCCTCCGCGCCCCGCCGCCTCCTGACGCCTGGCGTGACGTCACCACGCCGGCGGCCGCCATTACAGAGAGCCGAGCTCGGGAGCTCTAGCTAGCTGAGGAAGACAGCGGCCAGAGGCCGAGCACTGCGGGGAGAGCCAGCGGGCCTGAGCCAGCGCCGAGCCACCGCCAGGAACCACACCAGTACCTCGGGGACCGGCGGCGGCGTGTGCGTGTGGCCCGTGTGCGGGCGGCGGCGCGGGTGTAGCGCGGAGCGGCAGCCTGTTTGGGCGGGTGGCATCATGGACGAGAAGGTGTTCACCAAGGAACTGGACCAGTGGATCGAGCAGCTGA
>NW_006283354.1:1927397-1935574 GCF_000327345.1 Myotis davidii
CGCCTAAAATGGCGCCGTTCACCCCACTCCGAGGCTTCGGAGCCTCCCGGCCTCGGCGTCGGACGGGTGCTGGGGGAGCGGAGACCCCGGGTGGGGGCGGTTTTGAGATCCGGGCAGGAGGCCTTGGGTTCAAACGCCCGGAGACAGAACCTGAGACTGTCCTGTGAGGTGGGCCGAAGGCTTTTCCCTTGGACTCAGGACTGAGTCTCAGCTCCAAAGCTGCCCAGAAGGTCCCCCCCAAAGGCGAGCTTGTAGACCAGACCCCGAGACCTATCGAGGGGCCCCACTGCTTTAGTGCTGTCCTAGGGGGATTGCGCCAAATTCGCCGAGCAGTCTTGTCCAGTCTTTTTGTAAAGCGCGTCTTTTAAGAATTTAACTACAAATCTCTTAACCTAGTTTCTACGAAGGTCATGGTGGTAGATATAGGGAGGCATATAAGTTCCTTTTCATCGTTGGAAGAAATGGGAGAATTTGTTGAATCATAACCGTATATGGAGTTTTGGGATTGGAAGGCAAATGTCAGTTGAATTTTTGATTTCTATGCTGACCTAAACTGGGTAGTGGGAAATCTTTCTCTAAGCTTAACGTACTTGGCATTTTGCCATTTATTTTTTTAAAATGAGCAACATCAACTGTAAGAGCAGCAAATTTTGTGTCCTGGCTCTTTGTTAGGAAAGTTACTTGTTTGTATTTTTGTGGTTTTAAGTGGTAGTAGTAATAATAGCTGTCGATTGAGCGTTTACTGTGTTGCGGATCTGTGCTTACAGATGCTGAAAATAGGATCTTGTAGTCCGTTTCATTAGTCCATTTTAGTTACCCTTTTTTAAAGTGAACTTTGCAGCACTTTATTTTAATACAGAGTTGTGAAATGTTACGTTATCACTTTGTATTAGTGAAGGAAGTTATTACAGAGCAATTATGCTGACTTCTTTGTGGTTTGATGTGAAAATTAGGTTCATGAGTTTGGCCTATATACCCCTAAAATAGGCTTTTAAAGAAATTATGCTATAAATAATTGCAGTTTAAGTGAGGCAAATTCAGATTTATTTATCCCAAGCCCAAACAAAACTCTCCTAGTTAATGAGGTGGCACATCATCTATTGGAGCTGCATTGTAATGGTAGCTTCTTGATTCTTAATTCCCCTGCATCAAATGAGGATGGTGTTTATTGTAAAGATGTACAAATAAGCTTTTCAGAATTATTTAATGTATATTATTAGGTCTTAATTTGTAGGTACCATAAGTGATGATTTTAATGACTTTTAGAGTTTAGTACTTTACATAAAGACTTAGTCAGCAGTTGGCTAGATGACTAGTCATTTGTGTAGAAAATATTGGAAGAGAAGTAATGATGTAATTGGAAAATCATGGGACTGCAAAGTTAGACTTGGACACTAGTGAGTAATGGTGACTGACCTTGGGGCAACCACTTCACTTGGTCCATTTTCTTTTTTGAAACATCGATTTGTTGTTCCCCTTATTTAATGCATTCACTGGTTGATTCTTGTATGTGCCCTGAGCGAGGATTGAACCCACAGTCTATTGGGATTATGCTCTGACCAACTGAGCTACCCAACCAGGATCCATTTTCTTGTCTGTAGACTTAAAGCATGTTTAATTTGAGATTATACAATTTCATTTTAAATGAGTGCTTTGTGTTTAAATATTGAAAACCTACTGAATATCCAAGATTGCTTCCTTTTATGAGAGGAATGGAAAGCAATGCAGAATATGTTTATTCTCAAAGAGTCTGACTCTAGTTGGAAATCAGTAGTAAATGGACCACAGAAGTAGAGGGTTTGTGTTGAAGACTACAGACGAAATATTTGATGCTTAGATGGGGTGTATGAAGCTTGGTGCATCTAGTAAATGTTCGTTGTTTTCCACATTTTTGTAAAACTAAGATGAGTGAAGTTAATCAATTTATGCTTAGATCACTATTGCTCATCCAGCCTGTCCAGATTTTAATTCTCAGAGCCAAAAAGATGGGAAATAATATTTGTAGGTAGGTTTCCAAGAAATGGATGAGCCTTTGGTGGGGGGGGGATACCATCACACAGCCTTCCTGTTGTCTTTAGCTTATAAGTATTTCAATAATACCAAATAATTATTGGTATTATTATTATTTCCAGACTAAATTAATTTGAAGGCAGTTTTTTAGGTATGTGGGATGAGTTAGGATACGTGACTTGAAATGATCTTTTGTACAAGTCTTCCTAGTAAAACAAAAATTCCCTTTTCACTGTTAATATTTGTATGGCTAATAACCCATCTGGTGAAAGCTACATTTTTAAAAAATCTTGAGGGAAATTTTTTTTTCATTAGTACAATAGTTTTTTTATTTTAAGAAAAGATACTTGTTGGAAATAGCTACTTAGTAATTGTTGATTATTTCTTTGATTATGAGAAGGTATGATAATTTTACAACCTTTTATATATCTGAAAATGCCTGATCTGAATGAAATACTTAAAGTAGTAAAGATCATCATAAGAGATTATTGTAATTTTTAAAATACAGAGGCCATTATTATGATATCTCATCAACATTGAACAGTGGTAAGTTTTCAAATGCAGAGAATCCAAGAGTGAACATAGTTTTATGTTATTAACAAGTCAAGCTCCTCTACCCCTCAAATGTGATTAAGGGTTATTTCAAAGCCAAGGTGCCCTAACTGGTTTGACTCAGTGGATAGAGCGTCGGCCTGCGGACTGAAGGGTCCCAGGTTCGATTCCGGTCAAGGGCATGTACCTTGGTTGCAGGCACATACCCAGTAGGGAGTGTGCAGGAGGCAGCTGATCGATGTTTCTCTCTCATCGATGTTTCTAACTCTCTATCCCTCTCCCTTCGTCTCTGTAAAAATCAATAAAATATATTTTTTTAAAAAGCCAAGGTGGTTGTGTGTGTGCAGTATACCTTGTCATTTTAGGATCATAATTTGTTGATTGTTTAAAAATTTGTGGTGAGTGCAGTTTTGTGTCAGGTACAATTCTATAGTCAGTAACATGACTACATCTGTGTAATTGGACTGGTATATTTCCATCTACAGATGGGAAAAAATATTAGTGTCAACTTGGCTTTTCACATTAACTACAGTAAACAGTCTTTTATTATATGACTTCAGCAGTGGTTTAATTTAGGTATGGTTTTTGGCTTTGTGCTTTCAGTTCTTACCACACTTGTAGAGAATGTTGTTTGATAGCCAGATTTTTTTTTCTCAAAGCAGTTCTTTACTAGGTATGCTGTTTTCCATTGCTCTACAAGCACTATAAATAAAATGCAGTCATTAGGCTTCACTTAATTTTAACCTTTCTTACGTGAGTATATAGAAAACAAACCTCTTCTATCTAATTAGATGAGCTAAAAAATATTTGACCAAAGATAAATTATTTTATGAAGTGTGTAATGTTTTTTGCTAGTCTGTATATGTGTTTGGTTTACATTGTTTGGTTCATTTTCATAAAAGTAATATGAACATTGAAAACAGTTGTCAAGGAAGCATAATACAGAATATTATGTTCATCATACTTTTCATGCATAGTTCTCTTAAGTTTATGTAACAGTTATTGTCCTCAATTATAAATAGAAACTAGAGGCTCAGGAAGGTAAAGTTATTAACTGCAGAGGCTAAATTGAGATTGCCTAGATTTAAGGATTCTAAGACCAATGTTCTAGCCTTGCTTTCCAGCCCCCTTTTAGATTCTTAGGTAGTGTTAATAAAAGATGCAGGTGAATTGAGGCCAGACTGAATTGTAGAATCAACAGCTCTGTAAAATAAAGCATTACTTTTATTTTGATTGTTTGGAAGCTCCCTATTCCTGTCACATACTGTTGTTTCACTGTGTCCTGGAGGAGTAGACAATAATTATTCTTCAGTTTTGGATGTGGCTAACTGTATTCCCTCCTCAAGTAAGATTAATGAGGTGAAAACTCCAGTTTATTTTCTATGTATTCTCAGATTGTGTAAATTGTGATCCATAGACTAAGCTCTGAAATATTCTAATAAAGCATAACTGACATTATTGTTCATTACAGTGTATAAATTGCCTTTCTTTTTATCCTCATAGCTTCCACAGTCAAAGCTGTTTGTGCCTCTTTGTTTCATGATCTTCCAGGCAAAAAGCAGTAATGCAGTTAGTTTTGAGTTGACTTAATGAGGAAACACCGAAAAGATGAACAGTCCTATTCAGATACACAAGTTCTCCAACTCTCTTTGTTTCAGAGTCAAGAGTTCTGTGTCTACAAATATTGGTAGTAGTGAAACGCATGCTGTAGAAAGAATGATGAGCATTTCAGGAGTGTATGGGATAATAGCATCACCACTCTGGTGTTCACACTTTTTATGACAGCAGGTATTTCCTTATCTCATAAGTCACATGGAATATTAGTGTAGTTTAGAGGAGTTAAGTTCGGAAAACCAGGAGACATTGGATTTGGGTTGAAGAAATGGTAGGCAAGAGTCTTTTTTATTTTGAAGGTGCTTAGGAGAGAGAGGAAAAGTTTTGTGTGGCAAGGGACCCGCCCCCCTCCCTTTTAATTCTTTTCTACTTGGTCCAATTCTCTCTTTACACTTTAAAAAAATTTTTTTTATTGTTTAAAGTATTACATATGTCTCCTTTTTCCCCCCATTGACCTCTCTGTGTTGGTCCTCCTTCCCCCCAGCACATGCCCTCACCCCCCTACTGTCTGTGTCCATGGGTTATGCTTATATCACTTTTTTAAAAAATTCATTTCCTATTACCATCCTTGTCTGAAAAAATCCTCAACCTATACTCCTACGCAAGTGAAATCTGAATTGGACTAGAACTAGGAAGGGGAAAGATTTCCTTTTGTTTTAAATAGCTTTTCTCTCTACTTCTGGAGCAGAAGTAGTAGAAGAAGCTGAAGTTGAGACTTACGGCTTGTCAGTAAATGGCTAGGGTCTGAAAGAACTATAAAGTAACAACCTGGGGTTAATAGCTTACTTTCACAATACCAAGTTACTATTGCCTAGTTATGTATTGGTATTGTGGCTTGGAATGGATGAACAAGAAATGTGTGTCTAAAGGTTGTACATGACCAGCTGGCCAATTGCTCTGGCACCACTCCCTGTCCCCACCTCTGCCTTAATCATTTAATTACTACTACAGATTGGAATTTTTACATTTATGTTGTTGGGGGGCTGAAAGAAGCTTGAGAACCTTTGTTCGAGAGTGCCCTGGGAAACAGTTTGTTTATTTAGCAGCTAGAGTCATATACAGAAGTGTAGTTGACAAAGGTTCTGGAGTGTCATTTGATGCTATTAATAATGTGACACCTTACATTTGTTCTTGGAATTCATTCAATCAAAAATTTTAAGCCTCTATTACATGCATTACTGGCTTTCAGTATTTAGCTTTGTCTAAATAGCATTATCACGGGATTTGTTAGTTTGCTTTTTGCTCTTTTTTTTTTTAATCCTCTAGGGAGGATATTTTTCTATTAATTTTTAGAGTGTGGAAGAGGTTGGGGGCGAAGGGAGACAGAAATGTTGTTTCTCAATGAGAGAAACACATTGCTTGGTTGCCTCCTGCACACGTCCTGACCAGGGCCCAAACTGTGGAGGAGGCTGCAACCAAGGTATGTGCCCTTGACCTGGATCAAACCCGGGACCCTTCTGTCTGCAGGCCGATGCTCTATCCACTGAGCCAAACGGGTTAGGGCTGCTTTTTGTTTTTAATAGCAGGGTTTCAGATTAGTCAGAAGGTTGAACTTTTGTAAACTATATAGGAAAGGTTTTAGAACATTTGTACTAGTGGTGATCGAGGGAATTTTATTTCTCTGCACCCATCATTTGTAAACTGGTAGTAATGCCCACCATCTATTTTGTTGTGTGGCTCTGACTTCATTAAAAGACTTTTAAGAAGGACTTTAGAATGGAGTAGAATTTTAGTGTTAGAAGGAACCTTAAAGACCTAGCCAGTGGTTGGCAAACTCATTAGTCAACAGAGCCAAGTATCAACAGTACTTCTTCAAAATAGACTTGTCCAGGCCGAAAACTGACTTCTGCGCATGGGCCATGAAGTTTCAATAGCACTATACGTGCACCCACACGTGATGTTTTGTGGAAGAGCCACACTGAAGGGGCCAAAGAACCGCATGTGGCTCGCGGCCTCAGTTTGCCAACCACGGACCTAGGCCAAGTCATCTTTTACAGATCGGGGAGGAAACAGACCCAGAGTGGTTGAATCTAGTTTTATGATCAATTGTTGTGAGAATTTTTTAATAAACTATGTATGTAGCAACATTTCTCAGCTTAGTAGATTAACGTTTTTCCCCCATGTAGGAAAGATTGGGAATGTTTAATTTATGCACATGTGTAGGTTGGTTAGTAAAGATTGAGGTCAGATATATGGTTTTAAAGAAAATGATCATTTATTTTGGTTAGAGATGAAGATGATTATTTGAAGCTGAATCATACAGATTTTAATCAAAGAAGACCGAATTGTTTCATAAAATACTAGAACCATCTGTTTGGTATAATTAATGAAAGACAAGTAGTATAAAAAAAGGTTTGATAATTGAAGATAACTAACATAAATTCATTTGCCTCCAGAGCTAATATGCACTACTTTATGTATCACACCAAAATAAAAATCTAGCCATATATATTAATTTATCTTAAAACATAATTTTTGCATAGTTATGAAAATCAAAGAAACCTATCTTTTATCTTTTTTAAAGCAGCAAAAAGCAAAGTGAAATTCTCTTAAGATATTGAAAAAGTATTCTTGCCTGCAAATTTAATTATTTTGCTGTAGATTAAAACTTTAAATTTAAAGTTTTAAAATGTCTTGAATTGTTTAACTGAAAAGTAAAACTCAAAGATTGCATTTTTCTCAGCTTCTCTTATGCCTTTATGGCTATATTGGTGAAGATGTATGATTAGAGTGTGAAATGTTAAATTTACTTGAACTAGAGTTCCAATGAATATTGGAATTAATCAGAATTTTAATAGAAAAATTTCATAAGATCATCACCCAACTCTACTTGAAGAGTCTGTGTGGACAATTTGTATTAGAGGAGAAATAACTGGTAGTAAATAAACATGGAATAAAAAGTTAGAAATCTTAAAGGAAAAGTGCCAGTTAAGTCAGGAGATAGCATTTTATATCTGAAACTAGAGGCCCGGGGCACGAATTCGTGCATGGGTAGAATTCCTAGGCCTGGCTGGCAATCAGGGCCAATCTGTGGGGCTACTGGGAGGGCGATTGGGGCACCCGCCTTGGCTGGCCTAGCGCCACCTGCTCACTGGCCCTAACCCCCGCCAGTCGGGGGCCTGCAGGCTGGGGGCAGCTCCTGTGTTGAGTGTCTGCCCCCTGGTGGTCAGTGCAGGTCATAGCGACCGGTCGTTCTGCCAATTGGTCAATTTGCATATTAGGCTTTTATTATATAGGATAGCTGAGCATGTTGCATAACAAGTTGGGCATAATCTGGTGTGAATGTGTATGTGTGCACGCATGCATGATCTTGCATGAGCTTCATACAGGCCCAAACCGTTTGATACAATACCTGCTAAATACAGGAAGAAAAGGTTTACACATGTGTAACTTATCCAGTTAACATCTGCAAACATAAATAATGATCTCAGTTTATAAGTTTATTAGGGCCAGAGCAATTGACCAGTGTCTCTTTACTGCTAGACTTACTGGCCATAAATTGCAGATGAATTTGTGTCCTCTTCTCTCACTCTCCTTGTCCAGAGACATTTTGATGTAAAGTTGCAGTGCAGCACCTCCAGGCAAAGGTAATGTTTTTAGATAAGTACTTGGTTGCTCTGAATTTTACTTATCATTATAACCTATTTAATCACAGAAAAATAGGTTGAGTACAAAGGTTGAGTTCAAGGTCGCATACATTAACAGGTGATCACAGTTTTGAAGTCTGAGATCACAAAAACCACTGGTATATCATTTATATAAGATGTTGATTGTCTCTTAAACTACGTATTGACTCCTCGTAAACATTAAAAATAAAGTAGTGCATCTAGGACAATCAGTTGCACAATTCACACAGCCCTGAAGTTTTTCAGTGCCAACTAACAGTTGGTCATGAGACACGAGTGAACTTAAGATACTGTCCATTGTTTAAGATTCAATCAGAATTGGCTAAACCGTTGGATCACCTCTGCTTATGTAGGCTCTGTGCTTCCCCTCTTTCC
>NW_006283354.1:1936707-1944142 GCF_000327345.1 Myotis davidii
TGATAGAATGCTTTTGATCACTTTGCAAATGAGGAAAACCAATGATCTAAGACTATGACAGGATCTTAAGTAGGTTGATTTGTCCATTTCAGTTTGCTGATTGGTGGGCCCCTCTAAGGACCTTCATTTTTCCTTCAAGTATTCCAGAAGATGAGTGTGAGCATCATCCCATCTCTCTTTTTTTTTTAATTGAATTTATTGTGGTGACATTAGTTTGCAAAACCATACTAAAACTGGAATGTCCAGCCCAGTATATTTAAAAATCACCCACACAACAAAGTTTCTACAGGTCTTCACAAAATCTGGAATTTCCACAAGATGTCTGATCTTTATAATCCAAGCAGTCATCCTTGAAGTTAAACTTCCAGGAGTCAGTTTGGTCCTTATAATCCAAGCAGTTAAGTAGTTGAATTAAAACCAGGTTTGAAACTACATATCCCTGGGTGGAAAGAGAAACTGAGTACTGATTGAGATGGCTGGTGGCTGTAGTGGTACCAGTAGGTTGTGTGTGACTTCTGGTCCAGGAAGCTGGTGTTGCAGAGGAGTCAAGTAAGATCTGTAGTCCATGCATGCACCCAAAATAGAAAGTTGAGCTATTATATTCTTGACTATAACCTGAAACCCCAGTATAAGCTATGGGCTATAGGTCATGCATGGAGGAAGAGAAGGTGGACAAGAGATCTGACAGTGGGGAAATGGAAGCTGGACTCCAGATAGATACAGGAGCACTGCTGCTGGAAATGGTTGGAACTGGGGTGAGTGAAGTGGCCACTTGCTCCACTCTCTGAATTCACTTTCTGGGCTGGAAATTCCTTTTGGCAGATATCACTTTTTTTTTTTTAACCTCCATTCTGTTGCTGCTGCTGGTGGTGCTACTTAGCTCTTTGATTCTTAAACTGTATTCTGGTAGCCCATCAAGGAATTCGGCAAGTCTATGCCAGAAATGATCAGATTAAGCCCATTGATTATATAAGGCAGTTGCTTAAGATCATGCTAATAAGATTGTTAGGACACCCAAAGTCAGTCCAAATGGTGAGTGGGTGAGGCGGGTAGAATCCAGCTAGAAGGTCTTGCTTCACCCAGGTAGACAGATTCAGGGCCCTTGGTGGGAGTGTTTGGAGCGGTGGAACTAAGTGAAACGCTTGCTTACTGCTTCAGAGGCAGCAGCAGCTCTTCCACATTCCACCACTAACAAAAAGCATAATCCTGTTGTATAGTACATATAAAACTAAAAAATTCTATCTTGCTCTGTAATCCCATCAATTGAAAATACTCTGAAAGGAAATCATTCAGATAACAATAGTATGTGCATAAGTCTGTTCAGGAGGATGTTCTACAGCAGTTTAAAATGATCACTATAATGCTGTAGGAAATTGGGTTAGTGAATATGAAATATTAGAACACAAACGAGATGTTGACCACTTACAGACATGAGGTCTGTATTTAGGTAAAAACTGGAAGAAATGAGTAGTTTTGTTGCTGTGGTAGGATTATGACAGTCATATTATTCTTAAAGTTTTTCCACTGAAATTAACAATCTCAACATTTTAATGCTTTTTGGTCTTTTTATACCAAAAAAAAAAATTCCTTAGTTGTAATCATACTGTATTTTAAAGTGTTTGCTTGATTATAAGTGGTTGGTGAATCTGTTGGTTCATGTTTTTTCTCTTTTACTTCCTTGAAAAATCTTGGCTTGGATGATCTGTGAGGTCTAATTTAAGTCTGCGTTGCTTGTAATTTCATATTATTATGGTGGCTAGGGATGACCTATATCTAAGAATGTCAAGCACATCTATATAAGTCATTGACCTTATACTTGATTGCTTTATAGCAGGTTGAAATACAGTCTGATTTCTGAATCTGAACTCAGAATGCTGAGAGGATGTTGAAAATAAATTAATACCCCTAAAGGTTGCTTTCCTTCAAGTGATTTTCCAAATTGTTCATTAGGATAGTATAAAATTTAGCTTCACACTGTTACTTGTGATGGTCTCTTCTTATTAATAAAATAGCCTATTCCCATTTTAAATGGGAAGTTTTTAAAAAATATATATATTTTATTTCAGAGAAGAGAGAAAGGGAAGGGAGAGAGAGAAAGAAACATTCAAGGATGATAGATAATCATTGATTGGCTGCCTCCTATTGGGGATCAAGCCTACAACCTGGGCATATGCCTTGACCAGGAGTCACCCAAGACCTCCTAGTTTGACACTCAACCACTGAGCCACACCGTCCAAGCTAGGACATTTTACAGCAAATCTTTTTTTCCTTGCATTCATTCATTTCATTATTTACCACTTGGCTGAATTTCAGTAGCGTTCCAATAAAAAAAAAATGAATATGTTGCTAATTACACTATTTTTTTTTAAACTTGATCTTTTTTCAAATGTTAAGTAGCTGAGACATTTGAAGGTCTGAAAAAATGTTTTAGGGGTTTAGGAGAAGCAAAAAAGTTTGGGTGTGTGTGTGTGTTGCTTTTTTGTGCCCATGCATAATTCAGGGACATAGGCTTTAAATTATAGCAGTCAGAATACCAGAGGATGAGACCTGCCAGCATAGCTCAGTGATTGAGTGTCTACCTATGAAACAAGAGCTCATGGTTCAATTCCCGGTTAGGACACATGCCTGGTTTGCAGGCTCGATCTCCAGTTAGGGGTGTGCATGAGGCAACTGATTAATGATTTTCTCTCATCGATGTTTCTCTCTCCCTCTTTATATTTAAAGCCCTAACTGGTTTGGCTCAGTGGATAGAGCATTGGCCTGTGGACTCAAGGGTCCCAGGTTCGATTCTGGTCAAGGGCATGTACCTTGGTTGAGGGCACATCCCCAGTAAGGGGTGTGCAAGAGGCAGCTGTTCGATGTTTCTCTCTCATCGATGTTTCTAACTCTCTATCTCTCTCCCCTCCTCTCTGTAAAAAATCAATAAAACATATTTTTTAAAAAAGAAGAAGAAAATGTAAACCACTAGATATACTGATAAGTCCACTTCATAGTATCTTCTTTCAGGAAATGTGCCTTCATATGTATACAAGGGAGCAAATACTAGGATATACATGCAGCTGCCCCCTCCCCCAGAGTATTATTTTCTATCTAGCTATCTAGCTAGCTATCTACGTATCTCTAGTCTATATATATAAAAGTGTCCCCTCAGGAGTTCAACCTGGAGTTTGATTACTCGCTATGACGTGCACTGACCACCAGGGGGCGGCAGCCAGAAGGCCCTGATCACTGGCCAGGTCTAGGGACCCTACCTGTGCATGCATTTCATGCACCAGACCTCTAGTTCCTCACATAATACTCCATGTTCAATGTGAGAAATTAACCAGGTCTATATATATGCATTCTCAACTCCAAGATACATTGGTAAGGAGAAAAGCAGACTGCTGAACAATATTGTTTCCAGTTTAAATATGCAGTTATATTTCTTTAGGCTCATAATATGACTTAAAATGTGTAAACAAGGTTTTGAAAGGATATACATCAGAATGCTGTTGGTGGTTACTCTGTTCAAGGGGGGCAGTGGGGTTGTGGAGAGTGGACAATAACTTTTAAAAATTTCTTTGAAGTAAGGTCTATCATTTCATTCATAGCTATTTTCATTAGTATGTAGACATGGTATTAATGCCAAACAGTAATAGAATATGTCTAGTGAACTGCTTTCTAGTAATAAGAAACCAAGGAAGGTTGGAATTACACTAGTGATGTGCATTATATGTATTTCTTTAGAAATATCCCTTTTTGAGAACAGTGAATATTTTTCTACATTTAAAAATATTAGGTCGAATTAATAATTTTGGATGTCAGTGGTTGGTGAATGTACTGAAATAGGTTCCAAAATGTTTAGAGGCTTGAAAATAGTGGTTCTTAAACTTGGCTGCACGTGAGAGCACCAGTATGGGGTGGGGAGGGGAGACTTAAAAAAATTATTGATGCTTGAATGAAGTGCCTTCTACATCTCAGGCATTGTTCTAGCAAGGTGCTGTGTACACATTTGTGACTAAAATGAATCTGGTGAACATTGTAAAAATTGTCAGTTTGTTGCATGGAACATAGATTAGAGACAGGTAAATGAAATAGGGAGGCCAGCATAATAATCCAGGAGAGATGATGGTGGCTTGGGCAAGGATAGTAGCAAAAAAGATAGAAGCAGATAGATTTGAGATATGTTTTGGGAGGAGACTGGGCTAGACTTGCCTGTGGATTGGTCCTGGAATACTATTGGCCTGTAAGCTCTACTCCATTTCAGATACCCACAATACCACATTTCATAGCCCCTGCCTCTGAAATACTACATTCACTCATCAACTTTGCTGCCAGTGGATCTTCGTTCCAATACCACTTTGTTTTTCAGTCTATATCCATGCTTCTTTCTCCTCCTACATTTCCTACTTCGAGTGACCAACTGTCATGGTTTGCATGGGCACAGCTGAGGCATTTCCTGGGATGCAGGATTTTCAGTGTTAAAACCAGGGTCGTGGGTTACCCTACCTCCACCCCAGTCCACCCTCTTCTTTACTCTTGTGTGTTATGCTTCAGTAATGTTAATTTTTCCCTCTTTTAACCATTTGCGGTCGTTTGTCTACTCTCAGACACCAAAGCTTTTTTACCGTTCCGGTTGTATGTCTGCTCTCAGCCACCACAGCAAGGAACCATACGAATCTTAACTCTATTCATTCATGTATCAGTTCATAATTTCTCTGAAAGCTCTTAAGTGTCTAAGCGACCTTGTCACGAACCAAAACATTGCCCCGACAAATCAGAGATATCGAAACTCAATATAAACAAATGCGGTCGTTCCACACTCGCCGTGCAAAACACTGGCGAGTCAGTCGCCTTTTGAGAGTGAAGAAATCGACAAGCTTCGGAGATACTTCGCAGAATTTCAAATAAAGCTTTACAAATTACGTTTAACTGTAATTAGGCATTCTCGCTTGTTAAGATATTTCAAAATAATACTCCAAAATGGCAAAAAGAAAGTTACCGAAAGAAGTGTACTGCGAATCTGAAAGTAACGATGAAGAGTTTTATTTTGGCACCTTGAATACTGACTCTGACGTAGAAAGTGATAACGTTTGTAGTGATTCTACTAGTAGTAACATAGTTCCAAAAAAGAATTAATAAATCTTGTTTATCCTTCATAATCTTGCATGTTATGTATCATTGCTCTTTCAATGGAAATTAATTCCGACCAGTACGACACCCATGTCCAAATTTAATATGACCGCAAAGGGTTAACTCCTGGGGCATTTTTACAAGTAATTGCATCTGCCTGTGTAGGACCTCCTCCAATGTTCTACTTTCATCCCCTTTGTGGAACTAACTCATTTTTTGGATCTCAGGCTCAGTCAGTTTTTCTAGCTGTCCCGGGACTGTGATCCTGGAACACTGCTGCTTACTCCAGCATGTCTTAGCACTTGGCCCTTTTGTATGATCATTTTTTAAAAAATATATTTTTATTGACTTCAGAGAGGGAGGGAGAGGGAGAGTTAGATAGAAACATCAGTGATGAGAGCAAATCATTGATTGGCTGCCTCCTGCATGCCCCCTGCTGGGAATTGAGCCCGCAACCCGTGCATGTGCCCTTTGCCAGAATTGAACCCTGGATCTTTTGGTCCACAGGCTGATGCTCTGTCCACTTAGCCAAACCAGCCAGGGCTGTAATGATTATTTTTATTGTCTATCTCTCCTCTACTGTGTGCTTTTTGAGCTGTCTTGTTTGTTGTGATATCTTATTTAAAGTGGCCTCCACCAGTTACTCTCTCCCTTTCATGGCATTTAACAGTCTGTACTCTGTTGCTTAGATACTTGTTTGTTGGCCTGTACCCCCTACCCTACCATGGGAATGACCTACATTGTTCACTATACCTTCAGTAGCTAGCACAGAACCTGCCTGACACATAATGTCACTCAGATAAATGTAGCAAATGAATGATATCTTCCAGGGCTCTTTACAGTTTCTGGTATATAGTAATGGTCAATAATTGTGTTGAATGAATGAAATAGTATTGAGAGATTATGTTACCCTTAAAAGAAATGTTTGAAATTGTGACTATGTGGAGGAATGCTGTCAAACAGTTTTCTAAAAGCAGTATAAAACCCATGTATATTGAATAGGCACAAACTGTAAAACAAGAAGCTTGTATTTTGGTATACTGTAAAGTATAAAAAGTATATTAACATACAAATAAAATTTTAATGTCCTTCAAAAATTAAAGTCAAGCAGGACTAAGAAACCTCTCCTCATAGCCTGAGTTCCTGGAATGCCAGCATTATAGTTAGAACTCTAGCCGGCTTGGCTCAGTGGATAGAGCGTCAGCCTGCGAACTGAAGGGTCCCAGGTTCGATTCCAACCAAGGGCGTATGCCTGGGTTGTGGGCTCAATCCCCAGTAGGGGGCATGCAGGAGGCAGCCGATCAATGATTATTGTATTCTGAAATCAATAAAGAAATATATATATTCTTTAAAAGAACTCTAAAACTAAGGAATTAGGTACCTGAATGTCTTCATTTTCATTGATCTTTATACAGCTACTAATAATATAATTTCTTTAGTGTTTATGTAGATGACAACTAATAGGCCTAAAAACTCTGGATACTAATGAGAGAAATAGGGCTGTGCATCTTGATACACATTTGGTTTTGGATTCCGAGGAGAGATGACCAATGGAACAAAGTCTTGCCCTCTTATAATGGGATCGTAATTGCCTGCAATTTCATTTTCTACTGAGTTGAGCCTTATACTATATTAAGTGTGAAGAAACATGTATTTGTTAATGTTTAATGTCAAGTGTATTGGTTTACTTTTCTCTCTCTCTCTCTCTCTCTCTGTAGGCTAAAGAAATCCTGACAAAAGAATCCAACGTGCAAGAGGTTCGATGTCCAGTCACCGTCTGTGGAGATGTGCATGGGCAATTTCATGATCTCATGGAACTGTTTAGAATTGGTGGCAAGTCACCAGATACAAATTACTTGTTTATGGGAGATTATGTTGACAGAGGATACTACTCAGTTGAAACAGTTACTCTGCTTGTAGCTCTTAAGGTAACTTCAATTTTATGTTCAGATATTTTAAACTGAGTAAAACAGTCCTTTTGAATGTTCTTTCTTCCAGAGATTTATGATTTTCTCTGAATATTAAGTTTTAGAATAAAATTTTAAATTTAGGGTTTCAAATATTTAGATTTGGGACCTAGAAATCATAGGTCTATCTGTCTGAGTAAGGGGATGGTATAGAATAAAAACAAAAAGGGTTTTGTGTGTTTGTGGGGAGTTTTTTGTTAATCCTAACCCGAGGATATTTTTTTTTAATTGATTTTTAGAGAGTGGGAGGGAGGTGGGAGGGAGAGTGAGTGAGAGAGAAACATTGATGTGAGAGAGATGTATCGATTGATTGCCTTTCCACACACACACCTCACCTGGAGCTGGGTATTGAACAC
>NW_006283354.1:1944257-1945654 GCF_000327345.1 Myotis davidii
AGGAAGAAAATAACCTTCGATTATTTGAAAAAAAATATTAGGGCTGGTCAGATAGATTTTAGATCAATAAATTGGGATGTGGAGGGAATATAATTACCTTTCTAGATACTTTTGAAGTATTTTAAAGGAAATGTCAGTTGTTGGAATGTTTATATCCTTTGACAGAGTATTCCTATTACAATTTTATTGAAGTAGAAATTCAAGAGGAAAAGAGCTTTATTTATATGAAAACATAAACTGCAGCATTATTTTTAATATCAGAAAGAATTGACCTAAATATCCAACAGAAAGTGAATGTCTAAAATATGATTTATCTCAATGGACTAGTTTGTAACCATTAAGCATGTCATGATAATCTAGAACAATAGAAATGATAATTAAAGAAAACAAGTTGCTTTATATCGGGTATAGCTTTGGGAAATGTACAAAGGTCTGAAGGTGAAACATGAAATGATAAATAGCATTTAGTATGGTAGGCTTCTGTCTTTCCCATAAAAAAAATTGACTTTACCTTTTGGGGAAAAGATTTTATTAAATATGCAGAGTGGTAAAATACCAAAGACTTCTTATATTGGAGAAGCAGTGAGATGTGGTTTTGGCAAGAGCTGAATTTTAGGCAACTAATATAATGTATGTGTTTGAAGCTGCTAGTGTGAATCATGTAAAGTGCTACAGAACATTTTTGGAGTCATTATGTTCTGCATCTGTAAAATAAAGGGATTAGATTAAATGATGGAAACTTTCTGTGGTAGCTCTAGATATTACAAGAGCAGACTTATAAGCTGACCTTAAAGCCCAGGATATGAATCCCAGTGCTCAGAAGTATTGCATATGTTAACTTTAAGAATTCATGTTTGAAGCTGTTAAGGGTTGAATTGTGCTGCTACTACCAAATTTCATGTGTTGAAGACCTAACCCCCATTACCTCAGAATGTGACTGTGTTTGGAGATAGGGTCTTTAAAGATGTAATTAAAATGAGGTCAGATGGGGAGCCCTAATTCAATATGACTGGTGTCCTTATAAGAAGAGATTTGGACACAGATTCAGAGGAAAGATGATAAGACTGGAGAAGATAGACATTTACTAGCGAAGGACAGGGGCCTTCAGGTGTAACCAATCCTACCAACATCCTCTATAACTGTGAGGAAATACAAATAAAGGGGGAAGGAAACTAACAAATAGTGATGGAACAGGAGTATCCATTTACCAAAAAAAAGAAGAGGAACTTAGATACCTCATACCATATAAATGGACCATAATTGATCAGAGACCTAAATATGAGAACTAAAGCTATGAATTTTCTAGAATAAAACTTAGAAAATCTTTGTAAACTTGGGTTAGGCATAGATTTCTTGGCTATGATACCAGAAGCATGATCCATTAAAAAATTAATATA
>NW_006283354.1:1964289-1964951 GCF_000327345.1 Myotis davidii
TATGCATATGTCTATCTGTCTGAGTAAGGGGATGGTATAGAATAAAAACAAAAAGGGTTTTGTGTGTTTGTGGGGAGTTTTTTGTTAATCCTAACCCGAGGATATTTTTTTTTAATTGATTTTTAGAGAGTGGGAGGGAGGTGGGAGGGAGAGTGAGTGAGAGAGAAACATTGATGTGAGAGAGATGTATCGATTGATTGCCTTTCCACACACACACCTCACCTGGAGCTGGGTATTGAACCTGCAACCCAGGTACATGCCCTTGACCAGAATTGAACCTGAGACTGTGGTATTCGGGTTGATGTTCTAATAACCATAGCAACACCAGCCAGGGCAAAAAAAGGTTGTTCCTTGAGGAAGAAAATAACCTTCGATTATTTGAAAAAATATTAGAGGGCTGGTCAGATAGATTTTAGATCAATAAATTGGGATGTGGAGGGAATATAATTACCTTTCTAGATACTTTTGAAGTATTTTAAAGGAATGAAATGTGAGTTGTTGGAATGTTTATATCCTTTGACAGAGTATTCCTATTACAATTTTATTGAAGTAGAAATTCAAGAGGAAAAGAGCTTTATTTATATGAAAACATAAACTGCAGCATTATTTTTAATATCAGAAAGAATTGACCTAAATATCCAACAGAAAGTGAATGTTTAATT
>NW_006283354.1:1965072-1982838 GCF_000327345.1 Myotis davidii
GCACTTGTTAACTTTAAGAATTCATGTTTGAAGCTGTTAAGGGTTGAATTGTGCTGCTACTACCAAATTTCATGTGTTGAAGACCTAACCCCCATTACCTCAGAATGTGACTGTGTTTGGAGATAGGGTCTTTAAAGATGTAATTAAAATGAGGTCAGATGGGGAGCCCTAATTCAATATGACTGGTGTCCTTATAAGAAGAGATTTGGACACAGATTCAGAGGAAAGATGATAAGACTGGAGAAGATAGACATTTACTAGCGAAGGACAGGGGCCTTCAGGTGTAACCAATCCTACCAACATCCTCTATAACTGTGAGGAAATACAAATAAAGGGGGAAGGAAACTAACAAATAGTGATGGAACAGGAGTATCCATTTACCAAAAAAAAGAAGAGGAACTTAGATACCTCATACCATATAAATGGACCATAATTGATCAGAGACCTAAATATGAGAACTAAAGCTATGAATTTTCTAGAATAAAACTTAGAAAATCTTTGTAAACTTGGGTTAGGCATAGATTTCTTGGCTATGATACCAGAAGCATGATCCATTAAAAAATTAATAAATTGGACTTCATCAGAATTATTTTTGGTCTTCAAAAGACATCACTAAGGAAAATGTATTTGTATTCATATATATATGTATATTTGTGTGTGTATATATATATATATATATATATGTATTTAAAACCTGTTATAACTAAGATGACAATTTAAAGATGGATGAAGTATTTGGATATTTCATCCAAGAAAATATCATCAGTAAGCACATAAAAAGATGCAAATTAAAGTCACAGCCATTCAAATGGCTGTCATCAATAAGGCTGATAATACCAAGTGTTAGTGAATTTGTGGAGAGATTGAATCTTTATGCATTGCTTGTGGGAATATAAAATGTTCTGCCCTTTGAAAAAGTTTGGCAGTTTCTCAAAAAGTTAAACATATCCCTACCATGTGACCTAGCAATTATACTCAGTTAGGAATCTACCCAAGAGAAATGAAAATACATTCATATAAAAATTTACATGGCCCTAGCTGGTTTGGCTCAGTGGAAAGAGTAGCTGGTTTGGCTCAATTGAAAGAGCATTGGCCTGTGGACTGAAGAGGGTCCGGGTCGATTCCAGTCAAGAGCACATGCCCTGGTTGCAGGCTCAATCCCCGGGCGGGGGGCGGGGGGCAGGGGGATGTGTGCAGGAGGCAGCCGATCAGTGATCCTCTCTCAACATTGTTTCTATCTCTATCTCTCTCTCTCTCCCCCTCCCCTCCCTTCCTCTCTGAAATCAATTTAAAAATATTTAAAAAATTAAATTAAAAACGTACACGCATTAACTTGGGGTGGTAAGCAAACAGTACAATATATAGATCATGTAGTAATTTTATTAACCAATGTTACCCCAATAAATTCAATTTTAACCATGTACATTCAAATGATTATAGTAACATTATTCATTGTAGCCCCAAACTGCAAACAATCCAAGTATTCATTCAACTGGTGCATAAAGAAACAAAAGATGGTATGGCCATACAATGGAATACTGTGCGGCAATTAAGAAAGACAAACCATTGATCCATATACAGTTGAGCATCAAAAATATTCTGCCTAAGTGAAAGAAACCAGGCACAAATGACTGCATGTTGTGTGATTAATTTATATGAGATTTCTAGAAAAGCAAATCAATAGAAAGTAAATCAGTGGTTGGTGGGAGTTGGGAGTGACTGCCAGTAGGCATGAGGGATCTTTTGGGGATAATGGCATGATTATAAAGCTGGATTGTGATGATTGTTGCATAATTATAAATTTACCAAAAATTATTTAACAAGAAATAATTCATGGATAGAGTGTTATAGCTGATAATTCTCTTGGTGTAAAATTGGTGGTAGAAGTTTGATTTACTTGAGATGGGGTTGACAAATACCTCATGGACAAGTGCCTGTAGATGTGTGGTTTCAGTTCAGTGTGATACAAGGATTTGGAATGGTTTTCGTTTTTTGTCTTTTCCCCCAATAAAATTGGAACTCTAGATTGCCCTGTGGAAGGTTTGCTGAATTGTTGTTTGGTTTTTGAAGGAGCCAGCATTTCATGTTGTTTTCCATTTTGTTGTTTCAGGTTCGTTACCGTGAACGCATCACTATTCTTCGAGGAAATCATGAGAGCAGACAGATCACACAAGTATATGGTTTCTATGATGAGTGTTTAAGGAAATATGGAAATGCAAATGTTTGGAAATATTTTACAGATCTTTTTGACTATCTTCCTCTCACTGCTTTGGTGGATGGGCAGGTATGTAGGTCTTAAAACTTACATTGCTGTTTGTTTTCAGTATTCTGCTTTCTTAATGTTTAAGTATCAGTAACTTCTTTGTCCACTCACATCCCTTTGGGGCCTCTTTGAAGTGCCTTTGTATCAGGTCCTGAACTATATGTTGGGACTACATCCATCCTCTCAAACTGTTTCTGGACACATCTGGGAGATGTAATTAAGGAAGACGATAACAAAATTCTGTGCAAAAGAAGATTATAGTCTGTGGTGAGAGTGAAATCAGAGAAACATTTACTTGGAGGAGCAGATTGAAGTGGAATCTGCATTAAGTAGTGATGGTTTATCAGGAAGAAAGGGAGTGTATTCAGTAGTTTAGAGTGGGTTGGGAGAAAGATGGCTTAGAGGAGGTGCAGAGACAAGCCTGGTTGTGGCAGAACATAGATACAAGTCGGTTAAATAATATGGACTGCTGTCTGCGCCTTAGTCCAGAATGTCTCAACTTGTTTTTAGGTGAGGTTAACATTATAAACCACTCTTTTCAGATCTTCTGTCTACATGGAGGCCTCTCGCCATCCATAGATACACTGGATCACATCAGAGCACTTGATCGCCTACAAGAAGTTCCCCATGAGGTAATGACTTTTATTTGGTTAATAAAATCTTTTTAGCAAACTTCTTGGAGAAAAAAATTTAATTGTAACTTAGTTCATTATATGTATTCTTTTGTTTAATTCTCAAAAATGACCCCATGTAGTGTGAACACTCTTGCCCACCCATTCTTCAGAAGAAGTTAATATAAGGAACCTGCCAAGATCGCCATACTTGTGGGACTGGGCTTGGGACATAGAGTATAGTTTTCTTCAGAGTCTCTGTCTTAATTACTAGACTCTCGTGCCTAACATTGACATTCGTATACTATAGGCAAATTATTAGGGTTTGTTATTGGGGCTCATTGATGTAGGCTATTTCTCTTAAAAGACATCTGGAAATAGTTTATTTATTTGACATAGATATTTGTAACTGTAAAACCTTTTACTGTTTTCAGCAAACACCACTTAAAAATAAATAAACCCAAATATTTTAAGTAGTCTTTTGGATGGTAAAATTACAGTGATTTGAAAGAAGAAAAAGGAAAAATGGGCTCAATTCTTAGCATAGAACATTGACTTCCAGCATACAAATAAAATTTGGGTCCTGTTTAAATTAATTCTAATACAATTCTGTGATTATCAATAAAGTCTGCTTTTGATGAATTATTCAAATCATGTATTAACCATTTTTGCAAATCTGTTTAACTTAACTTGCTTTTTTAGGGTCCAATGTGTGACTTGCTGTGGTCAGATCCAGATGACCGTGGTGGTTGGGGTATATCTCCTCGAGGAGCTGGTTACACCTTTGGGCAAGATATTTCTGAGACATTTAATCATGCCAATGGCCTCACGTTGGTGTCTAGAGCTCACCAGCTGGTGATGGAGGTACATTCTGTTCTTTGAAACCTGATTTGCCTTTTATGTAAACTTAATGAAGGAAGATTTTAGGGAGTTTTAAATGAATGATACTAATGAGAACATGTAGCCTGAGCCTTTTCAGTAGGTGCACACTAGAAGTAAAATCTCAAGCTTTGGTCACTATGAAATTCATAGTTAACATGTTTTCAGAGATTCTTTTTTTAAGTTTGAGTCAATGTTGATTAGTAACATTATCTAAGTTTCAAGTGTACAATTACGATATTGCGTGCTCACCACCAAAGTCTAGTCTCCGTCTGTCACCATAAATGTGACAGATTCTTTTTTTTTTATTGTCTAAAGTTTTACATTTGTCTTCATTTTCCCCAATTGACCCCTGCGCCCTCTCTCCCCCACCCACCCCCCGGGATTCTTTACTAATGTGTTTTTATTAGCCTCAGAGAGGGAGAGAGAGATAGACACATCAGTGAGTGAGCCCAGGTTGGCTTGGCTCAGTGGTTGAGCATAGACCTATGAACCAGGTCACAATTTGATTCCCGATCAAGGCACATGCCTGGGTTGTGGGCTTGATCCCCAGTAGAAGGCTTGGCAGGAGACAGCTGATCAATGATTCTCTCTCATCATTGATGTTTTTATCTCTCCCTCTTCCTTCCTCTCTGAAATCAATACAAGTACATTTTTAAAAAAAGAAACATCAGTGAGAGAACATCATCGATCCAGCTGCCTCCTGTATGCCCCCTACGGTGTATTGAGCCCACAACTGAGGCATGTGCCCTAACCAGGAATCGAACCATGACCTCCTGATTCATATGTCAGTGCTCATCCACTGAGCCACACCAACCAGGCTTGACAGATTCTTAATGACAGGATAGTGCTTGGGATTTAAGAGTGGGGAAGTAAGATTCAGGGGGCAGGAGAAGAGGGAATGTAATATTTTATTATCTCAATTTTGTTATTTCGTATATTTAATGTGTATGTATGGAGGAGAGTTAGGGAAGAAATAAACCAAAATATTTTAAGTAGTCTTTTGGATGGTAAGATTACAGTGATTTGAAAGAAGAAAAAGGAAAACTGGGCTCAATTCTTAGCATAGAACATTGACTTTTAGCATACAAATAAAATTTGGGTCCTGTTTAGATTAATTCTAATACAATTCTGTGGTTATCAATAAAGTCTGACTTTGCTAAAGATTTTTGAATGTAAAATCATACAATTTTGGAAAGGTTAGTTTCTTAATCAGTTTAACTTGTATTTATTGCACTATGTGCGTAGGTGTTTATCCAAGAGAAATAAAAATGTGTATCCACTAAAAAAAAAAAAATAACTGATGCATTTGAATAAAGCCAGAAATGCTAGAGGCATCTATTCTTTTTACCTGAGCAATGACTGCCTTGGGACCTTCACTAATGACTGATGAGAGAATTAATAAGGTTGTGGTCTCCTGTGAGTATTTATCTGCCTTTATAAGGAATGGCCATATACTCATTCTTGGATCAGTTTAGAGCCACTGCAATAAGAGAGGCTGGTGAGACAGTGCTGTTTACAGAAGGCCAGATATTTAAGAAGATGTATTGGTTATTGTTTCTAATTTAAAAAGTTGTGTAGAGCACAGAAAATTATTGTTGTCTAGAAACTGTTGCTATTTTTCAAGACTTTTTGAGAGAAAAGTTTTTTTTCTTGAGTAACATTTAGTTATGTAAATAAGGGAGTAAAATGTATTTTTATGTCCTTTCTTTTTTTTCCTTGTAGGGATATAACTGGTGCCATGATCGGAATGTAGTAACGATTTTCAGTGCTCCAAACTATTGTTATCGTTGTGGTAACCAAGCTGCAATCATGGAACTTGATGATACTCTAAAATACTCTTTGTAAGTATCTACACCTGAGTAGTTGATGGCTATTATTTGAATATATAGTTTTAATGGGAGTTTTAAGAGTTGAGAAGCTCATTGCTAAATACATTCCAATTTGATTTTTAAGTTTCCTTTGAAACAGACCTATGGTATTTTGAAATACATCAACAGAAACTTGTGATATATAGGTCCTAATATAAATTAGAACTTTAAACCTACATTTTACTTATTTAGTAGAGCCCATCTTACAATTGATCTTATAAGGAAGCCTAGTATATAAAAGCATATCCTCTCTGGCTGAAGTTACCTTGGCTCTTTGAGGAGACATTCAGCTAGAAGACCCTTATTAAAAGCATGATTGAACTATAATTAGTTTTGTTACATTAAGGCAAGCTAAAATTTGATAGGAAAAAATAGTGTAAAGTTTGAAAGAATGATGTCTTTGAGTATAAACAACAAATATGTCTTGTTTTTCAGCTTGCAGTTTGACCCAGCACCTCGCAGGGGCGAGCCACATGTTACTCGTCGTACCCCAGACTACTTCCTGTAATGAAATTTTAAACTTGTACAGTATTGCCATGAACCATATGTTGACCTAATGGAAATTGGAAGAGCAACAGTAACTCCAAAGTGTCAGAGAATAGTTAACATTCAAAAAACTTGTTTTCACATGGACCAAAAGATGTGCCATATAAAAACACAAAGCCTCTTGTCATCAACAGCCGTGACCACTTTAGAATGAACCAGTTCATTGCATGCTGAAGCGACATTGTTGGTCAAGAAACCAGTTTCTGGCATAACGTTATTTGTAGTTACTTTTGCTTTCTATGAGAGACTGCAGATAAGATGTAAACATTAACACCTCGTGAATACAATTTAACTTCCATTTAGCTATAGCTTTACTCAGCATGACTGTAGATAAGGATAGCAACAAACAATCATTGGAGCTTAATGAACATTTTTAAAAATAAGTACCAAGGCCTCCCCTCTACTTGTGAGTTTTGAAATCGTTCTGTTTATTTTCAGGGATACCGTTTAATTTAATTGTATGATTTGTCTGCACTCAGTTTATCTCCCTTCTCAAATCTCAGCCTCATGTTGTTCTTTGTTATTGTCAGAACCTGGTGAGTTGCTTTGACAGAACTGTTTTTCCCCCTCCTGTAAGACAATGTTAACTGCACAAGAGCACTGCAGTGTTTTTCATAATAAACTTGTGAACTAAGAACTGAGAAAGTCAAATTTTAATTGTATCAATGGGCAAGACTGGTGCTGTTTATTTAAAAGATAAATCAGTTGATAAATTTTAGAATTTGTAGAATGCTAGGTAAAGAAAAAAAAAATCAAGTCCATTACATAGTCTCTCTGGTAACTCTTTAACATTCTTCAGGTGAATTTCATGATTTATAGTTCAGATAGTACAATTTATCAGATTGCCAGTGTGTTCTTTGTGGGTTCTTCCTGCATATTAACTTGTTTGCAAGAAAGGAAATCTGTGTGCTACTTCAGTGAGATCAGACTGTAAAACCATGTAACTTGAGATTTAAGTTTTTTGGGTTTTTTAATAAAACAGCATGTTTTCAGGTAGAGCCACGAAGTAAATAATGTGTCTACTTATTCAGTGCAGTTTCTGGTTATAAATATATTGTTATAAAGTAATTGTCTAATTGTAGATACTATGGGCTTCGGTCATCTCAATTAGAAAGTGTTAGTAATCTACTTGATTATGAAATAAGTAAAGAAAATGCGTTGGTAAGTATAGTAATTTCCTTTAAAATATATAATTGCTGTTAATTTCTCAGTAACAGATTAAAATAAAATTTTCATATTTTAAAAGGTTCTTGTTCAAAAAAAAGATCAAAGACTTCTCAACTAAAAATGAGTATTTTGAATATACTGAGGACTTGAAGTTTGCTTTGGAATGTATGGGTAAAATGAATTGGTAAAATGATGGGCTCATTTCTTAGATTAAATATCCTAAGCAAAGATAGATGACCTTTTTCTTAGTTGTAGTAGTGTGTTTTAAATTAAAGTGTAACGTGAATATTAGCATGTAAGAAAGACTTAACCTTGGCTTTGTAGGAAAACAATGGTATTTCTGTGGTTTTCACCCTTGATGCACAGGTTCTGATTTAGTTTGGAGGAGGAGGGCTCAGGTATACATATTTTTAAGTTTCCCAATTGATTTTAATTTACATGTAGATTTAAGAACTCAGTTTTCCAACTACACATTTAAGAAAATTGGTTTTTGTGGTGGATGATGATGGTTGTGGATTTTGGTAAATAATTAAGATATACCATGTGACTCTTTGTTTCAATAGTGACTTCTACCTGTCCTGTATGTAGTAAGCAGTCCCTTAATTTCTACTGTAGTGTGTTCCTAGAATTGGACCTTAAAATTTAGAAATAGGCATGTTTGTTTTGAGGTGGAATCTGTTCCCGTGGGTTAAAATTATTTTCATTAAAGCCTTAATCTTTTCAGATCTTAGTGTTTTTTCCCCCTTCAGTTAATTTATTCTATTGAATAGCCTTATAAAGGTTGTAGATGTATTATCTTGGGCGTGCCTGATGATCTCTATATTTGTTGTAATTATAATTTTTAAGCCTTATGGCTAAGTACATTTTATTTCTGCTTTTAATTAAATATATTTGGTTAATTGCACAGGTACTGACTGCCATGTAGACAAAAATGGGATGTTGACTTGCAGTCCTAGTGCTATCCTATAAATAGGTTACAGTGTTCACTTATCAGCTGTTGTATAAAATTGAGGGAAGGAAAAAGTGGATTATGGATATAATGTATACATTTTTTACAGGTTGGACATACAACTTATAAGTAAACTGGGCAGCAAATTCCAAGTTTATATTTCCTGTCATACTTGGACTAGAAAAAAAAAAAGGTAGTTATAGCTAGTGATTGAATGCTCAAAATAAGACCATGTTTCTTTAAGACAAACCATAGATTGTCATGGCTGAAGTTTAATTGAATGGAGTTTGTATCCTAAACAGGTTTAGGATAAGTAGCTGGTCTGTTTCTCCATCTAGAATGCTGCTAATGTAGCAAACCACTTCATGTGGCTCATTTTGCTACTTGAACTCTGGAAATTTCTCTTGAGATAGCTTCAGTCAACCAGAGTATTGTTATTAGGAAAGTCCATTTAGGCTTTAATGGACAAATCAATTGTTCTTACTAATGATCAAGATGATTGAGTGCATTGGTAGGCTGCAGCTACCACAAGTCCAGTGCCCATTGGTGGAAGTCAAAGACCAGAATTGTGATAGAAAAGGAAGTTAAAGGAAGAGTACGTCTCTGCAGATACTTGAAAACCAAAGTAGAAAGTATAATTAAATCTCTTGGAAATGCCAGAGGCCAATGAGTGCTTCTACCTCAAGGCTTAGCATATTCTTTTTAACAGGCTTAATCCACTTTATTTTTCTTGTGTAGAAGTATATGGTGGCCATAGCTAGAGCCTGGATCCTCTGCACAGAAACTGGTTTGAGTCTTTACAAGATGATTAGTGAATTCTTGAAAGGGAGATTTTGTGAACACAGTCTCTTTCGAGGTCAGGGGTGAGATAGCTGAGGTCTTAGAGGTGGCATCAAAGGTGACCTTGGTGAAGTTGCTCAAGGTGGCAGTGCAGCCCCTGGCTAAGGTGTAGCAGTCGTTAGTACTGGCCAGCAGCAGCAGCATCTAGGACATGGGCTGAGACGATGCCAGTGCCCCTGGGGACAGGGATGAGGCACACCAGCACAGAGCCACAGTGAATCACCCTGCAAGGGACAGTATGGGGCTTGTCAGTGTTCCCATAGTAGCCTCGCCACACAGGGACAATAGAGAAGTTGGCCAGTATGATGGCCCCACAGATGGTAGTGGCTACTTCCTTTGAGTGCTTAACACCCAAACCAATGTGTCCATTGTAGTTCCCAATAGTGACAAATGCCTTGAACCAGGTGCTCTGGCCAGCACTCCTGCTTTTGCACAGACATCTCTTCAAAACCTCGTTTTTGAGGGTTGCCGACAAGAAATGTCAATTAACTCAGATGCCTTGATGGGCAGGGAGAAGAGAGATCTCCAGCAACTTGATCTTCAGGTCCTTGGCCTTGCCTCCTCGAGCTCTGCAACCTCAGCCTGAGTGCGACCTTGGCCCCAGATGCCACTGCCAAATCCTCCACTGAAACCACCAGAACCTCCCATTCCACGGCGCTCAGGGCCCTCGCACAGTGCCAGCATTACTCGCCATTTGGTGTTTCCTCAGAAAAGCAAGGCTTAGCATGCTTTCTGAGCTGTAAGGAAACTCAGTGGTTTAATTTGTTTTGGTATTTGGCAGTAGATTCAGAACTGCTTCAGTATGGCAGTGGTACTTAGGGGGCAAAGGGCTAGTTGTTAAGTTTTGTAAGCCTTGTCAAGGGTAGACCTGACTACAAGGTTACATGTCAAAACATGTCTCAGGAGAAAAGCCAGGTTAGGGTTATTAGTCCCTTGCCAGCAGCAGTGACGGTCTGGAGTGTGTATTGAATACAGCAGGCAGGAGTGGGAAGGGAAGCAATATAGTGTATGTATGTGATCTTGAGCATTCTTTATTTCCCAGAACCACATGCAAAAAAAATGTGATTAATCTTTACCTTGGGTAAAATAAAACTACCATTTTAATTTTAATCCTCTCAATGATCTGACTAAAAGTACACCAGAAAAACAAACCTAAGCCCAGCTCACTATTCCTTCCCTATAGCCGCACTGGAGCAGGTTGTAAAGGGCTGTAGAGAGAAACATTTTAAATAAGTTCATCAAGATCTTTGAGGTGGCAGTACAGTAGCTCAGGGGTTTTCAACTGGTGTGCTGCAAGAATTTTTAAGATATGCAATAACAATTTAGTTGGACATGATCTCTTTTCCTGTAGATTTTCAAATAAGAAAAGGACAATAGCCAACACAACACCATCCAGTGTGAATGCATCAAAATTACACCTATTTGTTTTGTCAGATGGGGGAAGGTATACATACTTTTGGTGTGCCGCAGAATTGTAGTAGTTTATGTGTGCCGTGAGACGAAAAAGGTTGAAAATCGCTGCAATAGCTTATAACCTCTGAAAAGGTCATAGTGATGAGAGATCTGCTTATGACCGCTCTGCCTGGTGCTACGCCACGGCATCATATTTTGTCTTTGGCACTGAACTTTAAAACAAAACTTTAATGATTGTGTGTAGGCCTTTGGGTTTTTCCAGCTTCACCTTAGATCCTAGGAAAAGTAACCCCAGGGATCGTATGGCCTCTTGAATGGGAATCGAACCCATGACCTTTCAGTGAGCAGGCCAACACTCTAAACTACAAGCAATACAGGCCAGGACAGAAGCCAAGATTTTTAAAATAGGATTGGGAATTGATAGATGACTTGGATCTTCATAATGAATTTGTTAAGGCACCTCTTGCAAGCATTTGGACATTTCTGCTATCAACCTGGGTGGCAGATGACCTATATCATTAGGTATCTTCGAAGAGTATGTGGCTTCTGAAGTACATAGTTTTGATATTGCAATCCTAAAAGATATAGTTGACATTCTGAGTTGGTTAGGGTTCTGGTGCACTCAGCATGTGAATGAGAGTAGAGTGCTGAAATGACCTTACTGTAAAGGGTTGAGTTGAATTTAGAGTGCCCAGGAGAGCAATAGGTATTGAATGTTCAGTCCTTGAAATGGCAGAGATAGCTAAGTGAATAATGTGTAACAGTGAGCGTTTCCCATGTGCCAAGCATTTTACACGAATTATTAAGCTGTTTCAACAGTTTGAAAACTTGACTCAGAAAGCATTAGAGTTCTTTTTTGTTCGCTGAAATATATATTTAGTGGCCTTTGAAGGGTGCAAGAGCCTACTATAAAATACTAAACCAAATTAAATGACTGAGTTTCCTTACAGTGTTTGGGTCTAGAGAAAGTGACGTGTGTGTGCCTGACCCCTGCTTCAGGAAGTCAAATGTGTGGCAAGCCCTTTGGGAATTATAGTGAGGGAGGGTTATTTGCACACTGGCCCTCTTGAGGTTGGACCAAGTCAAGTATAATCTGGTCACTGCATTCCCAGAGCTCATGGGATGACTTGACTATGTTTCTCAAGGACATTTATATGAGCCAGATTTGAAAGAGCTAAATCTAATCAAGAAAATGATTTTCAATTCAGCACCAGCCACCACAGCCTAACCATTGTTCCTGAGGATAAAGGAACTTCACAGTGGACTTAGAGCAACAGATAGATTAGAAATGAAAGGGGTTTCTTTTAAGGAGGTATATATGGAATGGGACACCCAATTCCAAAATTTAAGAGAAGTATCGAATTCACAGCAAAATTGAGAAGAAGATACAGAGATTGCTCATATGCCCCCTGGCCCTACATAAAACCTCCCCTTACTATTAACATCCCCTACCAGAATGGCACATTTATTAAAATTGTACCTATATTAACAATCGCTCAGAATCCATAATTTACATTAGGATTCATTCACTCTAGGTAAACATTCTGTGGATTTAAGCTGTACATTCAATTCATGGTTGTACATTCTATGGGTTTGGGCACATGTGTTTACATGTATCTACCATTATACAGAGTATTTTCACTGCACAATAAATCTGCTATTTACCACCCCCCACCTCCATCTGTTATTATCTAAGTGAAATAATTTCTCCCAAAATCAATTTGATTTTTTGGAGTATTGGAGCTAAAGAATGACCTTGTTTTTTTAGACTCTAGTAATCTGGTATTCTGTATAAGACTGTTAGAAACTAGTCAGCTGTTTAGACTTTAACAAAGTTTAGTAAATGGAGTCTTATGCTAGCCCTTCATCACCTGACCATTTCCTCACCTTACTGAAAACCCTTACCAATATGTGGTTCTGTGCCTGCATTTTGTAGGCACAGAAGGCCTTTCTCACTCTCACGAACTGGACAGAATCCAGGCTCTGCTTTGGTCTTATCTGGGTTCCTGGTGATGGAGTGAGGGAAGTGGTAGCTAGATGAATTGCCAGATGTGAGTTGTGAGTCCTAAATCCATCTGTTGCTTGGCCTGGTATCTTTGGTCAGCAGGGACCTGTCTTTAATTTAAAGGCTATAACTCCCTGACACCCAACATTCCAAGCCTTGTGCATATTCATGCTCTTGTTTATGAAAGAATGTTAAGGCTTTCCAAGCCTTGAGGCAGAGGACAGATAGATTTGTCTAAAGGGGAGATCAGTGGTAAGAATAAATTGGCAGGATTTATTGAATAGGAAGAAGGGGAAAGCAGGGTTTTTCTGTGTTAGAGGGGGTAGGTATGTGATTCTAGCAAAAGGGCTTAGCTTTTTCAGCCAGGGGGAGTGTGGCAAGTGAGTTGAGCAAGAAGAGATGTTGCCATGGTGTTTTAATGTCCATGGGAGTAAATAAGCCACTGCCAGGCACCAGCTGAGCTGAGTGGCTTGGTAGAGTGCTGGTAGTGGCTGGTTCAGGTAGTGTATCACAGGTACCTTGAGTCAGATAAATGATTAGATGGCATGGGTGGGCTTAGAAGCTATTTTTACTTCATTGCAGCTGTGTCCTGTCCTTGTAAGGCAGAACTGTTAGATGTGCAAAGGAAACAGAAGGGTAGTGAGGCCCCCCAATCCCAGGTCTTGGGTAATTGCAGCTCTGAAGTTTCATTAGCCACTTCTCTGTGTTAACCAGGAGCCTTTTAAAATATAACAACCTTTAAAGGGAAAACATAAGGAAATGCCTTTAAACACTCAACAACTATTTACCGAGTACCTGTTATATGCCAGGTATTATTAGGCACTGGGAATAATACAGTGGTATGCAACACCAAGTGTCTGCCCTCGTAGAGCTTACACTTCTGAGAGACAAATATAAAAGGAATATCATTTGCTATGAAGAGAAATAAAGCAGGGTAGGAGGCAAGAGAATAGAAAGAAGTACTCTTTTAGCCAGAGCTGGTGGTCTGCACAATTCAAGTAGTTTGTGAATTAAATTTTAAAATTTATTTTTAAAAATGGTTTTTTTATTGATTTCAGAGAGGAAAAGAGAGGGAGAAAGAGAAACATCAGTGATGAGAGAATCAGTCGGCCTCCTCCTTCACGCCCCCCCTCACCCCCCATTGGGATCGAGCATATGCTCTGATCAAGAATTGAACCCGTGACCTCTTTGTTCCTGATTCAACTGCTGAGCCACATCCAACTGGGCTAAATTTTTAAATTTAGATAAATTTGAATTAAATGTAACAATGCACTGATTGGGTGAGTAATAAGGCTGGTGGTTTCTGAGGAGGTGACATTGAGCTGAAACCAAATATCAATGATGAGAGAAAATCATTGATCAGCTGCCTCCCGCACACCCTCTACTGGGGATCGAGCCCAGAACCTGGGCATGTGACCTTTGATGCTCAACCTTTGAGCCACACTGGCCAGGTTATTTAGACATTTGAAAAGAAAAAAAAACTGAAATATAGTTTGTAGAGCCTGCACTGACTGACCTGACAGCATCCTCAGGGAGTTCTTCAGCTGTGGGGGGTGGGAGGTCAGGGACAACAGGAGGGAAGTTGCTGGTTGGGCACCTATTGTAGTCCAGACTGGGATTTTCTTATCAGAACCTGATGCCTACACCTGAGCAGTAGGGTATGGCTAGAGATTGACACAACTATAATGGTAGGGACTCATTTATACAAATGTCAAAGCAGCCATAGTTACTTTCAGACAATCCCCTCCATTTCCTGAGATTCTTTCTCAAGCTTCAAAAGGACCGATTCACATGTTCTATTCTCAAATTGCCAGTACCTCCCCTCCAGAACTCTAAAACTCTGATGACTTCATCTATTAATACTTCAAAGTACAATCAGACAATATCTCTTTCTTCCTGCCACCACCTCCACAAACTTCTTTGCAGCTGCACCTGTAAAGTGGATCTCCTCAATTGGATTATTCCCAGTAGCATACAAAAATGGCTCCAGTAACTTTCATCCTGAAAGCAAACTTATTTGACACTGCAAACCTCATAAGTATCTGCCTCTTTCTATGCTCTTCTTATTAGCAAAACTAAAATTATCTATTCTCTATATTCATATTTCATTTCACTGGACCATTCCACTAAAGTAATTGGCTTTATCAAGATGATTTTCCCATTGCCAAGTATAGTAGCTATTTTTCTGACTATTCTAGTTTTAGCATTTGAAGAGATGAACAAAATGATGTCCTGGAAATAATTTGTCTAATTGTTACACTAGACTTGTTTTTTTTTTTCCTTTTTGACGGCTGCTGTCCAACTTACTTTGCTATTTTTTTTAATATGATTTTATTTCAGAGAGGAAGGGAGAGGGATAGAAACATCAATGATGAGAATCATTGATCAGCTGCTTCCTGCACGCCCCCTACTGGGGATTGATCCCGCAACCTGGGCATGGGTCCTTGACCAGAACCAAACCCAGGACCCTTCAGTCCGCAGGCCGAAACTCTATCCACGGAAAAACCAGCTAGTGCCGTTGCCTCCATGATGTGACTCAGATGTCTAACATATATCTCAAACTGAATTCCTGAGCCTCCCACTCAAACTCCTGGTGCTCTCTACCTCAGTAAATAGTACCACCATTCATGCAATTATTATCCACAGGTAGCCCATTAGCTATACCTCCAAATATATCTTTCTCTTCATCTCACAGATCCTGTCCTAGTTTAAGCCTCCTAAAAGATCTTACTACATTCCTTCCTCCAACTACAACCCATTCTCCATACAGTCACAAGAATGATCTTTAAATTGTAGATTAGATAATTCCACTTGCTAACGCTCCATTCCCTAAGGTTGCTAAATGCAAATAGAATAAAATCCAACTTTCTTAATGGTGTCCTCCATACAAAGCTCTTTATGATTAGATCCTTATCTGCTTTTCTGCCTTCATCTCTTTTTACTCTCCCCCATTCATTCAGTTCTAATGATGCTGGCCCTGCTGTTTCTAGGACATACCAAGCTCATTCTTTTTTTAAAATATATTTTATTGTTTTCAGAGAGGGGGAGAGAGGGAGAAACATCAGTGATGAGAATCATTAATCGGCCCTCACTGGGGATGGAGTTTGCAACCTGGGCATGTGTCCTGACCAGGAATCAAACGGTGACCTGCTGGTTCATAGGTCGATGCTCAACCACTGAGTCACACTGGCTGGACCCAAACTCATTCTTATCTTAGAGCTTTTGCAAGTGCTCCACTTGAATACTTAATCCCACCTCTTCCCATGTCTGGTGCCTTCCTCAGCAAGTTTCTGCTTAACTGTATTTCGTCCCCACCCTTCTACCTTTACTCTCTAAACTCTTTTTTTTTTAATGTTTTATTGCTTAAAGTATTACAAAGAGTATTACATATCTCTCCTTCCACCCACCCCCACCCCCAGTGTCTCGTGTCCATTGGTTATGCTTATATGTATGCATACAAGTCCTTTGGTTGATCTCTTATCCCCCCCCCAACCCTCCCCAGCCTTCCCGCTATAGTTTGACAGTGTCTGTTTGATGCTTCTCTGCCTCTGTATCTATTTTTGTTCATCAGTTTATAATGTTTTTTATCCATAAATAAGTGAGATAATGTATTTTTCTTTCACTGACTGGCTTATTTCACTGCTGCACCAGTCTGCATTCCCACCAGCCGTGCATGAGTGTTCCCTTTTCTCCGCATCCTCTCCAGCACTTGTCATTTGTTGATGATAGCCATTCTGACAGGTGTGAGATGATACCTCAATGTTGTTTTGATTTGCATTTCTCGGATGATTAGTGACTTCAATTCTTGGTGCATGTGCACACAGGGACTCTGATTCTTGGTGCAAGGCCACACCAAGCAACAGAGACTCTAATACTCAATTCTCGGCACGGGCACAGGGTGTCTCGTGACTCCTGACACATGTTAAGAGACTCTGATTTTTGGCACATGCGAGCCGGGTCTCTGTTTCAGCACAGCACAAGCGGGGTCCCTGATTCTAGGTGTGCACATGAGGCCACACTAAGTGCCTGTGGCTCTGATCCTGGGCAAGCGTTGCTACCACCAACCCATGGCAGCCACACGTCTTGGTGTCGGAACTCTTCAGTGACACTCAAGGGATGCGAAGTTCCCACTGCACACGGCCCAGGCCCCCGCAACTCAACATTTGAACCTTGTGGTGATGGTTAGAATGGGGCGACAATGAAACAATCCCCAGAGGAAAGAAAATGAGGAATTGCCAAGAAAGGAAATAAATGAAAAGGAAGCATGAAACATGAATTCAGAGTAATGGTCATACAGTTCATACACCAGATGGATGAAAAATCAATAATCTATGCAAAAGCTAAGAAGAAGTGATATATCTACAATTAAAAACACCATGGAAGGTTTCAACAGTAGACTAGAAGAACAGAACAGAAATAAGCCCAATCTGAACAGCAACTGGAGAAAAAAATTAAAAAGCAGGAGGAGAGCCTAAGGGAGCTTTGGGACAATGCAAAACGAAGTAACATACGTACAATAGGGCTGCCAGAAGGACAAGAAGAGCAGCAAGGATTAGAAAATCTATTTGAAGAAATAATGACAGAAAACTTCCCTGATATGGGGAAGAAAAAAGTTATATAAGTACAGAGAGTCCCAGAGAGACTAAGATGAATCCCAAAAGACCCACATCAAGACACATCATAATTATAATAGCAAATGTTAACAACAAAGAGAGAATCTTAAAGGCTGCAAGAGGGAGACAGAGAGTTACCTACAAAGGATCCCCTATCAAATTATCAAATGATTTCTCAACAGAAACACATCAAGCTAGAAGGTAATGGAAGGAGGTATACAAAGTGATGCAAAGCAAAGGACTGAATCCAAGAATAATCTATCCAGCAAGACTATCAAAATTGAAGGGGAAATCAGGAGATTTGCAGACAAAAAAAGGCTAAGGGAGTTTATCACTACCAAGCCAGCAATGCAAGAAATGCTAAAGGGAATGCTATTAAAAGAAGAAATATGAAGGTAAGAAAGAACACAGGCACAAAAATAGAAATGGCTACAAGCAAGTACCTTTCAATAATAACTTTAAATGTAAACAAACTAAATCCTCCAATCAAAAGACATTGAGTGGCTGAATGGATAAAAAGATATAACCAATATATATGCTGTCTACAAGAGACCCACCTCAGAACAAGGGACTCACACAGACTGAAAGTGAAGGGATGGAAAAATATCA
>NW_006283354.1:1982950-1984074 GCF_000327345.1 Myotis davidii
AAATGGCTACAAAAGTAAATAAGATAATTACTACAATTAAAAGACATCGAGTGAATGAATGGATAAGAAAACATGACCCATATATATGCTGTCTACAGGAGACCCACCTCAGAACAAGGACTCACACAGACTGAAAGTGAAGGGATGGAAAAATATCTACCAGGCAAATGGAAATGAAAAAAAAAAACTGGGGTAGCAATACTTATATCTGACAAAATAGACCTTAAAGTGAAGATCATAACAAGAGACAAGAAAGGCCACTTGAAAATTCTAAACAGATCAATACAAGAAGAGGATATAACAAACATTTATGCACCCAAATACATAAAAAAAAACTTTTGGAAGATATCAGGGGTGAGATTGACAGCAACACAATCATAGCAGGAGACTTTAATACACCATTGACATCACTGGATAAATCCTCTAGACAAAAAATTAGAAAAGAAATTTCAATCCTAAACGACTCACTAGATCAGATGGACTTAACATCTTTAGAACATTCCACCCCAAAACTACAGAATATACAATCTTCTCAAGCGCACATGAACATTTTCAAAGATAGACCACATATTGGGACACAGGCAAAGTCTCTCCAAATTCAAGAGGATTTAAATCATTTCAAGCATCTTCTGAGATCACAATCGCATAAAATTAGAAATTAACTACAGTAAAAACAATCACAAAAATTCAAACACTTGGAGGCTGAATAGCATACTATTAATGAGTAGGTTACCAAAGAGATCAAAGAAGTAGTAAAATACATCCTGGAAACAAACGACAATGAAAATACAACATGGTCAACCTAGAAAAAATGGACATATTCCTAAAAAAACACGACCTTCCAAAAATCAGCCAGGAGGAATAAAAAAATCTGAATAGGCCAATAACTATGCAGGAAATTGAGGCAGTAATCAAAAATCTTCCGATAGGGTAGTTGAATGGATAAGGAAACATAACCCGGTAAGAAAGAAGATGGCGGCGATATAGGCAGACGCATCCCAGGTCGTGTCCTGGAGCAAATGGAGTGAGCAGCTGAAACTAATAACACCCACCCTGAATTGGCGAAATTGCTCAGCTGGTGAGACGGTTTGCAGCCGGGAAGGGCAGAACTCCCCTCCATGTGG
>NW_006283354.1:1986257-1990282 GCF_000327345.1 Myotis davidii
GGCACTCTTACCTTTTGCAACGGCATGGATGGAACTGGAGAGCATTATGCTAAGTGAAATAAGCCAGTCAATGAAGGAAAAATACCACATGATCCCACTCATTCATGGATAATAGAGACCATTATAAACTTTTGAACAATAATAGATACAGAGGCAGAGCTGCCTCAAACAGATTGTCAAACTGCAGCAGGAAGGCCAGGGAGGATTGGGGGGCAGGAGGTAGGGGGGTAAGAGTTCAACCAAAGGCCTTGTATGCATGCATATAAGCATAACCAATGGACATAAGACACTGGGAGATAGGGGAGGCTAGGGGACTGTCTAGGGTGGGGGGAAAAAATGGACACATATGTAATACCCTTTGTAATAAAAAATTAATAAAAAAATAAAATAAAATAAAAAAGGAAGAAGGAAAAATCTTCCAACAAACGAAACCCCTGGACCAGACAGCTTCACAGGGGAGTTTTATAAAACATTTAAAGAAGAAATAAAACCTAATCTTCCTTAGACTATTCCAAAAAATTCAAGAGCAAGGAGCACTTTGAAGTGCTTTCTACGAAGCCAGCATTACCCTAATCCCAAACCAGATAAATACAATACAAAGAAAGAGAATTACAGGCCAATATACCTCATGAACATAGATGCCAAAATCCTCAACAAAATTCTAGCAAATCAAATCCAGCAATACATTAGATCATACACCATGACCAAGTGGGATTTATTCCAGGGATGCAAGGATGGTACAATATCCACAAAACAAATCTGATACACCATATAAACAAACTGAAATATAAAAACCATATAATCATATCCATTGATGCAGAAAAAGCATTTGACAAAATCCAACACCCTTTCTTGATAAAAAACCTTCAGCAAAGTGGGAATAGAAGGATCATACCTCAACATAATAAAAACCATATATGACAAACCCACAGCCAACATCATACTCAATGGGCAAAAACTAAAACCATTTCCCTTAAGAACAGGGACAAGACAGGGATGCTCACTCTCACCATTCCTGTTCGACATAGTACTGGTAGTATTAGCCATTCTGATTAGACAAGAAGAAGTAATAAAAGGCATCAAAATTGGAAAAGAAGAAGTAAAACTGTCCTTATTCGCAGATGACATGATATTGTACATAAAAAACCCTAAAGACTCCATCAAAAAATTATTAGACTTAATAAATGAATTTGGCAATGTAGCAGGATACAAAATTAACATCTAGATCAATTCTTGACAGTACTTATCTACCTACCTAACATTCTTTAATTTAGGCTTATCATATCTACCCCACTAGAAGACAAACTCTGAAGGCAGAAGTCCCTTTTCTGTTTTGTTTACCACTGCCTAGGACTTGAGCAGAGAGGATACTAGGTAAATATTTATTGACTGACTGGCACAGTCCAAACTGGTAGCTTTCTGAGCCAGTTAGTGGGCCATTGGCTGGGCCTGGACTCAGAGATTCTCCTTGGGAAATCACAACCTGGCAATTGGCTTATAGGACATGCTGAAGTCACACTTGCCTTCACCTCACTGATGTCTCCTGAGTCTGGCACAGGAATGCTCAACATCTCAGGGCCTGGACTGGGGCCCCATGGATAGCCAGCTGGCAGGCTGGACTGCAGTCTTTTCAGATTGCCCTCTCTGGTGGTCTTTGCCTCAGTGTGCTGGTTCCAAATGCCGCATTGGTGCTGGGGTCCTCTGGAATCCCATGGAATCAGACAGATGGGAGGACATAGCAGGAGATGGTAGGTCATGTCATAGTTTTTGTCATCTATAAAAGACCCCTTGATGCACTGCACTACCCCACTCTTAACTGAGCCTGCCCAATCCCTGCTGCTAGGATTTGCTGTGAATTTGATTTCACAGAGGGACACTAGCGCCATGGGGTTGGAGGCTATTTCCAGGGTCACACTGTGGGTGTATGATCAAGCTGCCCTGGCACCCAGTCTCTGATGGCCATCCCAGGGATCTGGACAGGAGTCTGGCACCTGGAGAGAAGAGAGGACAGCTTCTGGAGTCGTCTCAGTGAGGGAGTAGGTTTAGTGATGACTCTCTCTTTGGATACCCATCTGACCCTCTACTCTAGCACCATCTGCTGGCTGGAGCCAATCAGCACTAGTACTTCTTGGGAACTGTTCAAGACCTGACTGCAGGCAACCCCAACCCTGACCCTATTTTTGCTGGGGCCAGCATGACCACTCTCAGACCACAGTGGGCACCCATGTATCCCCATAGACCAGTGGTCGGCAAACTCATTAGTCAACAGAGCCAAATACAACAGTACAATGATTGAAATTTCTTTTTTTTAAAATATATATTTTATTGATTGAAGGGAGAGGGATAGAGAGTTAGAAACATCGATCAGCTGCTTCCTGCACACTCCCTACTGGGGATGTGACCGCAACCAAGGTACATGCCCTTGACCAGAACTGAACCTGAGACCCCCAAGTCTGCAGGCTGACGCTCCATCCACTGAGCCAAACCTGCTAGGGCGAGTGAGTTTTCTTTTTAACGGCATCAAATTGAGCCCATCCTGCCTGTTATAGAAAGTAAGTTAGACTTGCCACCACCCCTGGTGATGGACCGTCCGCGAGATGACATATGCAAAGGCACAGTGGTTGGCATGCAATAAGCCTCAGTGAAAGGGACTTTTTTCTCCCTTTCCCATTTAGAATCTCATGAAAAATGGGAATTCTTATTTATCAAAATAAAGCCGAATCCATGTGTATTTTCACTATAGTAGCATCGAGAACTTTTTACACAAGAGATTTCTTCATTTGAGAATTGGATAATAGCAGGGACGATTTCATAGTTATCACTGGAGTCTACAAATTGTCTCCTAATTGAAATTTCTTTTGAGCGCCAAATTTTTTAAACTTAAACTATATAGGTAGGTACATTGTTATTAACTTAATTAGTGACCTCCCCTGTAGCAAAACTGTTACATTTTTGTTTATGGAGCCTTTGTAAATTGGGAGTAATTAGGAAAACAGGTCTTGCTAGGCCAAACTATTAAGAAAGGGGCAGTGACTTAATTATAGGCTATTAAGAATGTACATTAGGTTACTGGCACAGATTCAGATTGCTAACTCTCGCTATTAAGATGTACATTAGGTTACTGGCACAGATTCAGATTCCTAGCCTCCCCCACCCCCCCCAAAAAAGTCTTATATTCCCCATCAATACAAGAATCAACCAATGAATACATAAGTGGAACAACAAATCAATATTTCTCTCCCTCTTTCTAAAATAAATAAACACAATGGAAGGGGGGAAAGAGGGGCATATGTAATACTTTTCAACAATAAAGAATTTAAAAAATAAAAATTTTAAAAGAAAACTCAGGTGTGCCAAAATGATAACTTATTTTCTTTCTGTTTAAAAAAATATATTTTATGGATTTTTCAAAAGAGGAAGGGAGAAGGATAGAGAGTTAGAAATATCGATGAGAGAGAAACATTGATCAGCTGCCCCCTGCACATCCCCCACTGGGGATGTGCCCACAACCAAGGTACATGCCCTTAGCCAGAATCGAACCTGGGACCTTTCAGCCTGCAGGCTTACGCTCTATCCACTGAGCCAAACCGGTTAGAGTAATAACTTATTTTCCTAATTACTTTCTGTTATATTGTAAACTAGAGGCCCAGTGCACAAAAATTTGTGCACTCGGGGGTGGGGGGAGAGGTCCCTCAGCCCGACCTGTGCCTTCTCGCAGTCTGGGACCCCTCGGGGGGTGACCACCTGCTGCCTTAGGCCTGCTCCCCGGGGGATTGGGCCTAAGCTGGCAATCAGACATCCCTCCGGCAGCCCTCGGGGGATGTCCACTTGCCAGCAGGGAGCAGACCTAACCTGCAGTCGGACATCCTTAGCGCTGCTGAAGAGGCAGGAGAGGCTCCAACCACCACTGCTGTACTGGCAGCCATCAGCCTGGCTTGTGGCTGAGGAGAGCTCCCCGATGTGGGAATGAACTGACCACCAGGGGGCAGCTCCTGCATTGAGCATCTGCCCCCTGGTGGTCAGTG
>NW_006283354.1:1991029-1997977 GCF_000327345.1 Myotis davidii
AGCAGGCTTCATGTTAGTTTCAAGCTGCCTGGCTGCCGGCCGCCATCTTGGCTGGCAGTTAATTTGCATATCTCGCTGATTAGCCAATGGGAAGGGTAGCGGTTGTACACCAATTACCTTGTTTCTCTTTTATTAGATAGGATCAGTGAGCTGAACATAAGACACCTTAATACCCCAAATTAATTTGGAGTCTTTTATTATGCTAGCGGGCTCAGAGGAATATTACTTCCAGAGTCTGAGCAAAAACATGGAGGAAGCTTTTCCTTTTTATATTTTTCTAATGTCTTTGTCTCCTAAATATGGAGCTTCTGGTCCCTTTTGCAAGTTTTCAAAAAGCCCTATGTATGCTTAGCTGACAGTGGTTCTCAACCTTCCTAATGCCGCGACCCTTTAATACAGTTACTCATGTTGTGGTGACCCCCAACCATAAAATTATTTTTGTGGCTACTTCATAACTGTAATTTTGCTACTGTTATGAATAGTAATGTAAATATCTGATATGCTATATGTGTTTTCCAATGGTCGTGACCCACAGGTTGAGAGCCGCTGGTAGATATCTCGCAGGAAGCCTGTAGCCTTGAGTACAACACAATTCAGTAGCCTTGAGTACAGATAACTAAAAGACAGCTGGTATGGGGGTAGGTAGGGATAGCAGCAGAGCAGCTTGCAAGGTCAGACAGTTGAGGTCCTATCATTAGAGCAAGCCAATAATAGCCGAATTAATTCACAGAACAAAGGACTATGTCCAGTGGAAATTTCAAACAGCACTATTTACAAAATAGAGGTTACTGTGCTTCATCTATAGTACCTATTACTATTTGATAGAAATGTGATCTGATCACTTCCTGGGGAATTCAGTTGGATGAGTGCATGATCACTCAGTCATTTCAGGGGTATGCTCAGTCAAGTTGAGGGTCTGTCCCTCTTCTGCTATGCGAGATCACAGCTACATTCTGCAGAGCTAACTAGTATATGGTCATGGTATGGAGTGGGAGGTGAGGGAGCTGGAGGGTGTCTGGTCCTTAGTCATCATACATTTTCCTCTACTGCCCAGGGAACCAGGCAGACCTTGCCCCTACTAGGTTGTGAGCTGCCATCCTTGGTCTCTACTGTGCCCACGGGTGTCTGCATTGGTGCCATGGTTTCTGGCTTGGAGTTCATCTGCTTTTGTGCTCCCTTTATCACATCCCCAGAAGCTCCTTCCTGGTCACCTACCCCCTCTTTGAGCAATTTCCATGCTGTTTTAGGGCCTCAGGACATATTTAATGCTCCTTGGGATCCTACACATTAGGCATGAGCCTGAGATGCTCTCAGGTCCACCTGCCTAGGTACACCCAGGTGGAAAGCTTAGAGTTTGGCAAAAAGGAGGAAGGAGAGACTCACCAGGGGAAGGTGCGGCTCAGAGGGGAGGAATAACTTCTTCATGATCACCTAACAGAGTTGATGTGCATACCATTCAATCAGGAGAGCAAGACTAGGGAAGTTGACACAGTAGTAGAGTGCAGCCAGGAGATCTCTGACCAGGAGAATGGTATTACTGCTTAGTTTACATGCTGTCCTATGGGCTGGAACACACATGCACAATCTAGAATCCAAGGTCTGTCCCATGGGTGATAGGTGCCAGAAAAAGGGAATGTAAACTGAGTTTTGTTCCATTTTAGATGCACTGAGGGGGCTGGTCCTTGAAGGAATCCTCCTGTAAACACTTTAGAGGTAATGAAACTATTAACAAAGGGAGATAATCTCTGGAAATGATTTCACCATAAAAACCAGGACTACCTGAATCCAAGGCCTTTACCTTCCCTTGTGGTAGTATGCAGGGAATAGTTGTAAATCAGAAAACATTTCTGGCATTTGAGGGATGGGGCTAAAATTCAACATATGGGCTGTGGTGGCAGAAGCATAGCTGGGCCTGAGCCTCAGCCCTACTCTGCAGTGGTTGTGCGACACAGGAAGAGTCCTTTTCTTTGGTTTTATTTCCTTCCTCTGTAGAACAAGGGGTTTTCATTATGTAGTGTGTGGAGTGATTGAAGTAAGAATGACATCTCAGCCTTCTCAGGGCTTAACCCCTCCATCCACACACACCATGGGGACTGTTAGAAGCCAGTTCTTTCAGACTTAAGCTGGTGATTATAGTTAACTAGTGGCCTGGTGCACGAAATTCATGCATGGGGGAGGGGGGTGTTCCCTAGCTCAGCCTGCACCCTCTCCAATCTGGGACCCCCTCAAAGGATGTCCTACTGCCAGTTTACAGGGATTGGACCTAAACCAGCAGTCAGACATCCCTCTCACAATCTGGGACTCCTGGCTCCTAACCACTCACCTTCCTGCCTGCCTGCCTGATATCCTCTAATCATTCTGCCTGCCGACCTGCTCGCCCTCAACTGCTCACCGCCGCCCCCTGCCCCCACTGCCTGCCTGCTTGCCTCCAAATTCCCCCTGCTTGCCTCCAAATTCCCAAACTGCCTCCCCTGCGGGCCTGCTTGCTGATGAGTGATCCCTAGCTTGTACTCCACAGTCCAGCAATTGCCTTGTCCCTCCTGAGTGGAGGGTTTGAAAGAGGGTAGGGTTGATTCAAAAAGTATGGAGCTAAACCAGTCACCTTTGACAAACATTGCTGGTCCCTTCTTAGCAGTGCTTTATTACTGAGTCCTACTGCAGAGGTTTCCCCAACTTGTCCTGGGCTTGGAGACTTGTTTAAAAGGCAGAAAAATCTACCCCCTGGGGAGTTGATTAATTAGATCAAGAGTTGACCCAGGAATTTGCATTTTTCTTGACCTGAAGCCAATTTATTTTTTGAAGAATAGAATTTTTGACCTATGTAATACATTCATATGGATTTACATTCAAAATGTAGAAAATGGTATAAAGTGAAAAATCACCTCAACTCCTGCTCCCTCGTCACCTAGTTCCCCTTCCCTGAGGCAAACAATTTCTTGTGTATTTTTCCTGAAATAATCTATGCATATAATAGTACGTATGAGTGGCCGAAACCGGTTTGGCTCAGTGGATAGAGCGTCGGCCTGTGGACTGAAGGGTCCCAGGTTCGATTCCGGTCAAGGGCATGTACCTGGGTTGCGGGCACATCCCCGGTGGGAGATGTGCAGGAGGCAGCTGATCGATGTTTCTCTCTCATCGATGTTTCTAACTCTCTATCTCTCTCCCTTCCTCTCTGTAAAAAATCAATAAAATATATATTAAAAAAAAATAGTACGTATGAGTAAATGAGATCTGAATGTTAAAAGCAAGCATCTTTTTTTTTTGCTTTGAAAAAGTTCCTTTATTCATAAAAATAAAGCAGTTAGTAGCATGCAAAATACACACAGGATGTCCCAAAAATTGTTTACACACTTTGAATCATTATAAAGTCAGTGTTTATTAATATATAGTTCATTTTCAAAATTTAAAAGAATCTACGGAAATGAATAATTGTTTTGTCAATGTCTGTTTTCAAACTGATGACTGTTCTGGTCCAGGCACTGCTGATAACTTGAAGCAATGGAATCACAAGCATCAAGAATTATTTTCTTTGGTATTTGTGTGTCCTCAATTCATTGACTGTTGCTGGGTTTTATACCAGAAACTTTATCTTTTATGTATCTCCATAAAAAAAGTCTAGTGGCACTTTAGGATAAATTTTCTTTGTTCAAAGCTTAGTCTAGCTTCACCCATTATTTCATTTCTTTTTTTTTTAATATATTTTTTTATTTCAGAGAGGAAAGGAGAGGTAGAGAGAGATAGAAATATCAATGATGAGAGGGAATCATTGATTGGCTGCATCCTGCACGTTGTGCCAAGCCCACAACCCAGGCATATGCCCTTGACTGGAATTGAACCTGGGACCCTTCAGTCTGCAGGCTAACGCTCTATCCACTGAGCCAAACTTGCTAGGGCTTCACCCATTATTTCAAATCAGTTAAACCTGAAGAGTGAAAATTAAGTGAGTTATCAGCTGTTCAAGTGTGTATAAATTTTGGGGGGGACACTTTATATTTGCTATGATGATCTCATATCACTATATATTATTTGTTATTTTACTTATTTCAATGTAATTACTTTTTAAGTTAATTTAAATTAATATTCACACAATTCTGTGAGAAAGAAAACACTATATAAATGGTAATTGCTGCAATTCAGTGTTCTCAGTATTTGTAACACTACATTAAGGCCAAATAAAAATACAGTCGGTTCTTGTGTTACGTCGGAGATCTGTTCCTACGGCGTGATGTAACGTGATTTTTTCTGTAAGCCGGAACCCACCTACATAAGCACCTACGTCACTCACATGGAGCACATACACAGAAGAAGTAAAACAGTTAAAAAATTTTAAAAGAAAGATAATTCCTGACCTTTACTTGTAAATAAATAATAAAAAACATAAAGCACATATATACATACATAAAAATGACAGAATATTTTTTATATAAATAACTAGAGGCCCGGTGCATGAAAATTTATGCACTGGAGGGGGCGTCCCTCAGCCTGACCTGCCCCCTCTCACAGTCCGGGAGCCCTCAGGGGTGGGAGGCGACACCCCCATCACACCTCTGCTGCTTGGCCAGCCCTGGTTACCTGCACCTCAGGCTGGCCCTGGGCAGCTGCAGGGGATGAAGGGACTGGGGGAGTCTAGCCTTGCCGTGTGCCTGCTGCCCCAGTGGGGCTGAGGGGACTGGGCGCAGCCATCTTTGAGAGCATGGCAGTCAATTAGCATATTCCCTCTTTATTAGGTAGGATGGGAGATGGCAATGTAACCAGGAAACGATGTATGTCAAGTCTGAAGTAACCCGCCGAGGACTGTCTGTAAATCATTTTTTTTTTCCTGTAAATCATTTTTTAAGAACCTGAAAACAAGCATCTCTTGGTGATTCTAATATTGGGGGTCCTCGGACAAATTTGGAAAATCATACACTAACTGTTCTAGCCGGTTTGGCTCAGTGGCTAGAGTGTCTGTGGACTATCAGGGTCCCAGGTTTGATTCTGGTCAAGGGCACATGCCTGGGTTGTGTGCAGAAGGGGGGCGTGCAGGAGGCAGCCGATGGATGATTCTCCCTCATCACTGATGTTTCTACCTCTCCCTCTGCTTTCCTCTCTGAAATTAATAAAAATGTATTAAAAAAAACAAAAACAAAGAAAACCATACACCTACTTTATGCCAGGCCTTGTGCTGGGTGCTTGGGCTAGATGTGTGACATGGCACTGCCCAGTCCTGCTTAGGATACTCAACTGAGTTTACAAGGTGCCACTGTATGCCAGGGGCAAACAGGGCGAAGGGGCTTCAGGGGGCCTTGTCTCGGAGACCTGAGGCTCAGTTGTTGAGGGCAGGGCTGTGTTATGGAAAAAAGCAAGAGCTGTAGGCCCTTTCATCTTCCTTCATCAGCTGTGGCACCTGGCGGACACTGGATACCACTGCTGGTAGACAAAGACCCGGTAACTCAAGACGCTGCTTGGCCTCCCTGCCCAGCCCGTCCCGTCAGGACTGTAAGCCTCTGATTTCTTCAGAGGGCCCTGAGTGGAAGAGTCTTTTGTCTCCCTGGCGTCGGGAACACATCATGTGCCTGCCGGTTAGGTGAGCCTGGCGCCCTAGTCTCCTCGGGAGGGTGGCAATGTTCCCGAAGCTGAGCAGGGTAGAGCCAGGTAAAGTCCTTGACAGGATGGGGAGGGGAGGGGAGGGGAGGGGAGGGGATTTTCAGATCAATCCTTTCTCTCAAGGGCTGGCTTCATCCTATGGACCCTATCACAGACTTCAGGGAGCACCCATTAAGAGTTCCGTCCAGGCCCTAACCGGTTTGGCTCAGTGGATAGAGCATTGGCCTGCGGACTGGAAGGTCCCAGGTTTGATTCCGGTCAAGGGCATGTACCTTGGTTGCAGGCACATCCCCAGTAGGGGGTGTGCAGGAGGCAACTGGTCGATGTTTCTCTCTCATCGATGTTACTAACTCTATCCCTCTCCCTTCCTCTCTGTAAAAAATCAATAAAATATATTTTATAAAAAAAAGAGTTCTGTCCAGGCTGGACCCTGGCTGGCTGGCCCGCTGGTTCACTGCGAATCCCCAGCGCTGTGCCCGGGCCTACACAGGAGCTCAGCATTCCTTCCTGAATGAATGGGGACCCATTGCCAGAGGGAGGCCTCTTCTCTAGGCCGGGGTTTCCTTAAAACAGTGGTTATCTTGGGCCCGGTAGTCTCTGCAGAGGTCGATGTTAGTAAAAGGTAGAGCACCAAACTGGCTTTGACACGGAACCGTTCAGAACCCGTTCCCTCACATTGAAAGGAGAAAAGGGTAATGATATTTCACCTCAAGAGGTATTGCGGACTGTGAGCTAACTCATGTCAGGCTCAGTGGAGGGCACGGAGGCCCTGAGCAGAAGCTCAGCGGTGACTGCAGGGCCCCATCTACTTTCTTTCTCGGAGCCCTAGCTTTCCCGGCCGAAACGGTAGCCGCTGGCCGTCCCAGACACTAGCAGCTTCTAAGCTTTTCGGGACCGGGGTCATCAATTCGGCTGGGGGCAGCCCCTGCCTGAAAGACCCTTGCAGGTCGCAGAGTGCCTTTCCCAGGGGCCTCTGAGAACAGCGAATGCCGCGTCCGAGGGTGGGAATAACAATCAAGGCCCGCTCCGTCGCGCCCTCCGTCTTTACGCCCGGCCCCGCCCCTCCGGCGTCCTGGAGCCACCCTGTCTTCCCCCACCTGCCGTCAGGCGAACTCGGCGGCCAGCCCCGCCGCTCTGTGACGTCACGGGTCCTGGGGTCCTCCACCGCCGCTCCTATAAAGACCGACGCCGAGCCGCGCTGTTGCTGTAAGTGGCCTTGTTCTCCACCTTTTTCCATTTGGTTCTGCTGACGCTGCCCGGCTCTCATCAGCCTCCGGCCCGCTCTCTCCTTGAGACCGAGCACCGTGAGTAGCCGCCGACAGAGCCGGAAGGGGCGGTGGCGCCGCGCATCGCGAGCCGGTG
>NW_006283354.1:1998299-2005299 GCF_000327345.1 Myotis davidii
GGCCTCGGGGACCCGGGGCGGGGAAGGCCGCGAGGTCTGAGTGGCGGCCCCGCTGTGGGGAGCGCGGGCGTGTGTCCGTGTTGTTGTGGTGGGAGAGGGAGCGTGGCGGTGCTAGCCGGACAGCTTCTTTAAAGCGCTCGTCCTTTCCCTCCCGTCTCTGGCGTCGCTAGTAACCGGGTCTCCGCCTGCTGAGGTGGGGCCGAATCTTTGCAGATAGCTGCCCGTTCCTCTTGAATATTCCTATTTTGCCACAGTCTAGAGTTGGTGACACAACGGTTGTAATAGCAGGTACCATAGTCAACAGGGTGTGACTTTCAGGAACCCTAACTCTGAAACTGAAGGTATCTGTCTTTTTAAAAGTGACCCTGATTTGGTTCACTTTTTTTGTTTGTTTTGTTTTTGCTTTAGATCATTTTTTAAATGGAGACTTCGGGTTTGGGTTTTTGGGTCATGAATTTTTTTTTCTTAATTTTTTTTTTTTTTAGTCAGAACGTCACAATAGAATTATTTGTGTCGTGGAGCAATGCATTACTCCACTCTGTCCCCTGAAAAGAGGTGTCACTTAAAACAGTTTTCTTCCCTTCATGATGTTGATAGAATTCACATCATGCTAGCCATGGAGAGTGATTTAATTTCCAGCTACAGGAGCCTAAATAAATGAAGTAATGGTCTTGAAAGCATGTCAAATCAAAATTTCATCCATTATTAAAAATTGTTGCACCAAATTCCAGTTGTATAACACTAAAAAAAGTTCTCTTTAAATATGAAGTTTAGGATTACAATGTGCATCGAATTACAGATTAGCCGATTGACTCCCTGCTATTTAATAAGACTTCAACTCCCTTAAGAGTAACCTAATATATTAATTTGACTATGACTAAGCAGATCTTGTTATTTATTGAGAGTTATTTGAAAAAAAAAGTGCAATGGTAGTCTTGCTTAAAAATAATTTTATCAACTGCATTGCCAGACTTGTAGTTCTGTAATGTTTATTCCAGTACTATAGAACATAAAAAGAACGTAGAATATTTTGTAATTAAAAACTGGACTTAGGTTAAAATATTTCTTTTGGAGATATCTTCTTCGTCTTTTTTTTTTTTTTTTTTTTGCCTTGTCACAGGGCAGGTCCTCTGCCCTGGGCCCTCTGCATTATGGCAAGCACGAAGCAACATGGAGAAGCAGACATATTTGTAAACTGAAAAGTGAAATTCAATTCTTGACAATCATGGGTCAATGAGAGGATATTTCAAGTGCCTGGTTTTAAAACATACCTTTACCTTTTTGCTTCCTTTCCCTAATAGCTTGTCTGTTTGGAGGATGGAGATAATTGTCTGGGAAAAGCTGAATGAACATTTTAACTGATTTAATGGGACTTAAGTCTTTAAACCTAAAATGAATGAATGTTTTAAATGCCAGATTATCCACGTTCACGTTAATAGTGACATCACAGGATTAAGACTCTCAGAAGCCTTTAAAATTTATACTTGAGCCCCAGCCAGTTTGGCTGAGTGGATAGAGGTGTCAGCCCATGGACTAAAGCAGTGGTTCTCAACCTTCCTAATGCCGCGACCCTTTAATACAGTTCCTCATGTTGTGGTGACCCCCGCCCATAAAATTATTTTCATTGCTACTTCATAACTGTGATTTTGCTACTGTTAGGAATCGTAATGTAAATATCTGATATGCAGAATGTATTTTCATTGTTACAAATTGAACATAATTAAAGCATAGTGATTAATCACAAAAACAATATGTAATTATATATTCAATATGTGTTTTCCGATGGTCTTAGGCGACCCCTGTGAAAGGGTGTATCTCACATCAGTGTTTCCCTCTCTTTGTCTCTCCCCCTCCATTCTCTCTAAAAATCAATGGAAAAATATCCTCTAGTGAGGATTAACAAAACAAAATAAAACAAACAAAATAAAGGGATCATAAAATCTGTACTTGAAATTTGAAGAGGTCTTGAATTAATCTTTATGGGCAGGTATTGCTACCTTTCTCTCTTCCCCCACCCTCTTCTCCCGAAGAATGCGAAGATGGTAAGAAATTGCTGGCTTAGAATTTTTAATTTTAAACAATTTTTTTTGGCCAGAATTCAAGTCCTTTGAAGTTAATTGCTCAATTAACTTTCATGTAAGAGGTGTCTTTTTTCTAATGACTCAATCTTAGTTAATAAATACATTTTTGAAACGAGTAGTAGGTTATTACTATGAGGATTTTGGCAGAAGATCTCAAACTTGGACACCTGGACAGTCAGTAATGAAAGATAAAAAGGACGCTGTGCAATTTGTTTCTTATTTGGCATAGGGAATTAGATTGACATCTGTTTATCCTTAGCTCTTTATTCTGTTACATGATCTTGCATTGATCCAAACATAAATAAGTATGTCATGATCAACTTTGGATTTGAACTTATTTTTCATTGGTAAGTTTCACTAGAGGAAAATTACTATCTTATTTGGTAGCTTTGTTTATTTTGGACTGCCCTCCCTCAGGTTTGCAGGTAGTTAACTGTGACAGTTAACTTCAAATGCAGTAGTCAGTATTGAGTGAAAGCAGAAAGGCAGACAAAAAAAGTAAGTCCCATTTTAGAAATATTTTGCATCAAAAGTATGGAATGTAACTTTAAATTTAAACCAGCAATGAGTTCAGTAGGGAAGGCCTTAAGAGCTTCTGTTTCTAGGAATTATACTTTGAAAGAATTTTTTAGAAACACTTGTATGTTAGCCCGTGAATAACCACTCACAGTGTTTTACAGGGCTATATACTACAGGATTTTAGGATTTTATAGTTATAGAGGGCTTTTAACAGAGTAATCCCACCCCCCAAAAAAACAATGGAAAACCTTGATTTTACTTTTAAAAAATCAGTAGTGTATGGAAATAATATCTCGTAAATTTCAGATTCAATATAATGCCTTTTTTTTTAGATGCCTTCAATTAAATTGCAGAGTTCTGATGGAGAGATATTTGAAGTTGATGTTGAAATTGCCAAACAATCTGTGACTATCAAGACCATGTTAGAAGGTAAGTTATTTTAAAAGCCTGGGTCAGGGGGAAAAAATAAATAGTTTGAGATAACCTGTGAACATTGAATTTATACAAGTAATCTGTCAAAGTTCTCAAGAATATGAAGGGGTTAAGTTTACCTTTTTTAAATTTAAAGTATTAACTGCATTTTTTTGATACAGGTCATCTCTTCTGCATTGTCTGAAATAATGAGATTTCCCCCCCCCTATTAAGTAGATAAGACCAATTTTCAATTTCGAGTAAATTTAGATTCACAATTTCTAATGACAAAAATTAAAGCCTTTGGAAAAGAGATCCTTTCTATAAGGTAGCTAAATAGAGCACCTGGTTTCAACAGAAGGAGTAAACCGAGTAGATTGTAAACCGAGTAGATGTGTGTTTGTTTTTTTTTAACCAAGTTTTCCCTTTGGTCTAGTTTGTCATTCCTCTGAAACTACTGCAAAGTGTATGTGCAGCACAACAAAGAAGTAAGACAGAAAAACCGGTTCTGAAACATTTTTGAAATTTTTTACTAGTTAATGTGGATCTCTTCTTAGTATTACCAGTGGGCTGGTAGACATTAATATAAAATGGAGACATACAAATCAGGCTCTAGAATTGGTGGGGGGAGGAGGGATTTACTAGTAATTAGAGTGTTCTTCAGAAATTAGACCATTTCTTAATTTTTCAAATGTCAGATGCTTTTATATAGGGAAGATCTGTAGCTAACAAATACTTAAGTGAATTATCTACTGCAAAGTATATGTGCAGCACAACAAAGAAGTAAGACAGAAAAACTGGTTCTGAAACATTTTTGAAATTTTTTACTAGTTAACATGGATTTCTTAGTGTTATCAGTGGGCTGGTGGACATAAATATAAAATGGAGACATACAAATCAGTCTCTAGAATTGGTGGGGAGGGGGAAATTTACTAGTAATAAGAGTGTTCTTCAGAAAATAGACCATTTCTTAATTTTTCAAATATCAAATGCTTTTATATAGGGAAGATATGTAGCTTACAGATATTTAAGTGAGTTATGTGCCAAGCACTAGCTATATTCTGGTGAAAAGAAGGTAAGTGAGAAATAGTTTTTGCTCTTGAAGGATTTTTAAACCAGGAAGGGAGACAGACACGAAAGAAGTCAAACTGCCACATGGTATATATAATTAGTGCATTAATAAAATTGTGTGCCAAAAGGTGCTGTGGGAACATCTTGGCTGACGTTATTCTTCAGGCTTGTGGAGAGACCACAGTGTGTAGTCTTAGGTGATATTTCAAATCTAGTAGAATTAGGATGTTTTGGAAGATTGTTCTGCAGTAGAGAGGATGTGTTAAAGAAAAGTAAAATCAAGGTTTTTAGTTGCGTTTTTGGGGTCAGATGAGATTGTGATACTGTAGTTGGTAGAGCTGAAGAATGGGCTTGAGAGGAATGGAAGTATCTATGGCAGTAAATGAAATTGGGGCAGGAATGTAGCAGTCAGGAGTGGAGAATCAGTGAAGTAGTATTTGTGAAAGCCAAGGTAAGGAGGCATTTTGAGGTGAACAGACTGATTGTTGGATTCATATACTGTTGACTGATCACTTAGGATTTTACGATTAATAAGCTAGAGGATTTCTAACAACAGCAGATAATAGGTGTGGTAGAGGCGAAAGCTGAATTGCAGAGGGTGTGTCTTCTGTTTTCTCAGTGTGTGACTTCTGTTGGCTGATAAAAACAACATATAATTCTTTTTGGTCATTGATACCAATCATGTGGTACTTACATTCCTGTATTCTAGTAACTTACATACATAGATAATTTCTGTTAAGTTGTTAAACCGTTGGTATATCCTACAGTCACTATTCATCAAGTATGAAAAAATCCAAGTGTCCCTAAAGGCAGGTGAGTAAGGCTTTATCTAGAAGATGTAGAAACTGATATCACAATTGTTGCGTGAATACTTGATTTAGCAATGAAAGTGTTCTTTATTTCATCTTAGTTGGTGCCTGGCACACTAATCTGTTTTGTACTGCTTCAAAGAAGCATTTGCCAATGTAAGAACATAGGGCTCCTTGAAGGTTTTCCATACCAACTTTGCCCACTGAGTCAAGTGGCATGATAGCAACAGTTAAATGATTCATTTCCTCCATGGCATTTGACTTTGTCTTAAATACCGATGGTTTATCTAGAAGTTGAGCCTCTTGAGGACTTGAGTCTATTGAATTCAGTAACTTACTGCTTTCCTTGTTTTGCATCTGCAATATCTCTAATATGGGTTTTTTTTGTGACTCAGAAAACAGTAATATAAACTTCTAATCATAGGACAATCAGAAATGAAAATCTTGGTTTTGTACATGTGGATTGACTGATTTGTTCAGGTATAGGGTGTGGTATCAGGATACAGGTGTCTCTCAGAAGTTCTTAAAACTAAATAGCTTAAAGGAATGACTGTTGCTACTTGTGCATTCAGTCTAAATGCAAAAAAGCCCCAGCAGATCTTTAGTTTAAATGTTAGAGAAGTAATCCTTTGCAACCATTTTTATTTTTTTATTTAGTATTTACCAGAGGATAGGTTTTTATTGATGAGAGAGAGAACGAAAGAGAGAGAGACATCAATGTGTGAGAGAAACGTCGTTTGTTTGCCTCCCCTATGCTACCTGACCTGGGATTGAACCTGAAACCTGCGTATGTGCCCTGTTCGAGAATTGAACCTATGACCCTTTGGTGCTTGGGACAACACTCCAACCAACTGAGCCACACCAGCCAAGGCTAAGGCCCTTATTTTTTTTTTTTAATTTTTTCGTATATTTTTATTGATTTCAGAGAGGAAGGGAGGAGGGATAAAGAGGAACATCAATAATGAGAGAGAGTCATTGAATGGCCCTCCTGCACATCCCCTACTGGGGATCAAGCCTGCAACCTGGGCATGTGCCCTCGACTGGAATTGAACCTGGGACCATTCAGTTAGCACAGTCCGCAAGATGACACTCACCACTGAGCCAAACCAGCCAGGGCTAAGGCCCTTATTTTTATTTTTATTTTTGTAAAGAAACATTTTATTTTTTATTATTTTTTAAATATATGTTTTATTGATTAAGATATTACATACGTGTCCTTATCCCCACATTACCTCCTACCCGCCCATGCTCTCACCACCCCCACCCCCCCGTTGTCTGTGTCCATTGGTTACAAACCTGGGACCTTTCAGTCCGCAGGCCGACGCTCTATCCACTGAGCCAAACCGGTTTCGGCAAGGCCCTTATTTTTAATGTGACTTAAGCCTTCCAAATAACATTTGGATTTAAGCAAGATAGTCTTTTGTATTATGTTTTCTCTAAATCTTAATTCCTCAAACACAAGTATTTCACATAGTAAAACTTTTTTCTCTTCTTTCTGATTAAAAAATATTTTCTACTAGTTCAGGAAAAGGGTAAGTGGCTTGATCCAAATTGGGATGTTATTATTTTTATTTAAAAATATGTTTTTATTGATTTTAGAGAGGAAGGGAGAGAGAAATATCAATGAGAGGGAAACATGGATTGGCTGCCTCCTGCATGCCCTCTACTGGGCATCAGCCCACAATCCAGGCATGTGCTTTGGCCCAGAGTCAACCAGCAACCTCTTGATGTATGAGACAGTGCTCAACCAACTGAGCCATACAGGCTAGGACAGGATAGTATCACATTTTAGTTTTACTCTGAGCAGAGATGGGATCAGGAAAAGACATTGGTGGGAAGGAGGAGAGGAGATGAGTAACCCTAACATATACAGGAAAATAACGTACTTTTTGAAACTACGTGTTGTCAAGTACATCATCTTGTTTCATTTCTCATCTAAACCTATTGACAGCATGTGACAGTTGGTCATTCTTTTCTACATTTGGTTTCCTGGATACTTTTTTTTTTGGTTTCCTGGATACTTTACTTACTAGTACTGTACCTCTGTCACAGCCTTCTGTCTCCTTGTTTTTAAAGCCTGAATTTCCCCAAATTGTACTTAATCATTGG
>NW_006283354.1:2007193-2010257 GCF_000327345.1 Myotis davidii
ACATCATCTTTTTCATTTCTCATCTAAACCTATTGACAGCATGTGACAGTTGGTCATTCTTTTCTACATTTGGTTTCCTGGATACTTTTTTTTTTTGGTTTCCTGGATACTTTACTTACTAGTACTGTACCTCTGTCACAGCCTTCTGTCTCCTTGTTTTTAAAGCCTGAAGTTCCCCAAGGTGTACTTAATCATTGGGCCTCTTCATTATATTTATACTGATTTATTATTCTCTTGGTCTCTCATCTAATCTCATCCTATATAATAAAAGGCTAATATGCAAATTGATGAAACAGTGGAACAACCAGTCGCTATGATGCATACTGATCACCAGGGGGCAGATGCTCAATGCAGCAGCTGCTCCCTGGCGGTCAGTATGCTCTCACAGGGGGAGTGCCACTCAGCCAGAAGCCCTTAGCTGGGCTTACGGTTGGCAAGCGCAGCAGTAGAGGTGGGAGCCTCTCCCGCCTCTGTAGCAGAGCTAAGGATGTCTGACTGCTGACTTAGGCCCGCTCCCCCGAGGACATCCCCTGAGGGCTTCCGGACTGCGAGAGGGCACAGGCCGGGCTGAGGGACCCCAGCCACATGCATATTGGGGGCAACTAGGCTGGCAGGGGAGGGCCGTTAGGGGCAACCAGGCAGGCAGGGGAGCAGTTAGGGGCATTAGGCAGGCAGGCAGGTGAGTGGTTAGGAGCCAGTGGTCCTGGATTGTGAGAGGGATGTCTGAATGAGGAATCAGGCCTAAACTGGCAGTCGGACATCTCCCGAGGGGTCCCAGATTGGAGCGGGTGCAGGCTGGGTTGAAGGACTACACCCCCCCACCCCCCTGCATGAATTTCATGCACTAGGCCTCTAGTAGTGTTGTAAACCATCTAAACACCAATTCCCAAACTTACCTACAGTTCTGATCTCTTGATTTTTAGACTTGCATATTTAACCACTTTGTCTACCCTTATGTATTTGATTTAAATCTATTGTATCTAATTTCTATCTCATACTTATGAAAGTAGAGTCCTTGATTTTCTGCCCTCCAAAATCACATTTCTCGGACAGCCTTCTCCATATGAATTAATGGCAATTCCATCTAGTTCATCATGTCTTAACCCTTGTCTTCTCTGACTCCTTTCACATTCTATTTCCCATCTGTTGGGAAGTCCTATTGCCCCTACCTTCAAAATGCATACAGAATTAGACCATTTCTTAATTTTTTCATGGCTGTAAATCTTTAAGCTATCATCTTGTGCCTGGATTATTGCTAGCCCCATAATTGGTTTCCCTCTGCTCTCTATCATCTTTAACCAATACAGTAGCCAAAAATGCAGAAGGCCCTATTACTGTCAGGCCCCCTGTTATTAATCTCATGTTCCTTTCACCCTTGCCCATCCTGCTCTAGCAACACTTGGTTCTTTAGTGTTTTTAGAGCATGCCAGACACTCCAGTCAGAAGGCCTTCCCATTTGCCATTTCCTCTGCTTAGGTGTTCCCTCCTCTAAAATTATGCTGAAATGTCATGTCATCATCTCCTTGAGACATCCTGATCTCTAAAATTGCAACAATTCCTCCCATTCTGTATTCATTGCTGACTCTTTTTTAAAAATATATTTTATTTTTTAATATATTTTATTGATTTTTTTACAGAGAGGAAAGGAGAGAGATAGAGAGTTAGAAACATCGAATAGAGAGACACATCGATCAACTGCCTCCTGGACATCTCCTACGGGGGATGTGCCCACAACCCAGGGACATGCCCTTGACCGGAATTGAACCGAGTGGGATAGAGAGTTAGAAACATCGACGAGAGAGAAACATCGATCAGCTGCCTTCTGCACACTCCCCACTGGGAATGTGCCCGCAACCAAGGTACATGCCCTTGACCGGAATCGAACCTGGGACCCTTGAGTCCGCAGGCCAATGCTCTATCCACTGAGCCAAACCGGTCAGGGCTCATTGCTGACTCTTAACTGCCTGGGACAGCACCTGGATATATCAGGGACTAAATTGTTTGATTCAACATGGGCCATGTCAGTATAACTGATACTGTGCTACACTGATATAGTACTGTAGTAACTTTTGGTCTCTAATCTTGGTATGTGCTAACTATTAACTGACTTTTCTTTGGCACCTTTTTTTAGTCTTGTAGATACCGAAGGACAAATTCATTTGGTTTGAAAATATTATATAGAATCTTTAAAGACAAATCTATTTTATTTTTATTTTATTTTTTATTAATTAAATCTTTATTGTTCAGATTATTACACTTGTTCTTCTTTTTTCCCCCCATAACTCCCCTCCACCCAGTTCCCACCCCACCCTCCTCCCTCACTCCCCATCCACTGTCCTCAAAAGACAAATCTACTTATATAAAAACCATGGGTGGGGTTCCTCACATACAGACTGAAGGAAGTCAGTCCTACAGGGGTTGTCTTGGCAACAGCTTCGCCCTCCCTCGAGCTGTTTCCCGGAGCTGCTTCCTGTAAGGGCAGAGTTTGAGGCAGGAACCCACCCTAGGATCGTGGAGGCAGATCTTTCTCAAGTGGCAGATCTTTCTCAAGTGTGCCTCATGCCAGCACGGCAAGGGGTGAACCTGAGTGGGGCGGCTGAAAGGCTTAGAAAAGACAGACAAGAGAATGAAAGACGGGTCTCGATTTTCTGAGAGACAGTGACCATGCCCACAGCCATGCCTTTAGTTAATAGCAGATGCTACCAGGCAAAGTAAGGGGGTGACCAAGATGTTTACAAACATTCTCCTGGGTTTCAATCCTACTCAACTACATGCACCTGAACTCTATCAAGCCCACATCACTCAGGCACACGGGGCCACGTGTTCCGACCATAGGTTCAAGCTTACAAATACAGCTGTTGGCTATAATTGTGCTGGTAGAGCCCTGCCCTCCAAGCTGGGAGTTGCACTGTGGCAATGAGAGGACTCTGCCCTCTCATCAGTCCAAGGCTTGAAGCTGTCCAAAACACTGTAGCGGCTCCCCACAATAAAGTTTTAATTCTGTTTCTTTGTTACTAATGTTGTGGCCCCACCCCATAACAAAGAAACAAGGGAAAATTTCCCC
>NW_006283354.1:2010722-2015865 GCF_000327345.1 Myotis davidii
GGCACTCAAAGTGTTTTCACTCTTAATGAGGTGTACAGGGAGATATTAGAATAATTTTAATCACTTTATCAGTCATTGTTTGCATCACAGTTTTTATATCATGTTTTTGTTGTTTTCATCATTTTTATATATCTCTTGTTAAATCCTTTTGTTACTGTTTATTAATAAATCTATATCCCCACTGGGGATGTGCCCACAACCAAGGTGCATGCCCTTGACCGGAATTGAACCTGGGACCCTTGAGTCCGCAGGCTGATGCTCTATCCACTGAGCCAAACCGGTTAGGGCAATTAATTCCCTTTTAATGTGCACGAATTTTGTGCACCGGGCTACTAGTCTTTAAATAACATGGATTTTTATGTTCAGTTTTGTCTTTGGAGTTTACTAGCCACTTTGAGAATTGGAAAGGTAGGCCTTTTAATCAGAGAAACTTACAGATTCAAAATTATAGGTAATATGTACACGATGAGTAACACTAAAGGTTATACCCTGAAACTGAGTCTCTCAATGACATTTTTAACAGTTCTTTATTTTAAATATAAATATATATTCCTTTTTTATTCAGGTAACATGTATTTTATTTTTAAAAACTGTAATCTTGAAATTATACCAGTAGATATGGAGCTGCCTGCCTTGTTTTTGTCAGTGACTGCATGATATGTTGTGTATGTTGTGTGAGATTCTGTTACATGTGATGCGTGTCATTGTTTTATTTTTTTAAATGCAGTCCAGTTAAAGAGTTTAGTATAAAGAATGAGGATAAGAGTTTAGTTTGTGTTTTTTCTAAATGGTTGCCCAGCCATCTCAGTCACATTTATTAAATAATTTTCTTCCTATTTAAGAAATCTTTTGATATAGTATTACTATATTTGTCCACTCACAACTTTATATAGTTTTGGGTGGTTCATGGACTTTTTTTTTTTTTTTTTTTTTTGGTTCATGGACTTTTTATTAGGAACCACCAGTTTTAAATGCTGTTAAAAGAACTATTCTTAGTAAAGTACTTTTTATACTTTTTTAGACATGACATGCTAGTCACTTGTTTGAGAAATAGCCTAGTTTCGTATAAATGTTATAATGGATTTAGGAAATAATGGCAAATCTCTTCTGGTTTTGTTAGATTTGGGAATGGATGATGAAGGCGATGATGACCCAGTTCCTCTACCAAATGTTAATGCAGCAATATTAAAAAAGGTAAATTAGCAAGCTATATACTTGTATGTGATTTTTCTTTCTTCATTAATAGTATCTTGGTGATCTTTCTATATTGATAAAGAGATAGCTTCCTTTTAAAAAAATTTAGAACTCTTTGTAGTAGCATTGACTAAGTATTTGTTGTAGTTTATTTAACCTGGCCCTGTGAGTTTGAATTGTCTAGTGTTTTTATTAACACATTTAAATTACTTAAATATGACTATATGTGACTAGCAGAAAGGAAAATTCTTGTGTTATTTGTCCACTGAATGGGTGCCTCAAAGGGAACTTGAGAATAAGAGATGTACTTTTGTTATCTCAGTTGATCACCTTACCTTGTGTCTAAGCATAAACGACTCCACATTGAATAGGGTTTTAGTGTTTCAGGTCACATGGCTCCTTAACAGAACCAGCTATTTAAATTGAATTCTTATCTAAAAAAAAACAAAAACCAGCAACTAGTTTCCACATTGGGGGAAAAACTGGCTAGACTTAAAGGAAAATGGCTAGAGAAAAATATATTTTAAAAAAAGATTATTTAAACCTTAAGTATACTGAATAATCACATAATCCAAAACCTAAAAATATATGATAAAAATCTGCCTCTCATCTAACCAGAAACCTCCATAAATAATAATAAACATTACTTTCTTTTATTTCCTTTCAAGGTTTTTTTTTAATGCCTATATAAGCAAGTACTGATTGCTCCTTTTTAAAATATATATATATTTTTATTGATTTCAGAAAGGAAGGGAGAGGGAGAGAGAGAAATAGAAACATCAATGATTAGTGATGAGAGGAAATCACTGATCAGCTGCCTCTTGCACACCCCACACTGGGGATCGAGCCTACAACCCAGGCATGTGCCCTGACCAGGAATTGAACCCGAGACCCTTCAGTCTGCAGGCTGATGCTCTATCCACTGAGCCAAACCAGCTGGGCCTATGTGCTCCTTTTCTTACAAGACTGTAATACTTCTTAAGAAGCTATTGTTTATTTCCTTAAATCCCCTTATTCTTGGCTTTTCCTTCTTGAAATAGCTCTCTACTTTTTTTGCATCCTGGCAGTAAAATTTCTTGGCTCTGCCATTTTTTCTCAGCATTTCCCCCCAATATTAAATACTGTGGAAAAATTTTAATCATACAGAAAACACCCATTTGCCCGCCACTTAGATTCTACAGCTTAATACTTTTAGTGTTGGTTTTGGCCTTTACAATCGTACATCTAGTCTAGCTGATCAGCTTTCTGAAAATTTAATTATAATGTGTTCATTCCCCTAATAAGGGAACATGTGGGCTTGTCCTGTTTTGTTATTACATTGAGTAGTCTTGTGTATGTGTCTGTATTTAGAATTGCTTGGTGATAATGTATGTACATATTCAGTTTCACTAGGTAGTGCTAGATTACTTTTCAAAGGGGTTATTCCAATTTATACTCTCCTGTAGAAGAGGTTGTTTCCCTTACACTATTTTTGCTAATAATTTATATCAAAATCTTAATACGCCCTAGCCAGTTTGCCTTAGTGGATAGAGTGTTGGCCTGCGGACTGAAGGTCCTGGGTTCGATTCCTGGTCAAAAGCAGGCACCTTGGTTGCAGGCTTGATCCCCGGCCCTAGATGGGGTGCATGCAGGAGGCAATCAAATTGATGTGTTCTCTCACATCGCTATTTAAAAAAAATATATATTTTTTAGCAATCTAAACTAGTTGCATCTGATCGGAGTGTTAATTTTGCATCTAGTGAGGCTGAGTATTTACTGTTTTACTAATCAGATTTATGAATTGCCTGTTTGTTTTTAGCTTATTTCTTTGTAGTGATTTTTTAAGATTTTATATTCTATAGGGTAATCCATTGCTAGTTGTATGTATTTTCCATTCCTTTTCCTGTGTGACTTTATCTTTTTGCACAAGAGCTTTTTAATGTGGTCAAGTATAGTCTGCAGGTTTAGCTGATACCCAAGATCTTCCACCCTCTAGAGTTGTGAAGATTCCACAAGCTCCATATTTGCTTTTCGAGCTTGGCTACTAACTATTATTCAGGTCAACTTCTAGGTCGTTCTTAGCTCATTATAGGAATAACCTTGCCCCAGCAGTGGAATGAATACCTTGTGATAAAATGCCACAGAGGAATGAACTGTTGTTCTGTGGTAGGTCATTCAGTGGTGCACCCACCACAAGGATGACCCTCCTCCTCCTGAGGATGATGAGAACAAAGAAAAGCGAACAGATGATATTCCTGTTTGGGACCAAGAATTCCTCAAAGTTGACCAAGGAACACTATTTGAACTAATTCTGGTAAGTTTGTCTGGTTATTTGTTTTTAATTTCTTTATTGGTTAAGGTATTACAAATGTGTCCTCATTTCCCATTAACCCCCAACCTCCCCGCCCCCCTCTTTGTTTTTTAATAAGGGAAGATTTATTTAGAAAGTTACAGAGGCAATGGAATGACCCTTGGAGCTTAGGAGAAAGAGGGAGAGAGATATGTGCCTTGAGAGATGAAAGAGGAAGGAGAGGCATAGGGGTGCACTGGAAAAAGAGAGTGCGCTAGAGAAAGAAGGGGATGGGCGAAGGTGTGGTGTGCTCCATAGAGAGCTGCTATTCTGGTAGATATATATTTTTTAAATATATTTTATTGATTTTTTACAGAGCGGAAGGGAGAGAAATAGAGAGTTAGAAACATCGATGAGAGAGAAACATCGATCAGCTGCCTCCTGCACATCTCCTACTGGGGATGTGCCCACAACCAAGGTACATGCCCTTGACCGGAATCGAACCTGGGACCTTTCAGTCCGCAGGCTGACGCTCTATCCACTGAGCCAAACCGGTTTCGGCCTGGTATATTTTTAAGGAACACTGTAAGACCCTCTAGTTCAGAGCCTTTAGACTTCTTAAAGAGTTTAATTTATTAAATTAATTGATACTGAATTTTTTTAAAAAAATATTGATTTTTTATAAAGAAGAAGAGAGTGGGATAGAGAGTCAGAAACATTGATGAGAAACATCAATCAGCTGCCTCCTGCACACCCCCCATTGGGGATGTGCCCTCAACCAAGGTACATGCCCTTGACCGGAATCAAACCTGGGACTTTTCAGTCCGCAGGCTGACGCTCTATCCACTGAGCCAAACCGGTTACGGGTGATACTGAATTTTAACACTCTGAATTCAAATCCACATATCAATAATCACATTAAATGTAAATAGTCTAAACACCACAATTAAAGGGTAGAGAGATTATCACATTGGATTAAAAAAAGCAAGACTCAGCTATGCTGCCTACAAAAAACTCCCTTTAAATATAAAGACACAATAGATTTAAGGGGGGTATATATTATACTAATATTAATCAAAAGAAAATTGGAGTGACTATATTAAGTAGATTTCAGGACAAAGAATATTATCAGGATTAAAAAGGGTCATTACATAATGATAACAGAATCAGTTCATTATTAAGAGGGCAGAGCAGTTCTAAACATTTATCTGCCTAAATGCAAAACTTCCAAAAATTTAAACAAAAACCAATAGAATTCAAAGATTAATAGACAGACAAATCTACAATCATAGAGATTTCAAGGCCTCTCTATAAATAATTGATAAAACAAGTAGAGAAATCAGTAAGGATATAGAAGACTTCTGTAACACTGTTGATCAACTTGTCCTAATTGACATTTACAGAACATTACATCCAGTGACAGCAGAATACATATTCTGTGTATATTCAAATAAATGCTATCAAGGTTAGACATGTTCTGGGCCATAAAATAAGTCTCAAGTTTGAAAGAATTCAAGGTATTTTCTGATCACAGTGGAATTAAATTAGAAATCAGTAACAGAAGGCTATCTGGAAAACTTGCAGATATTTGAAAACTGAAAAACAAATTTCCCATGAGTCAAAGAAGAAATCAAAAGAAAAATTATAAAGTATTTTGAATTGGATGGAAATAAAGCAGAA
>NW_006283354.1:2015884-2017479 GCF_000327345.1 Myotis davidii
CCCCCCTCCCAGTAAGGCAATTCTTTAACATTTGCGGTGTAGTGTATATAGTTTACTTAAGGCAACAGGAGGACTCGTTATTATAGATGTATACAATGAAGGGTATGAACAAATATCTTTCACAAAACTTGTCTGATTTACTCTTCTCCATTTAATTTCTTAAAAGTAGCATTTTAAGCTTAATTAGATATGAATTATCAACTGCTAACTTTGTATTTAGTTTAAACCATCAAATATACTTTAATGAAAACAACAATCACTTCACAGGCTGCAAACTATTTAGACATCAAAGGTTTGCTTGATGTTACATGCAAGACTGTTGCCAATATGATAAAGGGGAAAACCCCTGAAGAGATTCGCAAGACCTTCAATCTCAAAAATGACTTTACTGAAGAAGAAGAAGCCCAGGTATGTAGCCAATAGTTTGTTCTTGATCACATGCTTTTTAAAAGAGAATAAAATCCATAACATATCAGGAAAAGAAAGTGCCTGTATCAAAGAATGTTGACTATTTGGGGTGTAAGAGGTAGATACTTTCTGTGTCCTAAAACATTACAGGTACCTTCTGTGTCCTAAATGAGTCTAAACACTTGAATGATACTGCTTTTTTATAAACATAAGAACAATATACTTTTCAGCCAGAGGTGCTCTTTGATACTTATTCCTTAGTAGTTACTAGTTTTGGCATCTGGGACCTTACATATAAGACATAAGTGACTTCAGAAAAGCAGGATGGTTGGATGCTAGGATACTTTAGAGCAACTTTGTGAACAGGGAAGAAATTAGTGAATAGATTAGAATGATTTTGTTTACACAGCTACAAACTGGAATAATGTAAATGAACTATTTGAATTTGCTCTGTTAGCTCTAGTGACTGAAGCTATAATTGCCCTCTGCCTTTGCTTTTTTAAAAGTGTGTGTGTGTGTGTGTGAGAATACATATTCTGTGTATATTCAAATAAATGCTATCAAGGTTAGACATGTTCTGGGCCATAAAATAAGTCTCAAGTTTGAAAGAATTCAAGGTATTTTCTGATCACAGTGGAATTAAATTAGAAATCAGTAACAGAAGGCTATCTGGAAAACTTGCAGATATTTGAAAACTGAAAAACAAATTTCCCATGAGTCAAAGAAGAAATCAAAAGAAAAATTATAAAGTATTTTGAATTGGATGGAAATAAAGCAGAATACATGAAAATCTGTGAGATGCCACAGAGGAATGAACTTTAGTTTTTGTGATAGGCCATTCAGTGGAACACCCAGCACAACGATGACGCTCCTCCTCCTGAGGGTCATGAGAGGGGAATTGATAGTACTAAACACTGATATTGGAAAAGAAGAAAAATCTCAAATTAGTGATTTAATTTTTACCAAAAGAAACTAGTGAAAGATGAAATTAACCCAAAGGGAATGTTAAAGAGCAGAAATCAATAGAAAATGAGAGAAAATCAAAGAAACCGAAAGCTGATTATTTCAGAAGATCAATAAAATGTAATGCTGTAACTGCTTATGTTTGAATTCTTTAAATGTCAAGATTTGACCTGTGGTGCTTGTGCACTTGTGTTGTGCACGCATGCACACCCCCCGCCCCCCGC
>NW_006283354.1:2018760-2019897 GCF_000327345.1 Myotis davidii
TTATGATTTTAGAAAGGGAGGCAATGGGAGGGAGAGAGAAAAACATCAATGATGAGAGAAAGTCATTGATTGGCTGCCTCCTGCTGGGGATGGAGCCTGCCACCTGGGCATGTGTCCTGACAGGGAATTGAACCAGTGAACTCTTGGTTCCTGGGTCAGTGCTTATGTTGAACCACACTGGCTGGGCATGCCTTTGCTTTTTTGATAATTTCAGCAGGGCAAAATAACCTAGGGGAGGAAAAGAAGGGTGACTAGGAAGTTTACTATTAACCTGGTGTTTTTCCAGTTTTCCATCTGTTTCTTTATGATCAACCTTGGAGATTATTAATGAATTACTAAGTATTAGTCTTAGGAAAGACTACTTAAGGTACTTTCTTATATCCATCTCTTTTTCTAGGTACGCAAAGAGAACCAGTGGTGTGAAGAGAAGTGAAAAGTTGTGCCTGACACTGTAACACTGTAAGGATTGTTCCAAATACTAGTTGCACTGCTCTGTTTATAATTGTTAATATTAGGCAAACAGTAGACAAATGCAGCAGCAAATCAATTGTATTAGCAGAATATTGTCTTCACGCAGCAAATCTTGTATTAGCAGAATATTGTCTTCATTGCATGTGTAGTTTGGGTACAGATTCCAAACCTATGGCTGAGTTTCTTCCAGTATGATCAAAATATCTTTTCTTTGCTCTGAATAAAACTGAATTGTGGGTTCTCTCTAGAGAGTGGCATTTTGGGCTTTCCCTCTTTTTGCAAAGCGATTTCTGCCTAGTTTATTGTCCAGTTAACTTTAGTTTAGTGACTTTTCAAAAGTTGGCGTTGTAAATAAAACAACTTGCAAAAGTTTTCTGAAATAGAATTAACAATGTATTATCTTTATTCATGAGTTGGGAGCTGGAAAAGTCTACTTGAGGTAAATGTTCTGAGTGGGGTTGTTAGGATGTCTTTCAGCTTCCTGGAGTCAAGGAGTACCACTGGTATTGATTAGCCCATATGTAGCAGGGCTTCCTTAATTGAATCTGAGGACTTGTTTTTGCATTTTTAATCTTATGTTGGTTAGAGACTGAGTTACTACTACTCAGTTTGTGATTTTGGGGGAAATATAACTATGCAGTTGTTAGCTTTTCAATTAAAAAAGAA
>NW_006283354.1:2023609-2043739 GCF_000327345.1 Myotis davidii
TATTTTTTTCTCCTATATTCCTAGCAAGGCACCTAGAACATCTGGAGCCTTTTAGGGCTTCAGCAAATACTTGTTGGATACATAAACAGATAAATAAAAAAATAAATCTCAGCTAAAATATATTTTAATTTACAGAGGAAAAGACTATGTAAAGTAGATTCTTTTAAAAATATATATATTTATTGATTTCAGAGAGGAAGTGATAAGGAGAGGGAGAGGGCGAGGGAGAGGGAGAGAGGAGAGAGAGGAGAGAGAAACATCAATGTTGAGAGAGAATCATTGATTGGCTGCCTTCTACATGCCCCCTACCGGGGATTGAGCCTGCAACCCGAGCATGTGCACCCAGCTGGAATCGAACCCTGGACCCTTTAGTCCTCAGGCCGATGCTCTATCTACTGAGCAAAACAGGCTATGGATTTTTAATGTGTTTTTATTGATTTTTAGCAAGAGGGGATGGGAGAGGGCAAGAGAGATAAAAACATCAATGATGAGAGAAAGTCATTGATTGGCTGCCTCCTGCTGGGGATGGAGCCTGCCACCTGGGCATGTGTCCTGACAGGGAATTGAACCAGTGAACTCTTGGTTCCTGGGTCAGTGCTTATGTTGAACCACACTGGCTGGGCATGCCTTTGCTTTTTTGATAATTTCAGCAGGGCAAAATAACCTAGGGGAGGAAAAGAAGGGTGACTAGGAAGTTTACTATTAACCTGGTGTTTTTCCAGTTTTCCATCTGTTTCTTTATGATCAACCTTGGAGATTATTAATGAATTACTAAGTATTAGTCTTAGGAAAGACTACTTAAGGTACTTTCTTATATCCATCTCTTTTTCTAGGTACGCAAAGAGAACCAGTGGTGTGAAGAGAAGTGAAAAGTTGTGCCTGACACTGTAACACTGTAAGGATTGTTCCAAATACTAGTTGCACTGCTCTGTTTATAATTGTTAATATTAGGCAAACAGTAGACAAATGCAGCAGCAAATCAATTGTATTAGCAGAATATTGTCTTCATTGCATGTGTAGTTTGGGTACAGATTCCAAATCTATGGCTGAGTTTTTTCCAGTATGATCAAAATATCTTTTCTTTGCTCTGAATAAAACTGAATTGTGGGTTCTCTATAGAAAGTGGCATTTTGGGCTTTCCCTCTTTTTGCAAAGCGATTTCTGCCTAGTTTATTGTCCAGTTAACTTTAGTTTAGTGACTTTTCAAAAGTTGGCGTTGTAAATAAAACAACTTGCAAAAGTTTTCTGAAATAGAATTAACAATGTATTATCTTTATTCATGAGTTGGGAGCTGGAAAAGTCTACTTGAGGTAAATGTTCTGAGTGGGGTTGTTAGGATGTCTTTCAGCTTCCTGGAGTCAAGGAGTACCACTGGTATTGATTAGCCCATATGTAGCAGGGCTTCCTTAATTGAATCTGAGGACTTGTTTTTGCATTTTTAATCTTATGTTGGTTAGAGACTGAGTTACTACTACTCAGTTTGTGATTTTGGGGGAAATATAACTATGCAGTTGTTAGCTTTTCAATTAAAAAAGACAGCCCTTGTGGTATGTCATCTTTTTATAATCAGTGATCCCATATGGGCAAAACTATTTACACTACTTGCATGTAAAAAACAAAAAAATTTAACCTTTAACATTAAAATGTGTGGCAAAACCCAGAAAGCATCCAGCATGAATGCAAGATACTTTCAATAAAAAGTAAGTTACATAGTAGGTAGTAAACGGTTTGCTTTTGTGTACTTAAATGTGTCTCTTCACTTAGTATTATATGAGTTAAATTTATGAATGGTTCTGTAGCTGAAAAAGACTCGTAGACAGGACTAGGTTGCTGAAGCTGCTGACATAACAATAGGGTTCTGATAGACATTTGTCTCCTAATGTCATTAAAAGGTTGGCTGGAGCCAGTGTTTTAGTTCTTTTTGAGAGAATCATTGATCGGCTGCCTCCTGCATGCCCCCCACTGGGGATCAAGTCCACAACCTGGGCATGTTTCTGACCAGGAATTGAACCTTGACCTGGTTCAGAGGTGGACGTTCAACCACTGAACCACACTGGCTGGGCCAGTGTTTTAATTCTTAAATGGTGTACTCAGGCACACAAAACTACACTGTCATTGTTTCCAGCCTCTCCCCTACAGTAGAATGAAGTTTTTTTGGTGGCATGAGATGATTCACAAATGTGTTTTTTCTTCTATTTCCTTTTTTCTTCCTTTCCCATTCAGCATCATCCGTATTCACATGTAGCCTTATTGTGTTCTCTTCATGAGCTGTTCTGGCGAGATTATTGACAGCAGCTTAACTCAACTTCCCCTCTTATTTGCTCCAAATCTGCCTTATTACATAAAGTCCCATATGCTGTACCACATGAATCCCCATTTGTTGACCATACTGGAGATCGTATACCACAACCTGTGTGTGGGTGAAATCCAGCTCACAGCGTTTTTGCAGTCTGTGAGTTAAAAATGATTTTTACTCTTTTTTGTTGTAAAAAAAACCTTTTTTTTATTCTCACCCAAGGATATGTTTTTTTCATTGATGTTAGAGAGAGAGGAAGGTGGAGGGGAAACATAACATTGATGTGAGAGAGAGACATTGATTGGTTGCCTCCTATATGCACCTCAACCAAGAACTAAACCTGCCACCTAGGTATGTGTTTTTGACCAGGAATTGAGCCTGCAACCTTTTGGTGTCCAGGATGATGCTCCAACAGAACCACCTAGTCAATGCTGAGTTTTACATTTTTAAAGGATCATTAAATATACACACAGAGCCTTGGCCAGTGTGGTTCGGTTGGAGTGTTGTCCTGTACACCAAAAGGTGCCAGGTTCGATCCCCGGTCAGGGCACGTACTGAAGGTACTAACTGATCAATGTTTCTCTCTCCAAAATCAATTTAAAACACACACACAGACTGTACTTGACCCGAAGCCTAAAATGTTTACTTTGTCAACCCCTGTGACTACCTCTGGATCCCTGATTCCCTTTACTCTCAGAGAGTAAACTTGTTTTCCACTTACCTTGGTTTTAGTGGAGAATATGGCAGAGTTCCATCTGGCTGGAGTATCTCATCTGCTAATTCCTGCAATAATGGCCAATTCTTACAAAAACCTTAACCACCCCAAGTATATCCCTAGCAATATTATGACAAACATAAACCTTTACTGAAAGTCAAAAATTATTAGCATATGCTGTGTTTAATTTGGAAACGAAGTATTAGCTTCTAGGAAACAAAAGCCTATTACTATTAGCTCTTAATCTGTATAATTCCCCCAAATTGTTAGAATTACAGGACTAAATAGCTTTATTACCAATATGTAAAGTATACTGGGACCTTTCTGAATAGCTAAGATTGAGTGGACAGACAGTAGAGTAGTTCAAATTTTTGTTCCCTTTCTGTAGACCATGGCTCTAGTCTTTAAACAAATAAAAATGTCCTGATAATCTTGAACTCATCTATAAATATAAAAGCCTAAGCGACCAAATGACTGAACGACTGGTCACTGTGACGTGCACAGCCAACCTCCTGTGGTCCCTCTCCCAGGCCAGCTGGCCTCAGCTAGCCCTGATCGCTGGCTAGGCTGAGGGACCCCACCCGTGCACAAATTTGTGCACCAGGTCTCTAGTGTTTAATATAGATCTGACAGCTCATCCAAGAGTAGGCCAGTTGTAGATACCGTGTACCCAAATGAATCATAGGCTTGGTATTAAGAGGCCCTTTAAGCTAGCTGCAGCACTCTTCCTACCCTTTCCCCTTTTTCTTGCTATATGCTATTTTTACTATGTCTACCAAGAGTTTTCCGCTCTCGCCCTAGCCAGTTTGGCTCAGTGGATAGAGCGTTGGCCTGCGGACTGAAGGGTCCTGGGTTCGATTCAGGTCAAGGGCACATGTCCAGGTTGTGGGCTCAAACCCCAGTAGGGGGCGTGCAGGAGGTAGCTGATCAATGATTCTCTCTCATCATTGATGTTTCTATCTCCCTCGCCCTCTCTCTTTCTCTCTGAAATCAATAAACATTTTTTTTTTTTAAAGAGTTTTCCGCCCTCGTCTTGTGCACGAGTGGCCCTTTCCCATAGTAGCCAAACCTGTCTTCAAAGATATACCCACTCCTGCCTGTCCTCACTTCCCAGCTTTTCTAAACTAATACTGTGGCATGAAGTCATACTGTAAGGCTGGAGTCCTCCCTCTGCCTTTTAGTGCCTGCATGGCCTGGATAAGTTGGAAACAGTAGTTAACCTGCAGTGTGGTGCTCTTGGTAATTAAGACCTCTGTGAGAGTCATTTGACTTTTTAGTTTTTCATTGACTATGTCACTTTTGAGAGAAAATGAAACCAAAGCCCTTATTATTTCTCCCTAACATTGTCATGGACTAAGGATGTAGCTCCTCCAATAGATTCTAATTTTAAATTGTAAAAGCAAGTTACTTCTTTTGAAGTGGTTATACAGGCAGATCTTGTTTTCTTGCATTTCACTTCATGGCACTTAATAGGTGTTTTACTAATTGAAGACAAGAGACTCTACTAACAAAAGGATTACGGTTTGCTTTATTGCAATACTCACTTATTGTGGTGCTCTGAAACCGAACTTGCAATATCCTGAATTATGCCCATAGTTTATTTAGCTTGCCTTCATAAATCTACCTTTAGCAACACACAAAGGTAGGTATTGCTTTACAATTTTTATATTTTTCCAAAGATTCACAAAGACATCCCTTTAAAATACAGATGCTTGAGTGACATTATAGTTGTGATTTGTTTATTCTACAACTGTTTGAACACACCAGCTGCTGGAACTAAGCAAGACCTATATTATAATTTGGCAGACTGCTTGGACTGTGCTGAGCTTAGCTTGGAACTAGCTGGAGAAGGTAACAGTCACTATAGGCATGTGACTTAGGGTGGGCAGATATTCCAAAACTCATGAGCTCTTAATTTACTTAAAAATTGGCCAATCCTGTAATTTGTTTTCTGGTCCAAGGGTAAATTAAAAAAATTATTGGTAGGTTGTCTAGGCTCTTAATAGGGCAGTTTGAACAGGGGCTTTCATCAGGAAAGAGAACTGAAAGAAAAACAGACTTCATGCTCTGAGCACCCTTTACCGAATCCATGAACATCAGAATCTCACTCATCTTTCGGCGCTTAACTTTTGTTTGCCACCACTTCCATTTGAAGGTCTTTTTTATTTTTATTTTTCTGAAGCTCAGTATACATTCAAGTGGGGAGGACTCAAATGTTTTCCCTACTAACTTGCTTGAGCTTTAAAAAGTTGATAATCTTCGATTATTTAGATTTGTGTGAAAACTGATTTCCAGCTAGGAAGGGGGAGAATAAGGGAGAATAACGCAAGTAAAAGCAAAGCATATGAAATGGTTGAATACCTAAAGTGTAGCTCCTGGCTTATCCTTTGTAGGAAGGGTGAGACATGGTTGCCTTCTTGGGAGCTTTTGGAATATAGTTAAGGTGGTAAAGCATAAATACTGCTGGGAGAGAATGGGTAACTTTAATAAAAACGTTCCTGGACAGAAGATTAATTAGTAAAAGTGGGGGCTAGGGGATTGGAAGGGTCTAGGAGATGTTTCATGAGGAAACTTTATTTAGTTTCAAAAGTGAAGCTAGTTTTGGTTGGGGGTGGAGGGATGCCAAGGTGAGGGAGGGAAAGCAGTGCTCAGTCTGGAACTGGCAGTAGAGGTTGGGTGTTAGTAGGTCTGCTGGCGATTATTGGCTGGAAAGAAACATTAAAGCCAGATCGGTGACAGGATTTTTGTGACACTAGGAAGAGTGTTTATCAGACTTATGTTAGACATTGCTATTTTTAAAAAAATATATTTTATTGATTTTTCACAGAGAGGAAGGGAGAGAGATAGAAACATCGATCAGCTGCCTCCTGCACATCCCCTACCGGGGATGTGTCCGCAACCCAGGTACATGCCCTTGACCGGAATCGAACCTGGGACCTTTCAGTCCGCAGGCAGACGCTCTATCCACTGAGCCAAACCGGTTCCGGCTACATTGCTATTTTTGAATGTTAGAACTAAAACTTCTTTTTTAATTGCTGGACTAAAGTGTTCTGAATATTTAGGGTTTTTACAACTAGACTCCTTATTTTACTGTTTTCAAAAATCACTATATTTTAGCCTAGCCAGGAGGTTACATTTGATTCCCGGTAGGGCACATGCCCAGGTTGTGGGCTCAATCCCCAGTGTGGGGTGTGCAGGAGGTAGCCGATCAGTGATTCTCTCATCATTGATGTTTCTCTCTTTTCCCTTCCTCTCTGAAATCAATCTGAAATCAATAAATATATCATTGAGTGAGGATTTTTTTTTAAAAAAAAGCCAATCTGTTTTACTCTACATGAATAGAAACATAACATCTCAAACAAAAGCTGTAATATTTCTGATATCTTCTAATCCGATATTTTAAAGAATGTGTTCAGTTCTAGGCAGTAAATTGTAAGAAAATATGAAAAAATAAAAGTCAACCTAACCTGCTATATACCAGCCTCTTCTTTCACTCTGAGGATCAGCCTATTTCATAAGTTTTTTCACTTTTAATACTTCCCACCTGTATGGTGCAAATTCATGTGCCCTTTCTGTGCTGACCATGCCATTTCACAACCTCAATTTTTTTTTTTTTTGCTTCAAATGGTTTACAGGTATTTCTGTATCAGCAGATTTACAGGAGGGGTAGGAATACAGAGCACTACACTGTCAGAAATTTATATTCAAGGGGTTTCCAGAGTGGCATTGGGGGTGGTGGTGAGTAGACCGTAACTCCTCCATCTCCATATTTCTTTCCCCCACCCTTAACATTGACTGTACAACATGTCTGAAGACTTCCAATTAAGGAATGAGAGAACACTTGAATGAAAACATAAACCCTGGTTGATGGTCCAGAGCCTCTCGTGAACTTGAAATTTAGCCTGAACTTCTAATTATCTCCCATATAATTCATGGCTATTGAATTATCCTTTATTTTTATTGCTAGTGATCTAACTCATGAGTATAGCCAGGGATAGGAGAATTTCCTATCCCTAGGATAGAAGAATTCCTATCCCTAGGATAGAATTTGCCCTTTCCAATTAACTCTATGCCCAATCCCATACTACCTTTAACTACTTCCAAATTTCTCCTAACCTGAGCTAGGCTTTTATTCTACAGAACTGACTATGGGAACATCCCCATCTGTTCTTTTTAAAAACTCTCTGCTGTTTTGGATACATGAAATTAGGGCTCCTCTCAGGCAACCATGTCCATTGTGGGCAAGTCTGGGATTACACTTTCCAGTGGCCTACTTTAAATAGAAGACCGGTTAAAATCTATTAGCTGCTCCAGACATTGGAGAGCCCAGAAGCCCGAGTTAGAATCCTGTAGTGATTTGAGATCTCAGAAAGAAAGTGATTGGAATAATTGGGATCCGGGTGAGTTGACTCAAGAACCAGGATCTGCTTGCATAGCCAGTTTGGTCTCAAGGACCCATGGTGAACTATTGAAGTTCTGAAAAGACCTGAGAAAAACTCATGCTAAAACAGCCTTTCCAACCTCAAAAGCCAATTCAGTGTTTTTATGATACGAATTATTTTTTGGTCTCAAATCTTCTACTTTGATATATAGGCCTGACAAATTCCTTCTGTGCTGTTTTTCTAGTGATGCACACAGTAATCAATTCCCTTTTTGGAACAATGTAAAGAACTATTTCTCTTCCCTCCAGGTGTGGCCTTCCTGTCCAGGATTATTGTACAATGAATAGCTATGCTTCTGGGCCATTCAAGATAGTTAACAGCTCAGAAGATCCTAGCCCTGGGACTTCCTATAAAAGAGAAACACCTTCAAATCAGGAAATCCCTGCTAGTTTTGCCATGCTAAGCCATCACAATATCCTGAGCACAGTGGGAGCAGCTGCAACGGGAGAGGGCTCCAGATCTGTATTTCAAGCAAATATGCCAGTTGTGTGGGAACATATACAGGACGTGTTAGGTTATTTTGTCTCAGGTCTCAGAAAACGAGGCTGGCAGTAAGGTGGAACTGGTATGGTATTTGAAGTTGAATTGGACACTCTCAAGTCACTGAGACCTCATAGGAATGTGTGTGATCCGGGAGGGTTTGAATTTCCTCTTTGATGTCAGTTTTTTAAAAAGGCTGGCTTGATTTTAACAATGTTGCCAAAGCCCCCCTTCCTACCCTCACATACACAAAGAGTGCATTGTTCATGTACCCAGTGTACTCTAAATAAGACATCTAATCAGATGCAGCAACCTAGTCTTGCTTGCATAAGCCTTGGTTAGAATGTAGTTTTTTGAAACATCTAGGCCAGTAGCCAGAGCGGAATTCTTTAAATGGGACAGATGTCAAGAGAATGGCTGGTCTCCTCTAGCACCCTTCCAGAAAAAAGCAACTCCAAGATTACAATTTCCAGTGGCCTACTTTAAATAGGCACTACTCTGACACACAAAATCCAAAAAATAGAACTCAGTGAAAATTACAATGCATGATGGTGGCCCAGTGGTTGGTTGACTGACCTATTGAGGTGGCTTTATGACACCTTTTACATTCATGATGGGTCTTAAAGTTAACAATGTACTTTAATGGAAGCTGCTGTGTAAAAAATAGGTTGTAGAATTATCAAATTTCAGGTTTTATATAAAAATATGGAGATACCTTAAGCACCTTCATACAGTTTTGGGGAGGAAAGCGTTCTATTTTTTTTGGAGTTTATACCAGTACATAAAAAGACTTATTTTCCTTGTAATAGGATATGTACTTATGGAGTGGTTAGTCTAATCTCAACTCTCAGAAAATGGAGCCTAGTGGTCTGTACATCTATTTCTAGTTGGATTGTCTTAGGGTTTGTGGATAGCTGTTTCCAACATAGTCTTAGGGGGGTGGGAGGCAGGCTGGCCTGTGCCTGCATCAATTTTTAGGTCAGGGTTGGTGGGTTCAGAGCAAGGCTTGGAATGGGAGCTGCAGCGTGAGCCGGGCAGGCCCAAGCCCCTTAAGGGGAGGTGAGAGTAATCCCCGACTTCTATAGGTTGAGTCTTTAACATGTGTACCATAGTAGAGAAGAAACCCCAAGTTTCATGGCTGTGAAGAAAAGAATTATCATCCTGTTTTCTGAAACAGCTTATTCCTCAGGGTCAAGCTTGGGGGCGGGGAGGGGCATACAAGAGGAAAAAGTATCTTTATTCTCACGTTCAAAGTTTTTCTATGATGATGCATTAACAATACAAAAATATTTTGAATACTACAATGGTCCTTTTTCCTCAAAACTTCCTGCAACACTACACTAGAATACATGATCTTTGGAATCTGAGAAGCCAGTGGCTAAAGTAGGTATTAAAGGCATTTGTTGAAGGGTGTATGTGGGTACAGGGACAGCCCTTTTTCTTTGGATTGAGGCTATGTATGGTGAGGAGGCAAAAAAAGTTAAATTAAAAAGATTTTTTTAAAGGCTCAGGGTTGAAGCTTAGCTCATAAATGGGTTAAATTAGGCTGTGGTGAAAACCCAGTGTCTATCCGTAAAGGTTTTCTGGGCTTATTGTTTTGGTTATAATGGTCCTCATTCCCACAGAACCATAGGAAATCTGAAGCTGGCCTGGTTTCATGCTGAAAGATACTGGCAGTCACAAAAGGTTGGGTTTGCCCTCAACACTGCCCAAGGGGTGGATAAGCTGGAAATGGATCCATAACAAAGGCCCTCAGAATGGGGAGGGATGCACACTGGATTTGGGGCCATAACTTCTTTGAACTATTGACTACAGCCACTAGTAGCAGGCCTTGGAGCTTTGATATCAGGGCTTCTTAGGCGATTGCGTTTCTCAGGAATCATTTCCAAGTAATTTGAAGTAGAGAGCCAGATTAAGTAGCGTCAGGTTTTTCTGTTGCCTAGGGTATAGATTTAAACTAACTTGTTCATCCCATCCACTTATAAGCTCCTGGGAATTCGGCAGGATTCCTCTGGCCCACTTTAAAAATGGTAGCTAGTTTTTTATAAAACATGGCTTTTCCAGGCATTCAAGAGAAAAGCACTGTCATTTTGAGCTTTGTGGTTGTGACCAGGCTTACATGTGTAATAAACCAACTCATTCTTGGTCCATGAAGTGTCCGGTATGGGGAGGGTGTGGCAGTGCAGGGGGAGTGAGGAGGCAGGGTAGAGAAAGCAGCTGAACTCAGGGTAGTCCATCTATGATCTATAGCAGGAAAGGAAGGGAGGCAGGGGCATCTGGCTAACCAGACAGATGGTAAAATAGACGCAGGCTGCCACCGGCACAGGAGATGCCCTTAAATCAAATGACAACACAGATCTGATGCACCACTCGGAGCAGTTTGAATTGATGGCCCCAGGTTCAGGCAGAAGTTGTGCAGCCTCTGAAATCTCCAGCACCTGGACCCTAAGAAGAAGTTAACAGGGCCCCTGATCGGTTTCCACGTGCTTTGGGGCTCTGTTGCTGCTTCTCAAAGAGTGGGTCCCTGGAGGAGGCCAGGTGTCCTGTGCATGCTAGGCTGCCTGCCTCCAAAATTCCTGTTGCTGTACCTGTGTACTCTGCAGGGCACTGCTGGGGGCCCGTGGGGGCCCAGGGAGCTGGGAGGCTGAGTGCCGCAGAGAGACCTGGTGATGTAGGCGCCGGTTCCGCAGGGCTAGCAAGTAGTGCAGTAGGGAAGTGAGGCAGCAGGAGGTATGAGGGTGAGTCCTGAGGGGCTGGGGACCCGGAGCAGCCTAGAGTACTGTCATCGGAAGGAAAGGGGCTGGGGCAGCGGCCTTCTCCGGGTAAGTACCGAATGCATTTCTTTTTCCTCCTAGGAATAGTGAAGAGAGTTATCTGTAAATAGAGGGTGAATTCATGGTCACACACCACAACCAAAAAATGCTGTCCTTGCACAGGCCTAGCTGACCTCTCATCCCCTCTCCCCAGTACTTGGCTGTGCTTATCCTTCAGACCTGAATCAGCACTGCGACTCCGCTGGGCCTGGCCCAGACCTGGGACAGGTGCAGTTTGCCAGCACCACCACATGGTGGCACAGGGACCTTTTGTAGTTGGACCTGTGGGTTGCTTTGTTTTCCAGGAGAGCCTTTGAGCCTCTGAATGTTTGTGGGGCTCAGATCAGCATTAAGGCAAGGGGCTGCAATGCTCGTGGCTTCTTGGACTGAGCAATCTCAGGGCTCAAAGCTAGGTTAGGAGTGGAGAAGGGGAAACAGAAACGAACAGTGATTCTTTGAGTCTTCTACATTCTTACTATCTTGAGTTCTCTGGGCCACAATTTGTCTCTGATTGTGGAATGGGTAAAAGTAGGACCTTCCCTAAGGGACAGGGTTGCCTCCCATCATGTTTATATACACACGCACACACATTACCCAAGATCTCTCTTCACCCTTCGATAAAGAAGCTCGAGGGCACTCTGAGGAGTTGCTCAAATAGTCCTTAGTCCGTGAACTGCCTGCCCAGAGTAGCCTCAGCCTTGGCTGTATCAGGCCTGGCATGAACCTAAAACTAGGCAACTTTTAGCCACTTGATAGGCACACCTTTTCATACACAGGAATATTTTCTGTTATGAGATGAAGCCTTTGTATGGTCCCTTGGCTAGGGCAGCTCTCCTCTTCTCTCCCTTCCTCTCCAGCCCTCTGGTCTCAGGTACAACATGGTGAGTCACTTGGCATCCAGGTAACTCATGGTATTCTCTATTACAGTTACCTTATTTTTCTTAGATTTACGGGCTCAGACGGATCTCAACTTGAAGTGATGGAGCTGGTTGGCCATTATAACTTTCAGGCCTGAGAGTAGGGGCAGAGGCCACCTGAATGATGTGAGGTTTGGCTACTGAGGACCAGTTGGGCCTAGTTAGCACCAAACCATCATTACCCGAGGATCCTAGGCACCAGAACTACATTCTTGAGTCTGCCTTTCCTTCCCTTCTAGAACATTCTGTCTCTCCCCCTCCTTCCACTTAGATCCAAAAGATCTTCCCTACAAGATGTGTTCAGTATTCATTCCCATTCTTACAAGGCATGGGCTCTTTAATCTGCAGGTATCCTATGGGGCTGGGGAGCCACAGGAAGGCTTATATAAGCCCAGCAGAACATGTGCAGAGTCAAGGAAGCAGCTTGAAGCAAAGGGAAGATGGTGGTGGGGACAAACCCACCTGCACGGACCACACCAATCCGTCTGCTGGTTGAGGCCAAAGCGAGCACGGCATTTCTTAGGCGAGCCAGGGTCTGCTCACAGCCATGCCAGAGGGGCAGAGCAGGGCAGAGGGCGAGCAGGCAGGCAGCAGGGCAGAGCAGGGCCCAGAAAGAAGAGGTAACATCAGTGTTAGCTAGTCACAGATACCCCACAGCCCCCACAGGCAGAGGGCCTCTCCATGGCACAGCCAGCCCCAGTGGGAGCCCTAGCGCCCAGAGTCAAGATATTTGGAAAGGCGGGCACGGCACCCAGTTGGGCAGAAGAGGCAGTGGGAAGAATGGTGGGGAAGAGAAGGGACCATATCAGGCTAGCTCCTTTCTGTGACTTGAGGGGCCAGATTCAGCCTCTTCTTCCTTAGGGCTGCCTCCAACCCAAAACTCGCTGCCATTTTATTTTTCATTTTTGCGAACGCTCTGTCTGCCTGACCCATATCTCCTTGTGCTGTAACTTAAAACATATTCCACACACTTTTCTATGTGAAAGTAAAGCCCATTTTGTAACTTCAGAAAAATGGTTGAGGTCTGCCCTGCCCTGGTTGTAGCATGTGGGGACAGCACTGTTGAGAAAGTCTGTCTCTCCCCCTCCTTCATTCATAAATGTGGATCAGAGTTGGGGCAGGAATCTATTCACAGGAAGGAGACTTGCAACAGAGTGTGGGCTCCCTGGGTCCTCTAAATAGAGCACTTAGAACCTGCAATGAAAAACAGGGCTTGGGAGTTGGGTACAGTGTGATAGAGAAATTGCTGGGCACCACCCAGCAGGCTGGGTGATCACTGGGCCTAGGTATGGGGCCTGGCTCAGTCTCCAGACAATCTGCTATCCACCTCAGAACTAACCAGGATGCAGTGTTTGTGTTTAACATGGATCATACTGTCAGTTCCTCACTAACTTTCCCTGACAGGCAAAGCTGTGAATAGGGTAGGGTTAGCCAAGGTAGTAGGAGTGTGCTGGCATCTACTGGTCACCCCTAGGACTTAGTATAGCTGTTCCTAAAGTAGGGATTTGACTTGTGAGATGCCAGGTCTTGTATACAGAGTCGAGGGCCCACGCATTGAAGGTTCATGGCCAAGTACTCTGCCCCTCCCTCTGGGCTAGAGCAGTGCTGTTTGTCACATAGGGACCTGGAGAGGAGACTCCACTACTGCTGAGGGAAGGCCTCACCTGTGTTGGATTCTTGGTGCTTTTCTCTGGATCGCCTCTTCTTCTTCCCCTGCAGCGAGTAAAGGGAGGGATCCTCAGATGTGGGAGGAGGACACTAATCCCAGTGAGCAAATGGCTGGGATACCTGCAGCCTGCTGCCTAGCCTGGCTGTGGCTAGGATTCCAGGCACAGGTTCTTGATTGCAATTCTTGCTAGGTAATATGGGGCAATTAGGGATTCCTCCTCCCTCTCTCACACTTGTCTCCGTTTTGAATGGAAGAGTAACTTCCAGGCCCTTTTCTCCCCTTCTGCTCATGAGCCCCAATCAAATACTGGGAAACAGCCCTGCATGGGAATAGATCCTGGGTAGAAAACAGGACACGGGTCTGCCTTCAGGGGCGGCTCCCCTTGCTTGATCCTCTCCTGAGCTAGCCACGGGAGGTCATGGACCCTCCACCAGTCCACCACCTTCCTCATCTGTGCCTTCAGGACAATAGTCCTTTCTTGCTGAGACTGTGGCCCAGGGCATGGAATCTTGAAGGTTCCCCTACCCATCCCTGTGTGTTGTTGGCCACTCACGTAATTGTCCCGCGCTGACCAGCCTGGGTATAGCTGCATGTGCAGCTGCCTCTCCTTGCGGGCCAGCTCGTAATACTTGGCCTGCTCTTCCCGTGACAGTGCGTGCCACTGCAAAGGGGAAGGAGGGGTAGATGGGATGTGTAAGGCAATCATCAGGCTTGTACCACCCCTGCCAGCCCACCTTGCCTGTGGCCTCACCCTGCGGCCCAGGATCTGATTGATGGCAGCACTCTCCTTGAGTGTGCATTCTGCAATAACCTTGGCTCTCATCTCCTTCATGTACAGCATGAAGGCATTGAGTGGCTTCTTGATGGTTGGTTTCTTGGCCTCCTTCTCTGCTTTGGATTCTGCCTGCGTCTTCCTGAGGAGCACATGTCCAGGTCACTTGGGAGTCTCCACATGCACACCTAATGCTACCACCCTGTAGTGTGTCCAGTGCATGTGTAAATGCATGGATACTAGGGGTTTTTTAGTGAAATTCTGTTGTGTGTGTGTGTGTGTTTTCTTAGCTGCTCCAAAATGGGTGACCAGAGTTAAGTATTTGTTCCTTCTAGGAATATTGCAGATAAGTAAGAAAAGTATGTGTAAGGACTTCTCAGCCCCTCCCATCTTGGCTCAGACTAAAGCCTTGTTTCTCACTCCACTCAATCCCTCCTGCTTCAGAGCCTCAAAAAACAGGGGCCCGTGGCAATAGCTACAAAGCAGTTTGACCAAAGGCTTCCTCTGGCAGCAAGACTTGGGCTTGGTGGAAGAAATGTGTATCCTGACTGACAAATAGATGGGAACCTGAATTCTGCTCCCCTGTCCCCACCCCCCTGCTCCTTCCAACTCTGTGCCTTTTCACTCACAGGCTTCGATCATAGGGCTGCAGTTCCTGCTTCCCTGAGGGGGGCACAATGGCCGGGTGGGGAATGGCTGCTGGGTGACCAGGTACGCTGGAACCTAGCATCAGGGATGGGTGGGTGAACCTAGAGGCAGGAGAAAGTTAACACTGAGTCAGGTGTGTGCAGGACAGACCCTGGCAAACACAGAAGCCCTGCACATTAAACGACAGGTGAACAGATACCCCACCCTCATTGGCTTGCATACAAGTACACTGATGCATCCAAATACCTGCTCCCAACACATCACAAAGACATCATTGCAAAAATCTATATATTCATCCTTTAGGTGGTTACTAAATTAGCCCTACATAGCTTTTGAATCTCTCCCCTTGTCACCACCTGCCCTCACCAGCTCAGCCTCATGAGCCTGTGACTACCCTGTGTGCTTTCTCATTCTCCTGACTCTTCTAGGACTCTCTCCACACAACAGCCAGAGTGACCTTTTAAAAACACCTGCGTGCTCCTGACCTTGCTGAAGTTCTCCCTTTGCCTACAGCTCTGCTGACATTTCTAGCTGCATCTTTTCCCCCATTTCCCATCACTTCCCACCTCCAGCCATCCCCTACTCAGGAGATGTTAACACTTTTTATGAAGCTTTCTGTGACCCATCAAATCTGGCTGAGGTCTCCTTGGGGCTTCCCTATCACCCACAGGGCATAGCCCAATTCAATTGCTGGTGTGCTGTCTATACCTCCTACCCTAGGGGGTGAGCTCCATAGGGCTGAAAATGTCTGAATTCCTTGTTCCATACTTAGCATACATCTGTCACTAAAGGAGTGAGCTAAGTAAAGGGGCTTACATATACACATGCCTCCCACTTTACTTTCTTGCTGTTGTATGGCTACCACTCTGCCTCTTGCTGCTTACACTGGTGTAGGGTCTCTGAGCAGGCCAGATGTTGAAGACACATGTGAAATGCTGCCTCAGCTTGGGTGGAGCTCAGGGAATGCCCAGGAGAATTCTGACTGGCCCTTCCCTCAGCAGGGATGCAGAACAGAGATGAATGCATACAGACCTGCACACGGACTGACTTGCACATGCACAGAGGCAGGAGCTCAAGCACACATGTGCATGTACTGTCCCTGGCTGCTTTGTGGTGCTGTGCTGCACAGTTTGGCCTGGGTTTAGAACTCTTGCAGTCCCACTGGCTTCATTCTCAGACACAGGGCAGCAAGGTGCTGCAGAATGACAGACAGACGGATGAACAGACGACTAGCATAGGGCAAGCAGTGGCCTGAACATGGCCTTGTGTGGGCATTGAAGCCTGGGCAACAGAAAGCAGGAGCCTGGCTGCAGGGTAGGGGACTCACCTGGGATAGGGGGCGCCAGGGGCTGCAGTGGGGGCAGGGAAGTGCTGTCTATATCCGCAGGAAGGGGACAGGGGATAGAGAGGAGGGCTGGGCCTGTGATTGGGAGAGACAGCTGTTAGCAGTCTGGCTACTGGCTCTATATGGGGAAGGACTTCCCTCCATGCTCAGGCCTGACCCATAGATGAGAGAGAAATTGGCTTCTGCTTGGACCACTCCAATGTGTGCTTTAAGCATCTGCCACCAGAGGGCAACCTGTGCTGCGCCTATTTTCTCTACAGCAGTGGTTCTCAACCTTCCTAATGCCGCGACCCTTTCATACAGTTCCTCATGTTGTGGTGACCCCCAATTTCATTGTTACAAATTGAACATAATTAAAGCATAGTGATTAATCACAAAAACAATATGTAATTATGTATGTTTTCTGATGGTCTTAGGCGACCCCTGTGAAAGGGTCGTTTGACCCTCAAAGGGGTCGCGACCCACAGGTTGAGAACCTCTGCTCTACAGGCTAGTACTGATGCTTAAGGGGTAGAAATGACAGCATTCTTTGGGGAGCCAGCTCAGCAGGCCCCCAGGTCCCCTCCAGCCTAGCCTCCTGAAATGAAATGTCCCTGTCAGTACAGGGTTGGTATCTGTAGGGCCTTTGCACTTACTGTCGACACTGTTCTCTTGCTCACTTTGCCTGCTTCAGCTCCTGGTCATCCTAAATGAAAACCCTTGACATCCCAAACTAGATGAGGTGCCTCTCTGGGTTCCTACAGTCCCATCAAAGCACTGCTAACAGTGCCTTGTAATTGGCTGGCCACTTGTCTGGGTTGTGCACTAGTTAAGAGTGAATTCTGTGAGGACGGGGACCTGAGGATCAGCAAGCTTCAGCAGTGCTTTTCTGGTGCCCAGATCCTTGCCTGGCAAGTTCAAAGCTGGGGGTACTCATGGAGGTAGTCATGGTTTGTATTCAAAGTGGAATTCTGTCCAAGGAGAATCTAGAAATAGAGGAATCAGCTTAACTTGGATGAAGGGCAAGTAGAAAGGGACAGGTGGGCCTCTAGATTGGGCCTTGGGACCTACCCTGCCTTCCTGGGAAGCCAAGCTTTCCTGATGTTAAGTGACCGCCTCAGGCCAAAGAGGCTAAAGACCTGCCCAAGTCACACTCTGGTTGCTGAGCAAAGGGCCAATTAGCCTGCCAGACCCAACTCAAGCGAAGACAGGCCTTTTGGCCCACAGTTGGGCCTACTGACTTGGGGTCTAGGCTGGCTTTTCCTGGCCCAGCCTAAATAGGCTCTCCAAGCAGACTGGCCCAGGGCTTAGGCTCAAGCAGGCACAATTGAGGCAAGGAGGGACCCTGGCCCTCAAGCAACTCAGCCAAGGAAGGGTCCAGCCAGCAATAGGCATTGAGGTGAGTGGGAAGTATCCTCCTGCCCACCAGGTAGCTGAGAAGGAACAGCCTCGCTTATGGCCATTCATGCTGCTATCTCCCTGTTCAGGCCTACCTTTTCTTCCTCACATAGATAACCCTGAACAGTCCAAGGTTCTCTCATTCAAGTCTCAGACAGTGAAGCAGAGTTCAAGGGCAACAGGGCTGGGACCGTAGCCTAGTCTCCAGTCTTGCCAAAGGGAATACGTCGGGCTACCTGAGGAATGATAGAGCTGCTGGCCAGCTCTGGTATGTATATAGAACTGGCAGCAGGGTGCTCAGCACAGGATGGAAAAAAGAAGGGCAGGTAAGAGTCTACATCAGGAGGTGCCCCTTTCCCATTGGGCCCACACTCACCAGCTCACAGTGTGGGGGAGCTGTCCCATGCTGCCTGAGGTCAGAGAGTAGAAGCCAGAGAGGTCAGAGGTCTGCAGAGGCCTGTGAACTGCAGTGGAGAGGGCCGAGTAAGTGAGCTAGCCTGACTTGGAGGTCACTTTATCTAGTTACTGCATTCTAGAGCTTCCTGTGGGGGGCTTCTAAGATCCCACCTTCCATGTTAGGGTACCATAGGGCTTTGTTCAGGACTACCCCAGTGTGATAACAGTGCTGCATTTACAAGCTAGGGAACTAAAGGCAGAAGGGCTGGGTGACCTGACTGAGGACCCTGGATGGTCAGTGGCAGAGTTGGAGTCATTCAGGAATGGGAGGCCAGGCCTTGCCACTAATAGTCTGCAACTGGGGCCTCTACTGCCCACCCCCCACCCCCGAGGCTGGGGGAACCTGGCCTGTGGAGCCAGGGTTTCGAGCACCCCCTTTGAGTCAGCAGGTTTCCCACAGTCGACAGAGGCTGATTTCAGAATGACTTTGCCTGAGGCTGAGGTGAATCAGCCATCACAACCACCACTTTCCATTTTCTCACTGCGGGAGGGAACAGCTACAAGTGTTATAGTTAATCAGCTTTACACAAATGCCTGCTCTCATACTGGCATTGGGAGGTCACTCAGGATTTAGGTTTCTACCTCAACTTGAAGCCTTCAAATTCTGACCTGGCACCATCTCCCCCAACCCTCTGGTACCGCCAAGGTTCCCTGATCCACTTTTCTGGCATCTAGGAGGGCCCCGATTTTGCACAGCACTAGGTTCTCTAGTTGTAAAAAGGATCCAGCCACCTGTCTCATTGGGCCCCTCCCATCCCAGATTTGTACCTTGCTTCTGGTTGATGTCGGCCGGTGCAGGTGTGGGGTGTGGACTGCTGAAATGTTCATAGAGAGGAGAGAGTTGGGGGACGCCATGGGCAGGCTGACTGGCCTTGTTGTGCTGAAAAAATGAGGAGGATGGGTGATTGTGGGGAGACCTGAGGCAGGAAAGCACAGGGCTTGGAGTGATAGCTGTGTGTGTGTGGGGGGGGGGCAGCCCAATTGTCAAAGGGAAATGGGGGTGGTCAAAACCACAGTCCTCATAGGAGGGGATACCATTCAAACCAAGCTGTGTCCAGTGATCCAGCCCTCCTGCCCACCTCCCCCTCCCCAGGCTTTGCCCAAGCTATCCCACCTCGTAGAGAGTGTGCACTCAATTCCAGGAGGCACATCTTCCCTGTCCACGAAATTCTTGCTGCCTCCCAGTTTCAGAGATCCCCTGGTTTCTGAGGCCCTATGACTTGCTCACAGCCTCTAGACCCATACATCAGAATATGGTCTGAGGAGCTGACCTACCCTAGCAGCTTTCTTTCCTCCTCCAGCCCCCAGACTAGGGGTCCTGACTTTGACCTTCTGTGCCACCTCAGGCTTAATAGGATCTATTGACACAGGCAAGAGCCCCCACTCAGCCCTCTAACTCAGGGGAGGGGCTAAGTGGGGCCAGGCTTCCCCCAGGGCCAACCCACCCAACCCCACACTTCCTGTTTGCTCACACCACAGGACTCTTACTTTTCATACTAGTCACATGGATCTGTCATGAGATGACTCAGTCAGGCTGAGATGGGGGCTCCCCATGCGACCCAGGCATAGGGAGTTGTTGCTCAGGGCCAAGGCCCAGCTCTGCATATCCTGAGCACACATCTGTACGGGCCAAGGCTCTGGAGACATCATCTACAACTGAGGCCCAACTTCCACTCAGGAAAGTCCATCTGTGGGGATGCTGGGAGCACTGATGAGTAACTTCTGATCCATGGCACAGAAGGAATGGGACATCTCTGGGGCAAGACAATAATGAGAGGTTGTGGCCCTGTGGGTGAAATCTCCCACTAGTGGAATTTAGCCAGACTCCTTAACATCTCGGCACAGGTCTCTTAGCACTGGCTGTTGGGGTCCAGGGTGAGGCTACAGGGAAGATGGGGTATGAACTGCATAGAGTCGAAGCGTGAGGTTACCAGGTGGGCACAGGCTCCCATACCTCCCAGCAACAGTCCTGGCCTCCATCTTTCCTACATTCCTGCTTCCATGGAAGCTTGAAGCTCGGCTATAAACTGCATCCTTCCCCTCAGGGCTTAGGGAAGGTACTGTCACTGCCACCTACCAGTCTCCTGCTCATCTGCCCACCAGGAGCAACTTTACATCCCAGAGCTCATTAGCCTTCCTTTTGTCCTCAGGCAGACAGGTAGATGTCCCAATAGCAGTGGCTCCTCCTTTGCACCTGGCC
>NW_006283354.1:2044339-2053166 GCF_000327345.1 Myotis davidii
TCCTGGATCTGTGTAGAATATTCTAAATAAAGGTGTGAAGTTCTGTGGAAATTTAAAAATTAATTCAGTGAGCAACAAAAGGGAATGGGGGTGTGGCCCATGAACTCTGAAATTACATGCAAATGCTCTGTTTGCTCATTTGCATCTTTCCTGAAGATGCTAAACTCAAAATGTTTAAGAATCACTAAGTCAGAGTAGCTGCCATTTCACCTGGACTTTTTTTATTTTTTATTTTTATTGATTTCAGAGAGAAAGGGAGAGAGAGAGAGAGAAACATCAATGATGAGAGAGAATCATTGATCAGTTGCCTCCTGCTTGCCCCCTACTGGGGATCAAGCTTACAATCTGGGCATTTGCCCTGACCAGAATTCAAACTGTGACTTCCTGGTTCATAGGCCCATGATCAACCACTGAGCCACACTGGCCAGCATGATCTTTAACTCTTAATCTTTAACCAGCAGAATCAGTTGAGATTAGCCCACTCAGGTTAATTATTGACAATAACAGCCGCAAAAAATGTGAAATACTATGTTTTTCCCTGTGGCTAACATCAATGTGTATCCAGATGTTCACATATCATGCACATAACCACTAAGGGCTTGGGAAGCTGGGCTATAAACTGCATCCTTCCCCTCAGGGCTTAGGGAAGGGACTGTCACTGCCACCTACCAGTCTCCTGCTCATCTGCCCACCAGGAGCAACTTTACATCCCAGAGCTCATTAGCCTTCCTTAACTGCATCCTTCCCCTCAGGGCTTAGGGAAGGTACTGTCACTGCCACCTACCAGTCTCCTGCTCATCTGCCCACCAGGAGCAACTTTACATCCCAGAGCTCATTAGCCTTCCTTTTGTCCTCAGGCAGACAGGTAGATGTCCCAATAGCAGTGGCTCCTCCTTTGCAACTGGCGTATATATGGCACCATAGCACCTTCCTGAGTTTGAAGCCTTACCTCTGACTGGAGCCTTCCTGGCCTCCTTGGGCAGGGCAGGTGAGCCTCCCTCTGTGACTCCCAGGGAGGGCTCTCTGCTGTGAACTTGAGGAAGAGTGGGCCAACCATGTTCAGATCCTTTTTCTAACATGTGTGGCCTTCAAGAACTTATTACAATATCTGACCATACATTTCCTTGTAAAATGGAGATGATCAGAGGGTGGTTGTGAGGATAAAACCAGACAGTACCCAAGAGCTCAATTACTTAGGTGTCAGGCAATGAGGAAGGGACATGTAGGAAGCCCCTTTTTCATCCTACAAAGCCTTCACAGGTGCAGAGGAAATGCTACTCATAGTGCTTCCCTAGTCCTCTGGTGCTGGTCCCCACACAGGCCAGACACTTAGGCCTGATATGCCAAGTGGGGGTAGAGAGTGGAGGGGAGGCAAGTGTTGCCTGGAGATGGCAGGCATGCCTGGCAGCCCACTGGCAGCATCACCTGGGGAGGGTAATGATAGCACCATTCAGTCCCCAGGCCTTGGGTGCTGTGACTTTCCTGTTGCTGTTGTGAGGCCAGGTTTCCTGAGGGAGCTTTGTGCCAATCTCAGGCTTTCTTTTATTTCCAGCACTGAGCTCAGACACAACTGTGACAGTTTGGGAGTATGTGTGGGAATGGAAAGTGGGATGTAGGATCATAGGGTCTGCAGGTGGCTGGAAAGGAGTGGGCTGGGTCAGCTGTGGAGTATGTGGATGCATGTGAAATCCTTCATATACTGAGTACCAGTCACAGGCCAGGCACTATGCCAAACACTTTGCAAGCCCAGTCTCATTCCTATCAGGGTACCCACTGGCTCTCATTTCTCACATCTGTAAATCCTCCCCCAGCTACTACCTCATGTTTCAATCCCCCTTTTTTTGAAAACCTCAACAGACCACATTCACTTGTCCAGTTCTCAGCTCTCATCCTCTCTTCAACCTAGCTAGTCTCTTGCCCTGTCCACTTCGCCAGATGACTATTGCCAAGATCTTCATGACTTCCATGTTGCTGATCTTAGTGGTCACTTCTCAGTCTTCATGTTATCTTCATGTCATCTCAGCAGCATTGGACATACTAATTTCTTCCTCCTCCCTCGAAACAGTTTCTTCATTAGTCTTCCACAATGGAATTCCACACTTACCTGATTTTTCTCCAACTTCACAGGCTATTCCTTAGCTTTGGTTCCATCTCATTCTCTTCTTGACCTGACCCAAAATTGGCCTTCAGCTCACTCCCAGGGTGCTCTCATCCATGGCTTTAAGCATCTTCATCTGATGACTCCACATTTATATCTCCAGTGCTAACTTCTCCTAGGAACTCCCCTCTCCAAATGCTTACTCATAAACTCTACTCAGAGGTCTAAAATGCTACCCAGACTCAATATGTCCAAAGCAAAACCTCTGACTTTCTGCCCCAAATGCTCCTTTCCATCTTCCTCAATTAATGGCTACTCCATTCTTCCAGATGATCAGACCAAATACCTTGGAGTCATCCTTGACTCTTCGTTTTCTCTCACACCCATATCCAGTTTGTCAGCAAATCCTAATGGCTCTACTTTCAAAATATACCTAGAAAACAATCATTTCCTCCTGATCCCCCACCAAGTCCATGCTACAGCCACTTCTCACCTGGATGACTGCAGTAGCCTCCTGCCCCCTCAGCCAGGCCTCCATCTGGCAGCCACATAAATCAGATCACATCCTCCTCTGCCTCAAGCCTCTAATTGCCTTACCTGGGCCTACAAAGCTCTACACGATTAGGCCCCCTCTCCATCTCTAACCCTATTACCTTGCCCTCTCTTCCTCACACTCTATGCCAAGGACTTCCCATAGGTACTTCGGCCTCCAACCTCCTTCTCTAGTTACTCCAGAGATAATTTTTTGTTGTTGTTTTAAATATATTTTATTGATTTTTTAAAAATATATATCATTGATTTTCCACAGAGAGGAAGGGAGAAGGACAGAGAGCTAGAAACATCGATGAGAAAGAAACATCGATCACCGCCTTCTGCACACCCCCAACTGGGGATGTGCTCGCAAGCAAGGTACATGCCCTTGACTGGAATCGAACCTGGGACCCCCTAGTCCGCAGGCCGACGTTCTATCCACTGAGCCAAACCGGTCAGGGCTTATTGATTTTTTACAGAGAGGAAGGGGAGGGATAGAGAGTTAGAAACATCAATGAGAGAGAAACATTAATCAGCTGCCTCCTGCACGCCTCCCACTGGGGATGTGCCCGCAACCAAGATACATGCCCTTGACCGGAATCGAACCTGGGACCTTTCAGTCTGCAGGCCGACGCTCTATCCACTGAGCCAAACTGGTTAGGGCTCCAGTGATAATTTTTAAGTGTACCATGATGTGAAGTGAGTGAGTTGGCAAGCTCATCTCAAAGCTCACTGACCTTTTACTGATCTTTTCACTATGGGATCCTGGGCCAGTCTGCCCCTTGTAAAAGAAGGATGAGAATATCAGCCCTGCCTACCTCACTGGGCACAGATGCAAAAACCCGGCTTTATAAAATTTTTAGGAGCTGGAGCCGAGGGCTTATGAAGGTAGGAAGCTTCCTGGAAACCTCTGGGGCCTTTGGATCCTGGTAGGTTCCTAGGGTAGTAGTAGCCAGATAGCATCAGCCCTGACTAGGTTTCATGAAAGTCAGGAGACTGAGCCTCAGGGTCTACTCCCTCAAGAACCTGGGACCCTGGTGGCAGGCATTCCACCCACCATTCACTGCCTGAGAGCACAAATGCCTGGTGCCCTGGCCGAAAGGGTGGAATGGACACCCTCTACACCACAGGGGACTTCTGAGTCTAAGATCTTGCTTCCGAGAAGACCCTGATATCCAGCCCTGGCTCTGGTGCTTTGGCACTCAGGGCTGTAAGCCTGGCTTCTGGGTAAGCAGCTTGGACCCTGGGAAGTCTTAGGAGCAGAGCCTAAGACTTCCAAGGTGCCAGCTCTAGGAAGAGAGTTTCAGAGTCCCACTCTGCCCGGTTGGAGTAAGTTTGGGGCGGAGGGGTGTTGGCTCCACAGTAAGCTTCTGGGCAAACCACCCTCCCTGAGGAGGGCTAGAGCTGACCCTCCTTGGCCAGGCTGGTTAAGCCCTAGGTTGCAGCACAGCTCAGGCTAAGCCTAGGAAACCACAAAATTCAGCTCAGCCTACAGCCTCTGGCCTAGTATGTATGTGTGTGACAGGAGCAGTTGGGTGGGGCGTGGGGCGTTGCCTGGTGGACAAAGGGTTCATCCTGTCTACCAGCCTTCCCTGGGAACTAGGGAAAAGCCTCATTAAACAGGAGCCTGCAGGCAAAGCACAGGAGAAGTGCCAGGTGGGCAGGGGTAGGGCAGAGCCTGCCAGCAGCTGGAGGCCCTGAGGTGGCCAGGGCTCCAGGGTAGGGCATTAAGGGCCTAGCCAGTCCTTCCCACGTTCATGCAGGCTGCCCTTCGGCTTCACTCTCCAGCCCCCTCCATGCCTAGTGGTGGTAGCCAGGGGGAGCTGTCTGGCACAGGGCCCAGTGTCTCATACCCTTTTCAACCAGTGGAACGTCCCGCTCCATGGCCTCAGCACAAGGTTGTCCCAGGGCCAGGCTGCCCAGACAACAGGGTGGGGTTGCCTGAGGCTTGGTGTTGTGTATGGAAGCCCAGTGACGGGAGCTCCTCTCCTCTCCTTTACCTGGTGTTGACTGTGCCCAGCCTCCAAGGGAAGGAGGCCTGGGTCAATTGTCCCCACCAGGCCCTGAGCATCGTGATGGTGCAACCTCATCTTTCTTACCTCTGAGGGCAGTGTGTTGAGCACAGAACTGGACACTCATTAAGTGCTCACAGCAGGGTAGACTGTATAAATGAATGAAAGACTCAATAGCAGTCCATAGTCCTTGATCAGAACACTTCAGGACCCCAACTCTTGTTCTTTGCCTTTGCCTGCAGTGCCCCCTCCCCCGAGAACCCCTCCTTCCAGACTCCAAGATGGATCCAGCACTCAGACCCTGGGGCTGGGAGGCTATGTCTGCTACAGTGTCAGCAGAGGTGGTCCTTCCTGCTGCTGCATTGCTCTTACTGCTCTTCCCATGCCCAACTCAAAGTCATGTCCCAGAGGTGGTCCTCATCCTTCTGGGATATTTTCATTAGCTCATGGCTGGAAATTCCTTACTGCGGTGCCCCAGCATGCCCTCCTCTTCTTGAGCAGGCTGGAGCCAGGAAGGGGCCCAAGGGCAGGGCTGGGCAGGCACAGGTGGAAATGAGGGACTCCTGAGGTAGATCTCCTCTGCTCTGAAGTTGAGCTTGGGCCTGGCTGGCTGGCTTCCCCTCCTCCCTTCCTAACCCCCCTTAACTTCCTGCAGGCTCAGGTGAAAAATAAACACAGTCGGCATTTTCCCTGCAGACCGCAGCGGTCTGCTCACAGGCTGTGCGTACCCTGAGAGCCCTTGCCACCGCTAGCAGAGAAACTCCCTCGCCTCTGACGGTTGACTCTGAAAACCCCCAAACGCTTAAACCCCACAACACTTTCCCAGTGAAGAAAGTTGCTGCTTCCTCTGCCCTCAAGACAGAGGTTGAGGAGCATGTGGGGCTGACCAGGTCCTCCCAAGAAGGCCTCCCTGTGGCAGAGGCTGTGTCAGGAAAAACACCCACTCCTTACCACTCCCCACCCCCACCACACACACACCAGAATTCTTAATTGGTTGCTATTGGCAGACACAGTCAATCAAGATATATTTACTAAGCTCCTGCTATGTGCCATGCAAAAGAATGTTCCAGGCTGAGAGAACATCTGTTAATGACAGGTGGGTGTTTACCATGTGCTAGGCATAGCTCTGAGCACCTTACAGAGTTCAACTCATACTCCTAAAACAAACCTATATCGGTATAATTACTATTCCCATTTGATAGATGAGGAAAGTTGGGCACAGAGAGGTTATATAGCTTGCTCAAGGTCACACAGCTAGTAAGTGGCAGAGCTGGGATTCTACCCACTCTACTGCAAAGGTTCTATGGCTATCATGGACAGAACAAGGGGGAATAGAGGAGGGAGTCCCAGTCCTAAAGCCAATGTCCCCCTTCTCTAGCCTGGTTGGTCAGAGTTACCGGAGCCAGTGATTCCCTGATCCTAAAAATGTTCCAGCAGGTTCCTGTTATTGGGGTTCTGGCCACACCCCCGCCTGCCTGCAGGTGATCAATGGACATGGCCCCCAGAGTCCTAGCCCACATCACTATGGCACAGCGACATCCCAGCCATGCCCCGCTGCTCAGACCTACACTTCTACCAGGTGCCCAGCTCTTCCTCTTAGCACCTTTACCTATCCCTTTCTCCCTCCTCTCACAACTTCCTGTACTTCCTTCTGCACTTTGCCAGGCTGGCTCCTCATGCTGACCTCAGGCTAAGGGTCACTTCCTTGAAAAGGACCGTGACTTGGGTGGGGTTCCAAAAGCCCAGCATGCAGAGATGCCCACTTGGTCAGAGGTTAACCTGGGGAGCCTGGAAGACAGAATTGGCTGGTAAATCATCTTTTCCTGTCAGGTTCTGAGCACAGTCACTAAGACTTGTTGAATGAAGGCCTCTTGAATCCCCGGTGCCCCTGAGAATCTTTGCATGCCTCACTCACTCATCTGCCAGGAGCCGACTTCAGTCTCTCAGCTCCTGGCTCGTGGGGGTTCCCAATGCCTGCTGTGGAGCTAGGGAGAGGGCCTTGGGGACGAGCCCTGAGAAGGAGTGTCAGATCCACACCTTGAGCCTCTGTTCCTTAATGGCAGGGCCTGACCAGACAGAAAGGTGGGCTATTGATAGTTACTGTTCTCTCCACCAAGGCGCATAAAAAAAAATCTACAATAATAAAAGTGTAATATGCTAATTAGACCAGAAGTCCTTCTGGACGAAGCTGTGGCGGCAGGGGGCCAAGGCAGAGGCAGTTGCCGTGGTGGTGGGGGCTGAGCCCCCTGCATGAATTGCATGCATCGGGCCTCTAGTAGTATAAATGTCACATGTGATGCCAGACAGCCACTCTCATCTCTCCCCTCCTTTCACTGCTCTAGCCACTGAGGGCCATGCTGTTTCCTCTGCCGGGAGAACTCTCCTCTCCTCTTGGCTTATCCAATTCCCATCCATTTTTCAGGACTCATCATAAATGAGACTTCTTTCTGGAAGCCTTTCCTACCCTCCCCATTTGAGCAGGAGTTCCCTGCTAAGGCCCACTGACTATAGCACTGACTTGGCTTTGCTATAAGTGTCTGTCTTCATGCCTTCCCTGAGGTCTGAGATCATACCCTGCACTATCCCTATTATATAGATTAAAGCTAGGCCCTCAAAGTTGGGTCTCTAGCACTGTGGATGGGTGCCCCACCCAGTGTGAGCCAGTGTTTAGAGAGAATGTGCCAGCACTGGACAAAGCACCTTGGTGGAGCTAGGCACAGGGTCAGTAGCTCATAGGAAGATGGGAGGAGCTGAGGCCAGTGCTTAGAGTCAGGGACATCCTGCCTGGCACCTGAGACCCTGAACCTCCTCCTACCCTGACTTTTGCCTGCCTGCAATACCTCTGGGAGTCAGAATGACCAGACAGAGCCAGGGCCACACTAGTTCAAATGGTACCTTTGTGCTAATTAGAAAAAGTACCCTTTCCTCTGAGACACCCAGGCCCATGCCAGGACACATGATTTGGGGGAGCATACTGCAGCCTGGGTTTCATTTCCTTGGACCAACTACCTAATGATTTTGGTTCTATCATAGTAGCCCTGCTCAAAAGGCCCCCTCCAGTTCACTTCTCTTCCCCACACTGCAAAGAGCCAGGCTTGCCAGCTCTGAGCCAGTCTCCATCCATAGCCTGGGCCTGAGCATCTATTTACTCTGGCCTCAATCAGTTCTTCTGGGCTCCTCTCCCAGCTCTAGGCAACCCCACAGCTCCCTCAGACTTCTTGTCTGGAGCTGGGGTCCACTGTCCAGTGCCACTGGTGCTTAAATTAAGTGCTAAGGATTTTGGCCAGTTGCTGAGTGGGAAGCTCCCCCAAGTCCTGAGACCATGAGAATGAACTCCCCAGAGGGACACAGGTACCCCAAAATCTTCCAAAGGGGACTCCCTGCATATCAAGTGAGCCTCAATTTGTGGACTCCTCCAGACCCCACCTCTGCAGATATACCGCCAGCTGGGCTCATGCCCTTTTATCCTCGGCCCCCGCTCTGAGCCCTGTTGCCCAGGACATGGTGCTCTCCAGAGGACAGCCCGAAAGCTCCCAACCCACAGCATACTGGACGTCTTGTGCCAGACGCCCACCCCAGACCATGGAGCCGAGGCCGAATCGTCTGTGGAGCTACAGGGCTGGAGGTTGGCTGGGACACACCCTCGTGGACCAGGAGGCTCTGGTCCTGCCTACCAGCACAGGACTGTTGCCATGGTTGCACAGAGCCCTGCCAGGTGCGTGTGACCAGTCCACCAGCTGCCTGGCCTCGACATCAGATAACGGGGCCCTGCCACAGCAGAGGTGAGGACTGGGTCCCTGCATGCAGCCTTGGCAAACCACAGGCCTGCTCTAGACCCAGCCCAGCCGAGGCACCCTCGGAGCTAGCTGAGCCTCTGAGCTGAGTGGCCTGGCCCACAGCCTCCAGCGGTTTCTATGCATTCGTTTGTGTTTTCCTTCCTCCTCATTGAGGTGAACGCCCCTCAGGACAGGATGTTTTTAGAGGAAAATACAAGCTTCCGGGAGCTGCTGCAGCAAGCTGCTAGCTGATGCTACCAACACACTGTTGGGGGACTCTGCAGCAGCCCCAAGGCTGGGCACCTCCCATCTCCAGGTAGTCACTCACTGGGTAGTTGCCCAGCCATCCAAGAGCCCACCGTGGGCAGAAGCAGGCCAGGACTCAACTTAAGAGCTCAGCCTGTCTTTGG
>NW_006283354.1:2053210-2067985 GCF_000327345.1 Myotis davidii
GGGAAGGAGGCATTTGAGGAGCTCAGAGATTTTGGTCCCCTGGGAGCAAAACCATAAGGCTTTGTAGAAAAGGCAGGAAGAAACCAGCAGAGGTACAGGTTTAGAGATGGCAGCCCCCACTACTAAAAGCTGACTGTGTGCCTTAGCACCTTGCAGGGTTCTGTTCCCCACTGAAGTCCCACCAGTCTTCCCAACCACTGTGTGACTGTGCAGATTTTGCAGGTGGGGGAAAGGGAAGCCCAGGGAGGTTCAACAACTTGCCTAAGGTCTCTCAGCAAGTAGTGACAGATATGGATTTGAATCCAGCCCTTTGGGGTTCCTGGCCAAAGATCTTTGCCGGGTACTATCTGGTAGTGTGCCAGCATGGAGACCAAGGAGCCAGCGGTTCTCAAATTCTACTCTTCCCCACACTGGGTCTCTAGTCCACTGGGGAGCTGGGACCACCAATTCTGCCAGAAACTCCTTGCCAAGAACCTTTCTTGGAACAAACTGACTGGAAGCTTGGCTCTGACCTCCACCTAGCCTTATGTGAAGGGTGCCATGACCCTGTCCTTGAATGATTTAGGTTCTATCATAAAGGACTAAAGCAGTGGTTCTCAACCTGTGGGTCGCGACTCCTTTCACAGGGGTCGCCTAAGACCATCGGAAAACACATATATAATTACATATTGTTTTTGTGATTAATCACTATGCTTTTATGTTCAATTTGTAACAATGAAAATACATCCTGCATATCAGATATTTACATTACGATTCATAATAGCAAAATTACAGTTATGAAGTAGCAACGAAAATAATTTTATGGTTGGGGGTCACCACAACATGAGGAACTGTATTAAAGGGTCGCGGCATTAGGAAGGTTGAGAACCATTGGACTAAAGGGAAAACGAGAGGTTATCCTCCCACAGGGTCTGGCTGTGCTCTCCCCTCCACATGCCAGGAGTGGTGGGATAGGGATAGCCCCTGGGGTGGCTCTCCATAGGGCTTATCTAGAAGGGTAAGTGTAGTGCCTAGGAGTGAGAGCCAGGAGAGCCTTGGCCAGGCCCAGAAACTCGGAGGCTGATGGTCAGAAATGGCTCGAGGGTAGAAGGGACAGACTTGGAGATCTCACCCCCAGCTTCCGCACTATGTTCCCAGCCAGATTCATTCCAGCCAGCTTCTGAGGAGCAAGAGTGTCTGAGTTGCCTGGCCTGTACTAGTCCCAGAACAGTTCTGCCTTGGGCCACAGGAAGCTCAATCAGGTCTAACCCCTTGTAGTTATTGCCAGTTAAGGCCCTTGGGGCTCTGCCTGGACTCAGTGGTTTATCTGAAGGGAATGCAAGCAAGGAGAGGAAAAGGAGCTGCTGGAGGCTCTAGGCCCCAGTGCTTTTACCCAAGCTCCTCCTGCCCAGTGTGAGTGGGGGAGGAGGGCAGGACTGCCAACTGCCACAGGGCCCCTCTGTGATGGAGCTTCCTAATGAGGTTGCGTTAGGGGTTCCCAAACCACACCAAGCAGCTCTTATAGATACACACCTGAGTGTAACCGTATAAAAATACAGGAGAGAGGGTGAAATGCCAAATTGCTGGGGGTGAAGTGTGGGGAGGGATGGAACAGGGAGACCCAGCTGTAACTATAAACTCATTTTTAAAAAACTGGGTGGAGAGATAAATTGTCTAAGAGGCAAGGAAGCATGGCAGTTTAAGGGCAGTAAAAACAAGTAGATGCCTGGGTTCAAATCCCTCTTCTAGCATTTACAAGGTGCAAGTCTCTCAATGCCTCAGGTTCCCCAACTGTACCATGGCTATACCTCACTGGATAGATGTCAGGATTAAGGGAGTTAATAATGACAAAGGCAAGTGCGTTCCTGGACCAAGGCTTTTCAGGAAAGCCAGCCTTTGTGCCAGGCCGGGGCCGCTGGTCCTCTATTTCCTTTGGACTATTGCCTGATTGCTATCGGCTCAGACTGCTGAGCTCCTGACTGGCTTTCAGTGACTAAAGTCGGGGGCGGGAAGCAAAGGATGGTAGCAATAGAAAAAACTGCTCTCAAAATGCCCCTGCAGGGCTGGCAGTTGGCTCGGGTTCACAAAAGCTTTCCCACTGAGCGTGGGGGGCACATTCAAGGATGCCCTCAACTTCCTCAGTCCAGCCATTCGCAGTGACTCAGGGTCTAAGAAACCCTCCAGCCTAACCCCAGACCACACAGAGGAGGGCTCCTGGGCCCAGAGAAACCCCAACAGTGAGCTCTGAGCTAAGCTAGGACCAGGACCTGTCCTATGTCATGCATGCATCAAACCTGATTCAATTTTAAATGTCATTTATAAACACTTTTCCAGGTAACATTTATTTTGGAAGCCCTGTGCTCCTGCCTCTAACCAAGATATACAACCTCTTTGGTCCTGGGAGCCCTGACCTTGCCAGGCATCCAAGAAGGAAAGGGTCCAGCCCTGACCCAAGCCGAGAGCTATGAGGTCACATGCAGCGGGGCAATGAAGGCCAAATCTTTCCTTGGGGCCAGAGGAATCCAGCTGGATCCAACGCATGAACCCAAAAGAGTAGGGAAAACTTTGCCTAGACCCTCGCCTAGCTTATCCCACCAGAGACCTTCAGCTTCTTGGCCTACAATGCCCCCATCTCCACACATTCAACAGCTAAGGGGCAGGGCAGCGAGGAGCGTGGGCTTTGAGATAAAACAGACCTCAGTCCAAGTTCTGATCTGCTAGGTATTAGCACGATCTTAACCACTCTGAGCTCAGTTTCCCCATCTGCAAAATGAGAGCAATAATAGTATCTACTTTCTTGGATTCTTGCAAGGGTCTTGATATTGGGATTAAAACCCCTGGTACAAATGAACAACATAAACTGATGAACAAGGACTGATCCAGAGACGGAGAGGCATTGATTGGGCTGTCGGGCCTTGGAGGGAAGGTAGGGGAGGGTGGGGGTAAGGGGGAAAGATCAACCAAAGGACTTATATGCAAGCATATAGGCCTAACCAATGGACATGGTGGAAATTCTGAACAACTGCTTTAATCCTAGCTCTGCTGAAAGCAAAGTGGGACTTTTTCCTTGGTGGGATGGAGGGAAATGGGACCTTGGAAACTCAGGGGTGTAATTCCACACAGATAAATGCCACTCACTCTCCTGTGTGAGTCTCAGAAAGTTCCTTTTCTCTTTGGCACCCAAAAAGTGCACTTCCACCAGCAACAGGTGGGGACACAGAAGGGACCCCACTGATAACAATATGATTTATAGTGCCATGAATCAACTCTGCCATTGAACCCCTTTAAAAAAAACACACACACACAAAAACCCCTGGTACAGATCTGGCACTATTGAGGCTATTATTCTTTTAGCAACTGTTTGCTGAGCACCTACCATGTAAGGCACTGAAATTCCATCAATGAAGAGGACAGATGTGGCCCTGGCCCTGTAGATCTCCTCTAGCCTTTTTTAATCCAAACCATCTTCCCTGAAACCCCCAACTCATCATGGCCATCAATCCCTGTAACCTAAGCAATCCCAGCTTCATCTGTCCCCACACCCTGTGGACTGCGGTCACCCTCAGCCCCACCCATGGGGTTGCCTACCACAGCTGGGTGGCTCCCAGGCTGCACCCTGATTCAAAGCCAGCCAGCAAGCTCTGGGGGGGTGGCCACAGCCTGGCACACACTCAGTGGTCACGCCGCCTGGACCCTCGGCTAGCTCATCCCACCAGAGACCTCACTGCTGCTGCAGAACTCCCCACAGGCTGTCTCTCAGCATCTCTGAGGGCCCGGGCCCACCCACCCTCTGCCTGCCTGGCCACCAGGCCAGCCACAGAGCCATATGATTTGAATGAAACTTCAAACTTAATGACTTTCATGCTGGTTATTTAAAACGCAATGTAATTTTCTTAAACACCCTATTATTTCCTTTGATAGTTACAAAGCTTCCCCCAATCCCATAAGCATGTTTATTTTTAGGGAAAAGAGTGGTTTGCAGTTGGTCATGGAGACCATAGGGAAAGGGAACCCACAGAAAGCAAGGCAAAGAGTCAAGCCTAGCAGCCTGGAGACCCACAGCCGCTCCCCGTTCCTGTTGCAGCAGGCTCTCCACCACCACCACAGGATCCGGGGCAGGCCCCTGCCCTTCTCACACCAGCACATCAGCCAGTGGCCGCCCTGTCCACCAATCTGACAGTGGCCAAGGCTCCCTTTCTGTGTTCTCCCTCCACAGGACCCCGTATCCTCATCTGCAAGATGGCTCCAATGGCTTCACCATTAACTTTCCCATGGACATTCCAGGCGTGTATGGCACTGAGGAAGGGGTTTTAGGGCCACCAACACTCTCAACTGCTTCCTCCTGGTTCTTTCAGACATTCTGCCCTTGGGGCCTGAAGCTTTGACCAGCTGGATGAGATCTGTGCCCAGATAAAGTGGCCCCAGGCAGTGGCTGCCCACGCTGGGAGGATGGGTGGGTGTGGTCCTGTCAGTTGGGGCTCCCTGGCAAGGGAGGTGGCCTAGTGGTGGGTGTTCGTGCAGAGGTCAGCTGAGCCTCACCAATGCGGGGCGTCTTCTGGGAGTGCCTATTTTTAGATTCCAGGCTTTCATGTGGCCGAATGATGTAGAGTTTACAAAGCATCGGTAATGCGTTTCAGATGGCGGCCCAGCAGACTGGGAGGCTGGGCCTGCTGCAACCAGAGCCAGGTCAGAGTTAGTCAGAATACCCTAAGCCTGGACTCCCGTCACCTGTACCTCCCTCCTCACAATCCCTTCTTGCCTGATGGGGAGGCTGGCCCTGGAGCAATCCTTATAGCGCCCCCACACAGCAGGCCTCTCCAGCCGATACTTACCTGACACTCAGAATCCGCCAAGGCTAGGCATCCCCTGCCCCCATTTTAGAGGGAGAAACTGAGACCTAGAGAGGTTAATAGATTTTCTTGAACTCATAGAGCCATGTGAGGAGATGCCCTGTTCCCCTGGCTTCCTTACTCATCACAGTCCCCTGGTCTCATGGGCAAATGGGGTTTTCTAGGAGGGGGCCAGCCCACTGTTCCCTGGGGCCTCAGCCTGCCCACCCATGCCTACAGCCACAGTTGTATACCCATCATTTGGAAGCAGATAGTGGGGCCCAGACAGCTCTCCTGTCCTTGGAGGGAGAAAGAGTTGGTTGTTTTAATGGGAGGAGTAAGGGAGCAGGGAGAAGCTTATTTGGCAGAACATCCACTTCCTCTGACCTCTGGGGAGCTATGGCTGTAGAAGTCTGTCACAGTGTGAAGGCTTTGTATCTCCAGTCTGCCTCTGGGCGTTAAGGCTCTGTCTATTGACACAGCCCAGGCAGGCAGTCTCAGTGGGTGAGACAAGCTACACAGGCAGCCTCCCCAGAGGACCAGATCACGTGCATCTCAGCCCCATCCCAGGCCAGGGTCCCTACCCCCTCCCAGTAAGGGACAGTCTCTTCACCCACCAGGGGACTGAGCCAAGAAGGGGCCAGATCCTCTGAACAGGACAAACCCACCCCGCTGTAGCTCAGAGACTTCATGCATGCAAAGGGTGATATGGACTACACCTTTTAGGGAGGGAGGCGGCACCCATGTCCAAACCCCAAGCATCATAGGTCTGTGAGCTGAGGCAGCAAACTGCCTGAAGGAAGAAGCTAACAATGTCCTGGTTCTCAGAGAACCCCCTTCTCAGACTCCTGGAACCTCAGAGTCCTGCTAGAGACAATGCTGATGAGAGGTACTCTCCACACCCTGGCTGAATCACCAATGGGTTGGACCTGACCTCTGAGGTTCAGTTCCCCTGAGTAAACAGGGGGCCAAAACCCTCCACTCATGACCCTGGAGAGACTGAGAGTCAAATACAATAACACTAAAATGGAAACTTCCACTTCTGAGGTACTCTTCTTGCCTTGCACGTGCCAGCACCCTTGAACCTCCCCAAAGCCCACCCCTCCCCAGGCCCTGCTCGCACCTCAGTTACCCTGCACCTACCAACGTCCATCCTGTGCCAGGTGCAGGCTCTGCCTGCCTCGCCCTGGTGGGCACTACCCTGACCTTGGTGCTGCCAACACACATGTGCCCACCAGGCACTCCCAGGCTCTGGAACCAGCATTGCCTGGGCATCAAGGTCACATGCTGGGCCATCAGTATCAGCCCTGTTTCTCTAGCCTCACCTCGTGGCCCCCACAGACCTGGGCTTTGGTCCACCCTTCTAATGGTCAAGAAAATACAAATTTCTGTCTCACACCCTATGCACAAGCTGTCCCCCCCCCACATCTTGAGTGTTCTCTCACTCTCAACTGTGCAGGTTCCTGGCCAGCTGGAACCCTCCCGGGCTGCCCCCACTGGCCCCTCTCCCTCCTCAGTGCCCTTTACCAACTCAGGCAGGCAGAACCTCAAAGCTGACTCTGAGCCCACAGGAGAGTCTCTTGGCCTTGCCAGGACTGAGCTCTGGGCGGGCAGAGGCAGCTGTCCTCTCAGTGCTGAGACAAGGCCAAGTATACAGTGGGGGTGGGGGTGGGGATAGGAGCAGGTGACTCAGTAACTGCCAGTAGGGGTCTCGGCCCAGGATTCTAGGGCCAGATGGGCAGAATAGCTGTCCTCTGCACTGCCCCAGGCGAGCTGGCTGCTGAGCTGAGGGAGAGCACCCCGGCTCCAGCCCAGTCTCAGCTTCAGGAGTGCCCCACCTACTTGGCACAGCGCCCTTCACAAGGGCCATTATCACAGTGTTCAATTCCTCCCACAGTGGTTTCCACTCATGAAGCACCTACTACGTGCTAGGGATCTCACATACACTATCGCAATCCATTCCACAGTAACCAATGGAGGTAGGAACTCTCATTATCCTCAATTTTAGATGAGGAACCTATGATCCAGAGGAGTTAAGTAACTTACCCAAGGCCACTCAGCCAAGAAGGGGCAGATACATTTGAGGGTGGGTCTTCTAGACTCACTGCCTTCCCCTTCCACTCTCCTAAGGGGCCTTGGACAAGTCCCCTCACCGTCTCAAGCCCAGGCCACACCAGTACTGACCTGGTCTTACTGTCCCCGCCTGCAGAAGAAGGGTTGTTACCCGAGGATCTGGGCACTTTACCGTTGGGGGAGGGAGGCCCTGTGACCTGATAAAACACCTGTTTCCTCCAACAGAGTCTTGTTTGTACACAGTGGCAGGAAGCAGCCAGTCACAAGGTATGAGGGAGTGTGACTGTATGTCTTCAGGACCGCAGCTGCCTAAGAAGGCCCCCCTATCCTCACCATGTGGCTCTATGTCCATCCTGATCCAGCTAGACTTCAGCAGTTCAATGATTTGAAGCCAGTGCCCCTGGAGCCCATTTTTACAGCTCAACTAAACCTCAGGAGACCCAGGAGGCATGGGCTGCTGGCAGCCTCTGGGAGGGGATCACCAAGACCTCCCTTCAACCCCCCACACACCCAAGCCTCTGGGCACCTGGGGAGGTGGACAGAGCTGGTATGAATGTCCCTATTTCCTGGCTGTGGAAACTGACTTGGTGAAACTGTGGTAAGAATTCAGGAAGAATACCTGGGTCCTGGCAACCAACCCAAGGCTCTCTGTTAGCCTTTCCACCCCGCTGAGCTAGAGGGCAGCCCTAAAACTGCTGTCCCTGGGAACAGGGTGGTGCAGGGATCTGCAGGATGGACCTTCCTGGTCCTGAAAGGCATCAAGGGAGAACCCTGGAAGCAAAGTCCGATTTGGGGAGCAGCTGAGGGGGTGCTGCAGATTTTCCAAATACCACAGCCAACACCACATGGCCTTCCAAGTCAGGAAAGAATGCAAGTCAAAATAACTTCTAAGTCCCAATGCACACGACAAACCTATTACATGAATGATGAAAGAGAAAAGTCCACATTAGCCATGTATACGCAGGCCCTGCAAGGATCCCAAAGTGAACTGGGGCTACAGGGAAGCAAATGCCAGATTCTTCCTCCCTCTTTTTTTTTTTTTTAAATATATTTTATTGATTTTTCATAGAGAAGAAGGGAGAGAGATAGAGAGCTAGAAACATCGATGAGAGAGAAACATCCATCAGCTGCCTCCTGCACATCTCCCACTGGGGATGTGCCCGCAACCCAGGTACATGCCCTTGACCAGAATCAAACCTGGGACCCTTCAATCCGCAGGCCGACGCTCTATCCACTGAGCCAAACCGGTTTCGGCTCTTCCTCCCTCTTGATCCCATAATTCTTCTTGGATACTGTGCTCCAGGAAAATAAGCAAAATAGCCACTAAGGAGTGATTTCTACAGAGCAAAATTTCCCAACCTGTGAGCAAATGAGGCCACATGAGGGAGAGAGTCAATATTCGAGATAAGTAAAGATGCTGTACATGGCACTGTCAGAGGGCCTGCAAATATGCACCCCTACACAAGGGGAGAATCGTGGCAAGACACAGGGCTGCATGCAGGAGTGACTGTGAGAAAAGGTCTGAGGATGGTCAGAGGTTAATGACAACGTGGGTCTCTTTCTGGAGGAGAGGCTGAGGTTCGGCTAGGCATGGTGAGGGCCCAAAATAGCTTAAGCCCCGATCATCCTGTGTAAGGGGTTCTATATGGTTGAGGAAAGGGGACCTCTTTCAGATAAATATTTGGGGTGGTGGGAGAGGATTCTCAGGATCAACTGAGTGGCCGCAGCTCCTGTCCTGGCCCAGGAATAGCACTTCCCCTTCCAAGAACCCCTGGGTGACGTAGAGCAGCAGTGAGGAGGGGGTCTGTGCACCTGTGTCCCCACCTTAGGGCTGGCCCCAGGATTCAGATCCCCAGGCCCCTGTGGCCCAAAGTGGAGATACAGCCCTCTAGATGGTAGTCCACATGGGGCTACAACTGAGCCACAACAGCCCCAGAGGAACCAGGACAGCAAGGGAGAAAGCATCAGTCATGGCCCAACCCCCACTGTCGCAAGCCCAGGCCACACCAGCACTTTCCTGGACACCTCCCTGGCACTTCTGCCTCCTGACCTCACTCCAATGTTGGGAGGAGGGCTTACCACTCACATTATGCAGATGAGTACACTAAGGCTGAGATACTGTTCCCGCCCTTTTCTTTTATCCTCACCTGAGGATATGTTTATTGATTTTAGAGAGAGGGGAAGGGGGGGGCGTAGAAACATGGATGTGAGAAAGATTGAAACATCGATTATATGCGCTCCAACGGGGGATCGAACCTGCAACCCAGGTATGTGCCCTAACTGGGAAAGAACACCCAGCCTTTTGGTATATGGGATGATGCTCCAACCAACTTAGCCACCTGGCCAGAGCAGGCTGAGATACTTTTGATGGATGAGCTATCTTTGGTCTGAGCATGGCAAGTGCATCATAAAGCAGGGCCATCTTTGGCCAGAGAGGCTGTGAGGGTAGGCAGCCAAGGCCCATGGCCATGACAGAGGGTACCAAAGGAGGCCTCTCTGAGGAGGTGACCTTTGAATTAAGCCACGAATGAGGAATGAAAAAGGTGTAGCTATGTTAAAAGCTGCGAAAGAATTCCAAGCTGAGGGGCAAGTGCAAAGGTCCTGAGGTGGAAAAGATTCTCGTTGATTGTAAAACTTACCATGACACTGAAGTGGCTGCTATTTAGGGACAGAAGAGTATGGTGCTGATGAGAGGGGTGATCAGGTGCTGGCCACCCAGGCACTCAGGCTGTGGTGAGTGGTTTGGACCTTATTCCATGAGCATTGGGAAGCCACTGTAGGGTTTAATCAGGTGGGAGATGGGATCTGATTTATGTTGTTGTTTTTTAAATATATTTTTATTGGTTGATTTCAGAGAGGGAGATAAAAACATCAATGATGAGAATCACTCGGCTGCCTCCTGCATGCCCCCTACTAGGGATCGAGCCCGCAACCTGGGCATGTGCCCTTGACTGGATCGAACCCAGAGCCCTTCATGTCCGCAGGCCGAAGATGCTCTATCCACTGAGCCAAATTGGCTAGGGCTGATTTATGTTTTTAAAGGACTCCTTTGGCTGCTATGTGGAGCCTGGAGTGGCAGTTAGGGTAAGGGTTAGGGTGGGGGCAGGTGCAGAGGGACCCTGGAGGGAGCTACTACTGCCATCTGGGTGAGGGATGGAGATGCTTGGGAGGTGGTGACTGAAGTGGAGAAGTGGGACATCGGGGATAGCTGGAGAGGAGCCCAGGTGTCTGCCAGTCCCTCTGTCCTCACCTGTCGGACAACTGTGCCTTAGGAATTTGCTCAGCAGACCCTCCTGTGCCAGCTCTGCCTAGGATGCTCCCAGCTGAGTCTTTTGTGACAGCACTGTCCAGCCAGGAGGGAGTCTTCTCCACTCGGCCAGATGCTCCCAGAGGCGGAGCACCTAGGTGCTCAGCCTGGTGCCAGCCTCCCTTCTAACAGGCTTCACTCCAACCAGAGCTGGTGATCGACCATCAGTAACCCTCCCTAACAAGGCCTTGATGCTCTCTCTGCGGGGTGTGGCGGGCTGAGTGGGTGCATCTCTGCAGAGCTCCCCTGGATAGGCTGGCCATGTGTCAGCAGCACTTCCTTCCTATGCTCATCTTGCTCACACCCTCACCTCCTGCTCCCCGGGGACTTGTTTGCACAGCCCTCACCTGGACCTCAGACCTTGGAGTCAGGGAATGTGAGCCAAATGGCCAGGAGCCCCAGCATGAGTCCACTGCCTAGCTGGGCTCCTCCACCCAGGAGCTGATGCCTGACTCCCTGGCTTGAAGCACACCCAGGTATCAGGAAGGCTATAGTCTCAGACATAGGGAAATAGTCCCGAGTCCCTTTAAGAGCCAAGAGCCTCAGGTGTGTGTTTTTCCCCCCTGTACTGAGATATAATTCATGTACTATAACATTCACCATTAAAAAGTATATGATTCAGTGGCTTTTAGTATATTCATATGGTAGTACAACTGTGTCCACTATCTAATTCCAGAACATATTCATCACCCCAAAAAGCAACCCCATTAGAGTCCACCCTCACACCCCTCTTCTCCCAGGCCCTGACAACTACTAATTTACTGTCTGTCCCTACGGATTTGCCCATTCTGGGCAGTTCATCTAAATAGCAAAAGGCTCATCAGCCTTCTAGGCCACAGGTTCTCAGTGTAGCCCAGGGAAGAGGTCACAAGAGCAATGTGGCCTCGTATTCCTTTTGAGATGAGGATTTGTACCAGATTATCAGTCCTGCATATTCAAAAGCCTGTGTTTCCCTAAGGAATGATGCCTTACTCATCCCAGAAGCCCCTCAAAGTCTGGCCCAGGACCCACTCACTGCTCTCCACCCCATCCCCAGGTCTCACAGCAGAGGAAATAAGGAGTGGTGACTGCTCTAGGCCAGTAACTGTGCAAACCCGCATTAGATGCCTGACAAACATCAGCCATGAAATAAACTCTGACCTAATTCCCCTTACAGAGTCTACAAGACATCAACTACCAAAATGAAACAAACTTTTTGGGGGGAAAAATCTCCCTCTCCCCTGTGGCAATTGAGCTTGAGGTGGTTGCCTGGCCCGTTACTCCAGGCTAGGCTCGGGCCTGCCTGTTCTGAGGTACCGATGTGGTAGCCACATGGACATCCCATCTACACATGGGCAGAGAAGTCAGGGGATGGGTCTGGAGCTCCTCGGCACAACTGCTGGCCACTTGCATTCTCTCAGAGAGGGCTGGGCAAAGGGCCGCGGAGCCTAGTTCTAAAGCCCACGGGCAGGGGCTGGCAGCCTGTCATTTGTGGCGTGAAGATGGGCTCAGGAAAGCACCGCTTTGAAGAAAACCTCCAAAGGCAGTTTTCCCTCAGGGCCCCTGCAAGGAGCTCCTGACCCACTTGAAGAGAATATTTTCTGATTCTAGACATGAACCTTGAGTCACATGATAAATGTGCTCCCAAAACATAGGGTCAATTAATTTTGCTTTTTAAAACACAACCAAATTTGTAATTGTCTATACAACTCTTCAAGTATTGCAAACAACTACTCTTACTTGCTATTTGCTTGTAACTATCAAGTTTTCAGAGAGTGGAAGGGAGCGGGAGAGACAGAGAGAAACATCGATGTGAGAAAGGCACAACGATCGGTTGCCTCCCACATGTGCCTGGGGCCAGAGCCAGGATCAGGCCTTTAAGGGAGGTACATGCTCTTGACTGGAATCGAACCCAGGACCCTTTAGTCCGTGGGCTGACACTCTATCCTCTGGGCCAAACTGACTAGGGCTATCAAGTTTTCTTAAAAGAGGCTCCACTACATTCACATACATCTTCTGCACGCAGTGCCACCCCTACTTAGGCCCTTGCCCACATCCCCTGAAGCAGCTGGCACCAGGGCACTGAAAGTCAGTGCCAGAGCCTGTCCTCCTGTGCTCCCAGAAGCAAGGCAGTGGGGAGGCAGCAGCTGAGTGGGGAGGAAAACCTAGGGATCTGCCCTTATAGGGAGGGTGTGACACATACAAATACATCTGCTGTATCTTGAGAAAGCTCCTAAGTTGAAAAAAAACACACAACCCAGGCCAGGAGAGGGGTGTTGTACCCCGCCCCCATCATTAGGCTGGAGTTGGCTGTGGGTCCACCTACTCTTTGGCCAATGTGAACTAAAGGACACCAAATGGTCTCAGCATCACACCCCTACAGAGAACGAGGCCCTCCCTCTCTGGGCACTGTCCCACCACTTGCCCATGCCATGAGAGGGACTCGGAACCACTGCTTCTCCTTGCACCACTGTGGACTCACAAGAAGCAGGAGGGGAGCCTGCTCTGCTAGGCTTGTTCCCGGGCCTAGGCCTTTGTCTAGTCAGGGTTATCACAGTGACTCAAGCCCCCTGACCATGTAAGCAAGCAACTCACCTGCCAGCGGTTTCGCAGTAGTGGGTTATGTCAACTTGGCCCCAAATCAAAGGGCTTGCTCCTTCTAAGGGACCCCAAAACATCTTTGTTAAGTATCTGCTCCTGTGGGGCAGAGGTCTCTCAGGAGAGCTGCGGCATCAGGTGGCAAGGTCAGTGGTCAGCCCCCTCCCCGCTAGACTTGAAAGGAAGCAAACACCTAGATAGAGCCACCCCTGAGCAGAAAGAGATAGAACACTCATCCAACATGCTCCTTCTAGAGATGAGAAAATAGGGGTGCAGAGGGCAAGGAGCTTACTTCCTGAGTCAGCTGTCTACAAGGCTTTCCATCCTGGGTTTCTAGAGGGAAGCCTCAATCTGTCATCTCACCTCCCACTGCCTTCAGCATGAAACCCTCATCTCCAGATCAGAAAGCCAGGCAGTCACCCTCCTCCCTCTGGGTGACCCCCACCATGAGCCATGTGAGCCAGGATAGGGCCTGCACCTGTGGGACCCACCTACACTGTGCCCGCATTTGCACCCAACATCCGCCAAAGAGAGTCCCCCAGACCTTTCATGTACTCTAGGAGCTCTAACCTCACCCCAACTTGGGCTACCTGAGGACAATCTAAACACTAATCTGAATTTTTTTTTTTTAAGTGCAGCTTAACTGCTCCAAAGCACTCAGAGTAGGCTCTTCACACTTGAGATCATCTGCTCCAATGGTCAGAAAAGCATGGTTTGTAATGATCATGAAATCTTTTCAAACCACTGGGTATGTAAACATACTTAATTTGCAAATTCATCAAACAGGCCCTTTACCAACATTACTGATTTGAAACACCTCAACAAACCTTTCGTGGTGCATTTGAGACCAAGCCAGCTTCACTTTCCACACATGGTGTTTGGGCATTCTGTTGCATGGTGCACTCAGGCCAATAAGGACAGAGCAAGTAGCGATCCACAACCAGGAAATCTGAAGCCCACCAGCTTTTCTGCGGGTTCCTCCCAGCACCAAGGCTTGGGGCTTCGGGCTTTAGGGGGGAGGCTAACTACAGAGCTCACAGCTCAGACCACACAATGCACACCACCCTCAGGAGTCAGGGGGATGGATCTCAGCTCAAATGTACTGTGAGATTACACCCCAGCATCACCAAGCACCAGGATAAGGCCGACACCTGCTTGTGAGCAAGCTGGGAGGACAAAAGCCAACAGCCAGCGGGGAAGTGGCGTGCCCAGGGCCACCCCTCCTTCCTTCAGCACAGTTCTCCTCTGGTTCCGATCCCGCTGGGCATGAACGGGAAGACAGACCAGAACGGAATTCTCCCGTATCTATTTTGTTGTAAGCGAAAGTCACTTCTTGCCTGTGCCTCACATACCTGGTCAAGGAGGTCGCAGGCACCCGGCTGGGCTAGGGCCACTTACCAGTGGGGGCTGCGGCTGGGGGTGCTGGCCTGCTCCCGAGGGGGGCGGGTAGTGCATGAGCAGATTGAAGGCGGAGTAGACGGTGTCTTTGTACATGCTGCTAGCGCACTCCGGGGCCTTCAGGCCTGGAAAAACCACAGCTGGGTCAGACACACCAGCCCGGGCAGCGAGGGCTGAAGGCTGTCTGCTCTCGAGAGAAAAGCAAGAATTGCCAAGGGGTCCCCTTCAAGTTCGTGAGAAGAAACGGGATGGAGGTGCCCAGTGCCAAGTGCTGCGAAGATCCTAGGTCCAGGCCTTCCCCAGGCGGCCCCCACCTGACCCCCACCCTCCCAGCCGGCCCCGGAACCCTGGCCAGCGCTTTCTCCTCGGGACGGGGATTAGGCAGTCACCTGGGCAGAGGGGAGGCGGAGATGAAGGGGGTCTGTTTACTCCTATAAAGGTCAGGGCACCGGAAGTGACTCGAGCCCGGAGGCGCCCGGGAAACCCGCCCCCCACACTGCGGGGAAATCGGAGGGGCCGTGAGGGGCGCGGGGAAAGCTGGGGGCTCCGGGCCAGGAGCTGGAGGGGCTCTGAGGGATGGGGACCCCCTGGGCCACGGAAGTGAGGGGCGGG
>NW_006283354.1:2077809-2078113 GCF_000327345.1 Myotis davidii
CCCCACCCCCTCGGTTTTACCGCCTCCTGGAGCTGCCGTTGGGGGGAGGCGCCCCCTCGGTTCGCTCCCTCCCTCCCACGGAGGCCTGGGCCTGAGCGGGTAGCGGGCAGCCGGGCCGTGCAGAAACTCACCGTCCTCCAGAGCTTCTGGAAGTTTGTTGGGGAAAAGTCTCTGAGAAGTGTGTTCCCGCCCGAGAGCCTGCGGGGAAATCGGAGGGGCCGTGAGGGGCGCGGGGAAAGCTGGGGGCTCCGGGCCAGGAGCTGGAGGGGCTCTGAGGGATGGGGACCCCCTGGGCCACGGAAGT
>NW_006283354.1:2078520-2092885 GCF_000327345.1 Myotis davidii
GCGGGGCGGAGGTGGGTGGAGCCAAGTAGCCCGGCCCCGCCCCTCCTCTCCCGGGAGAGACCGGGACACGCCCAGGGGTATATTCTTAAAGGGCTCGCTCTCCCGGCGGAACCCTAGCGAGGCGTCGGACACCCAGAAAAACTGCGGGAGCCAAAGTGTGAACTGCGTCTGTGCCCTGAGCCTAGTACGTCCTGGGCTTGGATTTGAGCCCTTCCTAGAGCTTGGGGCTGCTCGGAGGCTGTGCTCCAACCCCGCACTGACAGGAATTGGCCTCCAAGCCCATTTTCCAAACCCAAGCCAATGAGGTCGTCCCCTCACAGCGCGAACACCAGCATGTGCCCGTCACACATTTATTGAGTGCCTGTTACTTGTGGGGCTCATACATCACATTTGTGAGGGCCTCGGCCATGTGGAGGCTCCAAGGCGCGAATACAGCAGCAGGACAAGGAGGAAGGACCCCGCTCCCCGCCCCCCACCCCCCCATGGGGATCCTCCAGCCACACCCTCTCCCTCCCACGGCTGTCCCAACTCAGTTCCAGGCCTAGAACCTGCGGCCCGGGGGTGCCAGGCAACTTAACACGGGAGAAGTCGCATTCCCGCGGAGCTTATTGACTCCGAGCCCGGCGCAAACGGGACCTCGCAAGATCCAGGCTGCAGGGTCTATAAGCCAGGAGGCGCGCGGGCAGCGCGTCCGCTTACGTCGCATCTACCAGGCGCCAGGGGGCAAGTCCACTCGGGCCTCTGCAGCACGCTTGGCCTCCGCTCAGCCCCTGGATCTGGGCCCCTTTGAGTCTCGGTGCAGTGAACCGCAGCCCCCAGCAGGTTTCTGTGCTGGACTCAGTGTAGAGTCTACGTTCCCATCTCTCCCAAGAACAACTGGGCCAGAGGGTATTTGGAAAGGGAGGGTGCCTTGGACGCTTCTCCGGCTGAGCCTCGTAGGACCCCTGGCTGCGGTGCAAAGTCGGGCCGGAAGAGAGCCGCGCCGCCCCTCGGGGTCCAGGCCCAGCCTGGCTGGCTGCGGATCAAAGAGCCTCGGCAGTCCTTCTCCGCGCTTAGATCCTATCTGCGCCCGCCCAGCGGGGCGCCTCGGCCCCTCCACCTCTGGGCTGGAGTGCCCTCTTTTCCTCCCTTCCGGGGGGCCTGAGGAGGCATGGGGCTGGGGGGTGGGCACGAGTGCTCAGTAAGGCCATGGGAGGGTGTGGAAAACCCCTGCCCATTAGGTCCCCCTAGTCAGCTTTTCTGGGGTGAGCTTGCAGCTGTCTCACCTCATCCCCTCTAGAGTAGGGGGAGGGGCTCCAGCCAGAGGGGGCCCAGTCTCAGGGAAGAGCCCAGGAGGAGGGGGCCCAGGGCCTCCCCCACCTCAACCCCTGAAGATGTCCGGCTTGGCTTTGGGATGAGCCGCCCCTGTTCCAGCTGAGTGGGAATACGGATCTGCCTAACCCAAAGGCTCCGAGGGTCTTCCTGCCTTTTCAGGTGACCCCAACTTAGCAGGAGCCTCTTCCAGGACAAAGTTCCCCAGAGCCATGAAGACACTGGCTGAAGTTTTCTCCAGTCCATAGAGAAAGGAGAGAAGTCAGGGCAACAGTGAGTGAGTTTGTTTTTTTTCAAGAGGGCTACATTTTTTCAGCTTAAAGTATTAGCCTTTAATCAGAGATTATGAACTTTGTTTTATGGTGTGAAAACAGCCTTTCTTTACCGAAATGATGGTGAGAATTGATTTTATTTTTTTAAATGTTCTTATTTGGCAAAAGAAAAGCTTGGCAACTCTGTTCACTCTCCCACCTTCAAATTTCTCTGGGCATTTTATAGAGCTCTGAAATCCTCAAGTCCGGGATCCATCGCCCTGTGGAGTCGTGGCTCCAACCTCTTGCCCTGCTGGGTGGAACAGGGAGCAGGCAGGTGAGTAGGGAAATAGGTGTGTGAGGAGGGGTGAGGGAGGGAGAGACAGGCTGAGTTTCAGATATCCACAGCCACACTGAAATCAGCCTGAAGACCTGAGTACCTAAGCTCAGGCTGTGGAGAGGGGAGGGGCTCAGGAGAGAAATGATTAGAGCCGCGTTCGCTGCTGGATTAGTCTATATGAACCATGAGTAGAAGGAGCTCAGATGTGGTGAGATCAATGGGGCTAGAGTGGTCAGGTTGGCTTCCAGGAGTGGGAAGATTTCATCTGGGCCTGGAGAGACAGAGAGGAAAAGAGCTCAGACTTGTCCCTGAAAGGCAAGTGCAGGCCCTGTAGCAGCCCCTTCCTTGTCTGGTTAGCACTGATTCTGTCATCATCCACACAGTGACTTCATTTTACTGAGTGATTGCTATGTACCAGGCATCCTGTCAAGAGCTTCACACACATTATCTCACTTAAACATCATACCAATCCTCTGATAGAGGGACGATGGTACTCATTTACCAGTATGAATGAGGAAACTAAAGCCCAGAGAGGTTGAATAAGTCACCCAAGGCCTCACAGCTTGGAAGGGAGGTTATCAGCATTCCAAACCTAGGCAATCTAACTCCTGAGCCCACACCCTTTTATACCCTCACTAGTGTTCCATTATGACCTTTACGATTCAGCGGGGTCCTTTTCTGCTTTGTGGCCTTTGCCGACAAATGTCAGTGAGCTGCCCAATAATCGAGTTCCTACTTTCTGGCTGACTCATGCTGCCTGGAGGGGCTGCCAGGAGGACTGGGGAATCCTGTGACTGGTCTGTGTAGGGTGGCTCAACTGTCGGCTAGGTAAGAGGGTTTAGAGCGTCTCCCAGAGTCTGAGCAGCCTCAGTCAGTACCATCTCACCCCTGGGCCTGCTCTAGACTACCTGCTCTGGACACGGACTCAGATGCCATAGCGATAGGCCCTGGTGTTCTTCCATGGGGAGGTGAGTAAGATCTGCTGTGGCTGCCCCTGGATGTGACCAGGGGAGTTTTGGGACCAGGCAATCTGCAGGGGGCCCCCAGAGCCTTCTGGGCTTATGAAGCCCAGGTCAGAGCTGGAGATTTAACAAGGCTTCATCTTCATGCAAATAAACCAGGTGGACCTGTGCTGTCCTCAGATGTTGGATGCAGGACAAAGTGCTCTCAAGGGTTGGGGGTTAGAGCAAGAGAGCTCTGGCTTTGGATTTAGGCAGCCCTGAGATTTCATCCCTGCCCTGCCATTTACTAGCTGGGGGACCCCAGGCAAACCACTGACCCGCTCTGAGGCTCCTCTTTTTTGTGGGCAAAGTGGGTATCACACCTGAACCTGCCTCGCACTGTGGGAGCGAGGCAGAGATGCATGAATCATATATCCTAAGAAAGAACTTAGCACAATGCCTGGCACATTCCAAGTGCTCTAATAAACGGCTGCTCTTGAGCTAGAAATTTTTCGGAAGTTGTTAGGCTAATTGGCTCTTCATGTAACGTCATGTAAACCATCTAAGTCTTCTCATGGCCTGAGCCCACTTAATCACAGCTAAGGCTGAAAATATACATTTCCTTTCCTTTCTTTCAAGTTACTTTAACATGAAAGGCCCACATGAACTTTGACCTTTTCTAACAGGGAGACCCTTGAAATGTGGCATTTCCAGAAAACGGCTCAAAGGAGCCCCAGAGAGATTTGGTAAATTACAATGGGGAGAGGTTCAGAGTGGCGTCTTGTCCTGCCCACCAGCCAACCTGGCATCCTGTTGGGGCTTGCCAACCGCTGCCTGGAGGCTGGGCTGCCGCTTGGGCAGGAACACTTCCCCTCCCATGGAACCTTCTCTCTCAGAGCAAAGCCTGGTCACACGTCCTAGAGGCAGACTGTGGTTTGTTACTAGAAACACAGTGTGCTCCCTGGAGACTCTGTGTAGTTTCACTGCATGTTTGTGCACGTGTGTCCATGTGTGTGTGCATGTGGGTGGTTTTGGCCTGAGAATGGCAAAGACACACAATTGCTATGATGCCACTGCTCTGGGTCAGGGACCAGGCAGCTGCCTTAGAATGAAGCGAAAACGGTTTGGAGTCATCTTTCTTTGTAATCTTCAGTGGGTTTTCTCCTCTACCAGCTCTCCACCCCCAATTGTACAATAGCCAAGAATTGCTCTTAAAATAAACATTTAATAATAAAACTAGATGTTAGCTATTCCTGATGAAACCCCAAGGAAGTTTGGCCAAATTGGTTTGAGGGTGGTGGTAGTAAGAATACAAAGAGAGCTGCCCACAGCTTCAGAGGGCTTGTTATGACAGTTTCCCATGGGCTAATTTCCCACTGTGCCAGCCACTGTTCCCAATGAATGGGGCTAGGATTTACTTACCAGGAGAAATAAATAGCCCAGGGTTTCCATAGGAAAGGGTCTGGAGTCAAAGGCACCAAGGTACCAGAACAAAGGCAAGCCTGGAATGGCTGGCATATGACAAGCACTGTGCCACCAGGGCACACTGGTCTCCCAAGAGCTTGGTAGTGGGAGGCCTGTGTTCTGGTTCCCAAGAGAACCTGTGCCAGATACTGTAGCTACTGTCAGTCCCAATGTATACAGTCATTAAAGACTCTGGGAAGTCCTACCCCAGAGGAATCTGTCCAGCCTCCTTCAGCCAAGTGTCTCCCAAACTTATTTGACCATAAAACTATTTTCCCATATATGATTTTCCAAGGAATGTGGCTCCTCTGAATGTCTTTGAGGAATGCTAATATCCCTGGTTTCAAGAGGCAAGGAGAAGCACTCCTTACCCCCAAGCATAGTCCAATCTGTGTCCCTGATATGGAGAAAATTAGCAATGGTTGCTTCCCAAACTGGTCATCACAGCTCTAATAAGGCTTCGCTCCTGCCCTGCTGGATTCTCAGCTTCTTGGGATGATGGAAAGCTTATCTGTGCCCTTGCTGAGCGCTAGCATGAACAAGCATACCGCGGTGCTTAGTAAATGTCTGCTGGCCTGGCTGGTGTAGCTCAGTTGGTTGAGGGTCCTCCCATGCAGTTCAGTTCCCGGTCAGGGTACATGCCCAGGTTTTGGGCTTGATCCCTGGTAGGGGGCATGCAGGAGGCAGCTGATGAGAGTTTCTCATCGATGTTTCTCGTTCCCTCTCCCTCCTCTCTCTCTCAAATCAATAAAAAACATATTAAAAACAACAACAACAAATATAAATAAATGCCTGCTGCCCATGAGATGGAGCTCTTATGTAAGGGTCCAACCCAACTCAGCTCCTTAACTTCCAGGGGGCAGGGCGTTTCCCATTGGTCTGTGGGTTGGGAATTCTGCAGTGTCTGAGATGCCTTGTTTTGTCAAGCTCACCTCTGGTCTCTCCCTCCCCCAGGAAGCCTTTCCACCTGCTCAGGTCCACGGGGTCTCTCTCCCTGCCAGACTCTCATTGCCTTTAGAATTGGAGCCACTCAGCTTCATGAGCCCTTTGGTCTCTGTTTGCTGTGCGGAAGTCTCCTGTCTTTCTACGGCTATCGTTGTCAACTGATGGTCAAGAGCTGGGCTTGAAACTCACAGCCAGTATGTGAAGTGGGCCTTCTCCTCGTACTTATTGGGAGTGGGACCTTGGACGAGTCCCCTCCCTCTTGGGACCTTCGGTTCCTTATCTGCTATGTGAGGGCAAAAATAATACTTGTCTCAAAGAGCTGGGAAGATGGGGTGAGTTCCTGCTGGTAAAGGACTTAGCGGGGTGTCCAGTGCAGAGTAGGTATTTGCTAAGTGGTGACCAGTGTCAATTACTATTGTTCCCAGCCAGCAAGGCTGTGCTGGGGACCAGGCCCTTAGAAGTGGTTAGCAGAGGCTGTCCCTACAATCCTGCAGTCCTGCTAGTCTTGAGGTGGAGAGTCGGGACCTGGGTGGGGAAGGCACCAGGAACCCTGCCATCTGAGACCAGGCTGAGGCCACCAAGCGTTCAGCCCAAGTGGAAACTCCTGCCAAGAGATGGCCATCTCCAGATGTCGACAAGCCGGAGGGAGCCGGCTGGCCTGTGGGGCCCGAGGGCAGAGACAGGACTAATAAGAGGAAATTACACGGAGAGATTTCATCTCAGCTTGAGGAAGCACGTCTACCAGTCCAAGCTGGCCAACCGTGGCCTGCCCCGGCCGCCGAGGCAGAGAGGTCTCTGTCACCAGATGTGTGAGAGCAGAGGCTGGGGGCTCCCAAGGGAGGGAAGCCACTCAGGGGGTTTCCACCCTCAAGGCTTCTCCAAGGCTGTGGGCAGTCCCTTGTACTTCCTGTTCGGCTCTGCCCCTCACTTGAGCCACTTGAGCCGCTGCAGGTATCTGAGCAACGACAGGCTCTGAGGTAAGTGTGAGGGTAAAGGCTTGGGCATCTCTGGCTCCTAATTGGAGCTGGGGGCTCGAGGGGAGGTTTGCTGTAAGAGGCTGATCTCAAGGCCATTAATAACAGCACCACTGCCTTTGGGGAAGGAGCAAAGGCTAGCAGCTTGGAGCCTGAGCCCATTCTGTGCCGGGCACCTGCTCAGGCCTGCTGGAGTTGGGGAGGCCAGAGATTGGCAGTAGGAGCGGGCTTGTTCTTGAATCAGTCTCCCCTCACTTGCTTCCACTTCTGAAACCAGAGGCTGGAAGGAGAAAGATGGGAAGAAGCAGGAGCGGAAGGTGCCTGGGTTTCTGTTTTGGCTCTGCCACTAGGTAGCTCTGTGACTTTGGGCAAGTCACTTACCCTCTCTGTGCTTCGGCATTCTCTGTAAGAAGGAATGATAATAGCGATTTCACTGGGTTCTTGTAAGGATTGAGCGCGTCAGTGTTTGTAAAATACTTGGAACAGTTTGTGGCCAGAAAATTAATTAAGCAACTCATCTATGCCTAGCCTAGTAATATGCAAGGGGCTTTACACCAGTCACCTGGTTTAGTCTTCACAGAAGCCTAATGAGATTGAAAATACTATCATTAGGGAAATGAATCTGAGAAGGTCAAGTTCCTTGCCCAAGGTCACTTAGCTGGTGAGAGGCAGAGCTAAGGTTTAAACTCAGGGTGGTCTGTCTCCTGAACTGGGCTCTCTCTCAACTGTCCCAGCTCTAGGGAGGTCAAGTGCCCACAGGAGCAGGGCTACAGCCGGTCACCAGGCAAAAGGGAGTCAGAGAAGCCCTGCCCCCTCTCCCCACCCCCACTGACTCAGGCTGGAATCCCCTCTCCCTGGCTGCCTGGGAGAGATTTCTCTGACTAATTTGTGGAAATGTTGCCGGGTGACTCCGATTACAAATTGCAATCCTGCTTCCTACAGTTGAGTCACCTCCGTCGTGGGGTCCTGGGAGCAGCCAGAGTTCTGGGCTGGCTGTGTTTGCCTTGGCGGTGACACTGCTCAGAGAGCTGGACCACTCCTGACAGCTTCCAGGGACCAGGGACAGGAGCCGGGTTCCCTGCATAGCCTCTCTGGGTGCAGGGGCAGGAGCAGGGTGGGCGCTGTGGGCCTAGGGTGTCCTCCTCACTCTCATTTCCTCTTCTGTTCCGTCAGGAGCCCTGTCTTGCCCATGGCTGTGTCCCCTGGACCAAGCCAGAGCCTGGCAGAAAGCGGATGTTTAATAAATATGTGTTGGGCTCAAGAATGTCTCCACTTACACTGCACTTTACTGTTTACAAAACTCCTTCCCATCTGTTATCTCGTCTGATCCTCCCAACAACCCTGAGAGGCAGGTCTTTTAGCCCCATCTTACAGATGAGGAAACTGTGGCTCAGAGAGAGGAAGTGACTTGCCCAAGGTCACATAGCTCAAACCCTGGTCTCCAAATTAACTCTAGCTCTGCCGGCTGTGGAGATGTCTCCCCCTTCCTTCTGTGAGGACAGTGAGGGGATGGAAGGAATCCTGAGCTGGTAGAGGCCTCCCCGGCCTCCCTCAGCACAGAAGTGCTCCTCAGAAATGGCCAGGGGAGGTAGTGCTCTTGGCCACTAGGGGGACAGAGCCACACCCTCCAGGGTTTCTGATGGGGGAGAGAGCTCTGGGGTGCTGAGGGTCATTGATTTAGGAAGCAAGTTCCCCCTAACCTCTTGGGAGCCAGGATAGATAGGTCCATGCCCTCAGGAGCTCTCTGCCAGAGGCCCAAGTCCCTGTCCCAAAGATGGGGCCTGGGAGCTCTGCCTCACTGGGGGGAACAGCACTCTGGTTCCTGAAGGTAGAACACCACGTCCTGTTCGGGATGCCTCCTTCTCGCGTCCCCAGCTCTGCTGTCCCGGGATCTGCAGGGCCAGCCTGCAGGGGTGAAAGTGCTTCTCGGCCCCTTAGGGCCACTGATGGACCTCTGCTGAGAACTGCGGTTTTCCTTGTCAGCTTTGCTGTTTTTACTTTTTGCTCACGGCTCTATTATTACTGACATCTTAAAGGGCTTCCCTTTCTGGTCAAGCTTTTTTTTTTTTTTTTTTTTTTAATCATTTTAGAACTTCTCTCCTCTCTTCTTTCTCTTCTCAGCCCATGGTTTTGGAAGATGCTAAAGCAGAAGATGGATCGGGGTGGGCTTAAAAGCAACTTGCCCTACATCCCTCATCTCCCTGCCCCTGCCCCCAGAAGGCTGAGGGACCCCAGGGTGGACCTGTCTCTGAAGGCAGCTTTTCTAAGGGGGAGCTTGGTGCCTCTAGCCCAGCCGTGGGCAAACTACGGCCCGCGGGCCAGATCCGGCCCGTTTGAAATGAATAAAACTAAAAAAAAAAAAGACCGTACCCTTTTATGTAATGATGTTTACTTTGAATTTATATTAGTTCACACAAACACTCCATCCATGCTTTTGTTCCGGCCTCCGGTCCAGTTTAAGAACCCATTGTGGCCCTCGAGTCAAAACGTTTGCCCACCCCTGCTCTAGCCCTTCACACCCAAGCTCTTTTTGTGCCAAGCAAGTCACCTTGCTTTGGGGGCCTGTAGTGCCCTGGGAAACATGGCAGAGACTGACAAGGTGGGGGATGGGGTCTCTGCTCCTCCTGATTCATTGTGGGACCAGGTCTGTGGCCAAAAACTTTCTTTCTGAAATTCACAGCCCCTCTGGTTTGGGTGGGGGTTTCTTGGGTTGCCACAGGCTGGGCCACACAACGGGCTACTAGTAATGGATTCCCGGCCGCTGGTTGAGCTGAGGCCATTCTCCATCTTGACTGTGGGGATAGTGCTTGACTGGTTTCTATGAGGGCAGGTCGGCAGAGCTGAGAACCACCAGATCTCGTTAACTTGAACTCCTGCCTCTGCCTGGGAGCCAGAGCGATGCTCCATCTCCAGCTCATCCCTGCACCAGGACCTCCAACTGGGGAGGGACAGAAGGCCAAGCGCCTCCCCCTACAAAATAGTAGGCGTAGGATCTGGCTGGTACCTGAGCGACTCATGTTTGTGGGGCTGAGCTCTCACAGTTTGTGTTAGAAGATGAGATTCCGATCTGCAGGGGGAAAGCACTTAAAACCCCTTTCATGGCTGGAACTTGTACATGAGACAGACCCACAGCACGACTGCTCCCCAGCGTGGGAAATGCTGTCTTGGCCTTTCCTCTGCACCCACAGAAAGTCCCGAAGATGCCCCGGGTACCAGTTCTCAGGCTGGTCGGGGAGCTGAGCTGGGATGCTCAAGCAGGGAGGGCTGGGCTGGTCTTGTTCACTGCTGGTGTCGGAGCCCCAGAGACTGCGTGAGCGTTGGGGGAAGGTAGAGGACTGCACTGTATGGACAAGAGCCTGGTGCAATTACACGCCCAGGCCCTCAGGGGTTGGTGCTCAACAAAAAAATTAACTTTCGTGGTTGAAAGTCTTTTTAAAAGAAAGCGTTTGCCTTGGCCGGTGTGGCTTGGCTGGTTGGAGCATCATCCTGTACCTAAGAGGTGACGGGTTCGATTCCAGGTCTGGGCACATGCCCAGGTTGCAGATTCAATCCTGGGTCCGGGTGCATGCGTGCAGGTGGCAACTGACTGTTTCTCACATCTCTCTCTCTCCCTCTCTTTCTAAAAAAAAAAAAAGAAAAGAGAGAGAAAAAAAAAAGATTTATTGGATCACATTGGTAGCAAGAAAAAGGACCAGGTCCAAATCACCAGCAGATGGAAAAGACCAAATGGTGCTGACAGGCTCCTTTGCACACCAAGCAGGAGGAAGAAAGACGTAAGTTTTCACAAGACAAAAATTCCAAGGTGCTCTAAATTAAAATGACAGTGGCCAGTTAGTGAGAAAAAGAGGAAAGTTAGCCTGTTAATCGCAGTGGACCAGCTCTGGCAAAAGATTGCTCACATTCCTGTATATCTGTTGGAATTTAGGATTAACTTCCAGGTGACTATTTCCAAGATTATCCAAAAGAGAGACTAGCCAGGCGCCTTTGAACCCCAGGATCCTCTGCTTCCTATTTGCACATGAACTTCCCGATCCGCTGCCTATAGCTAATCCACAGGGCAGACACCTCTTCCTGGAGGACTCTCTGCTCCTGTCCCAAGACTAGCCCTGGTTCCAATTCACCTTCTCCAGTCCCTTCTTTCTCCAGCTGATGTAAATCTTTTCAGAACAGCTTACATCTTTCTCCCCCTATTTGATGAATAAACAGGCTTGCAAAACTCCAGGGTGACGGACATGTTATTTTCCTACCTAGACATGCTGCTGGGGGTTTAGACTGCACGCCCCAAGACTGGTCTTCTCTTTTTTCTGCCAGCCATGCTTATCAAACCCTTAAAAAAAAAAAAAAAAAAAAAAAAAAAAGCAGAGCACCCTGGGAGTGCTTTTTTTGTTTAGCAGTTGTTCCTATGGAAGAAGTGTTTGCTTTTTAGGATTGGTAGTGGACTACAGTCCTGAAAGTTCATGCATATGCAGGATGCGGGTGCTGCCTGGCTGTTCTCAGGTAATCATGGAACTAGTCCCCTGGAAGTTAGTTCAGAGTTCCAACATACACTCGGGAATACAGTCTTTTGTTGGTTCTGTCAACCGATTAACCCCTTCTTGTCTCTTCCGGCACCATCTGGCCAGCAGTGATTTGATTTAGGACACCTCAGAATTTTCTCCTTGTCGGACCAGAGTGGCCAGGAAGAGTCCCTGCAAGAGAGGCCAGGGTTGCACCTGAAGAGCAAGTGAGATGGGAGCCAGGGAGTTAGGGGTCTGTGGAGAATGGTGGGGGTGGTCCCTGCCAGCCCTGGAAAGCCTGACACTAGAGCTCAGACTTTGGAGGTCAGGAGATTGCCAGGACCCCAAACATGCAGACAGGGGAAACTGAGGCCCAGAGAGGCAGAAACCCGCCTGGGTCTCAGAGGATATTTGAGCTCCTTCCTTTACTCCGTAGCCCAAAGAATTTAAAAATCATCTGCCCTAAGCTCAGGAAATCTTGAAACATGCAGCAAGCAAAACGGACAAAATTCCAAAGCACCTATCTAGTGTATTAAGTTGCTTTTATAATTAAAAAAATTAAAACTCTTTCATGTTATTTTTAAAATGCAAGTGGAAATAAAAAACTTCGGGGCCAGGTGGGGCTTGGGGGATTGTTCCATTACAAGTAGTTCACTCATTCACTCACTGTCCTGGCCCAGGGTGACCGGGGTGGCTCCTTGCAAAGCCTGCTTTGACTCAGTCCTGGGGAGGATCTGATTCAGAGGGAGACCACCCCCTAGTGGCTGGCTCTGGAAAAGGCTCTATCTGAATTGCAGGGATGGGAGGCGAGTGATGCTTAGGCACCGGGCCCCTATCTCCCCTATAATTGCTACACTGCGTACTAGGTGGTGGCACTGAATGTCACTGGCAGAATTACTCCCCATCAGTCACCAGGGAGTTGTGAGAGGGTTCTCACCTGGGCCCTGAGGCCGGCCTGGTGGCCAGATGTGTGTGTGCAGCTGAAACGCAGAAGAGGTCTTTTAGAACAGAGAGTGACATACAGCTGGTGAGGCCCCACAGTGCGGGGCAGGGCAAAGTGTCCCCGAGACTGACGGGGTCAGGAATCCAGGCTCTGACCTGGCACAGGTGCTCAGCGGGGAGGATAATAAAAAACACACACAACAATGCCAGTGAGGGTGCTGGCTCGTGTTAACTGAGGGCCTCCTGTGGGCAGAGCCTCACAACAGTGCTGAGACGGGGATCTCTGAAAAAAAAAAATTAATGGAAGGTCTCAAACAAAGGCAGAGGGGATAGTATGATGAACCCACATCTATCTCGTTCTCCCAATTTTACAATTGCCAGGACTTTGTCATGATTGCTTTATTTGTCCCTCCCTCCCTCCTCTCTCTCTCTCTTTCTCTTTCTGTCTTCCTCTCTCTTTTTTATTTTTCAATTGACATTATCTCTCTTTTTATTAAATATTTTAAAGAGAATCCCAGATATCATGTCATTTCACCTTGGCATGCTTTCGTATGTATTTCTAAAAATACAGACGATTTCTTACATAATTGCGAAGCCAGCATGGTGTCCAAAAAGAGTGACTAACAATTCCTTGGTGTTAACACCCAGCCTGTGAGGCAGCTGCCCTGATTGCCTCCATTTCACCGATGGGGAAGCAGGCGCTCTGGGAGGACAGGTAACTTGGCCCAAGGTCACAGGGCTCGTGAGGGCAGGGATGGTATTTGAACCCAGGGTGTCTGACTTGGGAGCTCACCTTCTAAGTCACTCTCTCTGGGCCTCAGTTTCCATCTCTGTAAAGTGGGGAATAGTAATGATTGCTTTGCTAATGCATGCGTGTGCCATGTTATTCTTGCTCCTAACAATAACAATTAAAATAATAGTAAAATAAAGCAATCAGAACAATTAATAGAAAGTCGGCATAATTGCAAAGGTATATGACAATTCAAAGGAATTAAGGTTTGCCGAGTCCCCATGTCAGCTCTCCTTTATTTCATTTCATCTTTACCACAATCCTATATTTCTCAATTAACAGCTTCATTTCCCAGGTGAGGAAACGGGTTCAAAGGGAGGACGTGTCTCCCCCAAGGTCAGGCCACTGTTAGCCAACAGGAGAGGGGTTTGGAGCCAGGCTGCTCCCTTGGGGGTGGCAGAGAACCCTGGGTGTGCCGGGAGCTGAATGTGGCTCTGCTAAGGGTTTGGGGCCATCCTGTCATCCCAGGGATGTGCCAGTTGAAATGATGGCTTGCAAGCAACAGAAACCAGCGTTGGTGGTCTTGGGCAGAATAAGCGTGTATTGAAAGGATATGTACTGGCTCACAGAATGGACGGGAAGGAGGGCGTCACGCTGGGAAAAGATGAGCGGGAAGCAGACCTGGGCCTGGAAGGCAGCAACTGCTCAGAGGTCCCAGCCGGGCTTCCCCGAGACGAACCCTCTTCTGCCCATTCCTCCGCTTAGACAGACTTTCCCAGACCGAGAACCCTGGGAGACAGCAGCAGGAGGCCCCGCCTGGGTGGCATGGCCCCTGCCCACCATCGCAGGGGAGCATGGCACTTTTTTGGATGGTTCCAGAGGGCTGGGCCATGCCAGGACCTTATAGAAGTGAGACGGGGAGGGGGCTGGAGGGGGTTCCCCAGAGAAGACGCAGCCGGCTCTGGCTTTCACACTGTACTTTCGCTCTGGCTCTCGGTGTGTGAGTCACATGTGAAAGTCTCTTGTTTTGTGAGGCCTGTTTCTGCCGCTCCCACCTTCACAGCAGCTGCCGTTTCGAGGCAGGAGTCCCAGACCATGGGCAGGACCTCCTCTCTGCAATGGTGCTGCGGCTGTGCGAGCAAAGCGCGAGGGCCTGTAATCTGGGGCCCAGTATGCGGGGTGATTTTCCGTCCTTGGCATCATACCAAATAGAATGCAAGCAGTATGCAAATGAGGGGGTGCCCTCAAAGCCCAGCCGATGGGTGAGATGTGTAGAGGCCTTGACTCTGTGCCTTCCAGAAAACGCTCCACCTGCTCACCCCCAGGGAGAGCCCTGGCCTCAGGCAGGTCGGTTTTCTCCTCGTCCTGGAAACCTGCTGGGTCACTGCTGGGGTCTGTACCCTGGGCACTTATACTCTTCTACTCCCAGAGGGCCCTCACAGTCCTTCACAGGTGGGTGGGGTGGAAAGTCTAAATTAACCAATAAAAAGCGTTGAGCTACTTCTGTTTTCCCCATTTGTGACCTCTGCACGGGGCTGGGCACACGCCTGCTGGATGGGCCCAGGGTCAGCCAAGGGGCCAGGCCGTATGTACCAGCAAAGCCTGGGAAACATGAGCAGCTCCCTTGCCACTCGGTCTCAACCCTGGGCCTGGGCCTGGGCCTGGACCACCAATTCCGGTGAGACCAGGAAAGTGCTCTGTGGAGGCAGCGTGGGGGCTGTTTCACACCTGGCAGATTCCCTAGAGACTCCCCAGACATGATGCCAGGCCGTGCCAGGCTGTTCAGATGAGAAGATGAGCCAAGAAAGGGGATGAGCGGGACCCCATGGGCCCAGGCTTCTCACCTTATCCCTGAGAAGCGGGAGCACTTAACTTCTGAGCAGTTAAAGGGCTGGGCCCATCGGGGGGCAATTCTGTGGGGACTAGAGAGCAGGTGAGACTGTCCCAAACCAGGCCCAGTCAGAAGCTGCC
>NW_006283354.1:2092957-2104397 GCF_000327345.1 Myotis davidii
CTGGGCTCACCCGAAGCATACCAGGTTTCAACGAGTTCTGTCTTTCCCGCCTGCCTGTCTACTCCTCCCTCCCCCCTTCTCTCTTCCCCGGGCTCTGTTTCACCCCTGCAGCAGAGTTTGACCCCTGGGTGGGGGTGTTGGGAACAAGGATGCCCAGAGTGTGTCCCCCCGACCCCCTGCTGGCATGCAGATTATTTCTAATAGAAATGAATTAAAGCCCCTTTTCTTCTTTAAAGATTCAGGTAGAACACCCTGCTTCAGGAGGAGTACTTGGTATAATCACCTTAAGCATTTTCGCCCCAACATTAGACAGGAGGATCCGAGCAGGGGCCTGCTGGCTGCAGTCCCCCGGGTCCCATCGTTGCTGAGCTGCCCAGTAGGAGTGCGTTTGCTGCTCTCTCAGCTGCCTGCAATTGCCCATTTCTACTTTTAAGAGCTAAGATCCCCTTCCCTACTTTTCTCCTTTGTACAAAATGACATCTATTCCCAGTCATGCCTCACTATATTTAGAATTTTCATGCTTATGTGAATCCACCATGCGCATGTATCAACATTTTATTTTCCCCGGTCAGTCTGCTCTGTGTCAGGAGACCTAACTAAAGAGGTAAGGGGAAAGCAGGACAGGCCTCGGGGGAGACCTCCGGGGCCTGGGACCGAGGATCTTCCCTGACGAACATGGGGCTTGTGGTCAGGGCCACACAGGGCACCGCCACCTGTCCAGGCTTGGAGGGTTGGAGGGTGAGAGGGAGCAGTGTCAGAGGCTGGCAGATGATTGGTCCAAGAGAAAGAAATCCTCGAGTTTGCAAGACCTGTCTTGTGAGGGTCCCAGTGGGAAAGCCCCCAGGAAATGGACCCACAGTTGCCAGGCAAATGAGACATCAGCCTCTTTCTGCACAAGCACAGACTTCTGCTTCTGTCCATCCCCAGCTCCCAGCCCCTGGAGGAGCTCCCCGAGGCCCAATCAGCAGCAGCCCCTCCACCACAGGTGTGGGTGTGCACAGCACCCTGCAGCCAATGAATCACCTTGCGGCCCGGGGCTCCAGAAAAGGTGGCCTCCCTGTGCCTGAGCCCAGCTGCGACTGGGAACACAGGCTCACCGTTCCATCATCGGAAGGTTTAGTTAAAAGAGTTTGTGTGGTGGCTATTCTGGGTGAAGTTTTTGATGGTCTGATTTTAAAAGCCTTTCCCCCCTGGACCTCAGCGAGTTGCCATAGAGATGCGTTAGAGGCGAAACAGAGCTAATGAGCTTGGTTGGGCCTTTTGTGCTCCTGTATGTTTTCCATTCTGAGCCCTGAACATATAATTAGATTATTTAGCATGGACTTTTTCTTTTATTGTAAATTAATTTTGAAACCGAGTTCTGAGGTTAAATAATGACTGTATCTGTTAATCAATCCAACCTGTATTTCCTTCCAAAAGAAAACAGGATGCCGTGTCAAAATGCCGGGAACAAGATGTTGGAGAACGTGGAGGTCTCACTGATGGCAGTGATGTTAACCTGACAGCACTCATCTGTGTTGATGTCTGTTTATTAGACGGGGATGTGCTTTGGGAGAGGTGAGATGGGACATGCTGGTGGGATGTGTGCTGGGGCCATGAGCCTGTTATGGGCTGGGTCCCAGGAACTCACAGCTTCCTTGGGGGGAGCAGCAAGCCCCTTGGCCAGACCTCACACTGCTGGTGAGCCCATAAATGTCTACCCACACGTGGTGAGGTGGGTGAGAGGGGTTGTCACTTAGTCGGGGGGACGGGCTAACGCTGCTTGCAGTGGTACCTGCCTCCCCAGCCCTGTCTCTCCATTAGAATAAGTTCCGACGTTGTTCTCAGGGTCTCCCAATCTTGGCACCATTGACCTTTCAGCTGGATAACTCTTTGTTTCGAAGACTGTCCTGCGCGTTGTAGAATGTTTAGCATCACTGACCTCTACCCACTGGATGTCAGCGGCACATGCACCCCTCCCCCACTGTTCTAACACCAAGTGTCCCCAGATGTTGCCGAATGCCATCTTGGGGACAGAATTATCCGCAGATGAGAGCCACTGCATTAAAACATAGTGCATATTCATCGTAGAAAATAAGATAAAAATAATCTCTAATTCCAGGACCCAGGGTAACACCTGTTAAGCTTTTGGTGCACTTCATTCAGACCTTCTTTTGCCTGCATACGTGCATCTTTCTTTTTCATAAAACTGAGGCTGCACGGTATGCTGTTTTATAACTGGCACAGTGGACATTGCCCCTCATGGCCAGATCGATTCCACTGTACCCCTTTTTGAGGGTTAGGAGCACCCCTCTTCGGGAATGGCTGGCTGAGGGCTGGAGGAGAGGAGTGAAGCTCTCCAGGGTCTCATCTTCAGCTCTAAGGGTCCAGGGATCAGTGTGGTCAGTCACCCACAGGTGCTGTGCTGTGGGGACTGGCTCACACTCACACTAGCGCACGGCTTACAGAAAGTCACCCAGACCCATTTCCACCCGCCCAGAGCCTCGCTGCTCTCCGCAGGGGCTTTCGTTGCCCCCACCCTTCCCGGAACCCAGCGGTGGCCTTTGGGAACCCCATCATTATGTGCTCTGCCCTGGACATGGCAGCTGTGGGGCCAGGGGCAGCTCCTCCCTGCTCTGCCCATTGGCTCAGGACATGGGGACATGGAACACTTGTGGGGAGTGTGGAGGCAGCTGCCCCTTTTCATGTCTTTTCAGTCTTCTACGGTGTTGGCTGACGACAGAGGCTGGACGGGGCCGAGCTCTATTGTTGCTCCAGTGTGCGAGCTGGACCCCGAGGAGGAGAGGAGAGAGGCAGGGCAGGGATCTGTGAAGTGCACCTTCCACCTGCCCAGGTAGCCAGTTTGGAGGTTGAGGCCCGGAGCCCGCTGGGACTTGCAGGCCTGCAGGGAGAATCCAAGAGCTCCAACCGGAGACGCTGCGTGTTTGCTGGGAGGAGGCGGCGTTCAGCCTGTGATGGGGCAGCTGCGCTCACCCACCTGCCACTGGCCCAGGCAGGCCCGGGTCACACAGCCCTGGTCTGTGGGGCTCCCAGTGGGGTTAGAGCTGTGGATTGCAGGACAGGAACAGTCACTCTCAGGGGAGGCAGGGGATTGCAGCTGGGGGCTTTCTGAGGGGCCCCAGGCCGCTTCCCAGAGTAGGAAATGGCCAACACAAGAAGGGCCGCACTTCCTACCCGTCTCCGGAGGGTTGTGGCCAGCAGTGCCTCTCCCTCGGGGGAAGGCTTCGTCCTCTCTGGGAAACAGGAAGGAGGGCCCTCACCCCTGCTCCCCCCAGAACTCTGGGGGTGCCGATCTCTGCCCTGCATGAGACTGTGCTCTCCTCCCCAGCCCACTGCTTTGAGCCTGGCGTGCGGAATACAGACGGGAAATTTGCTGTCTATATTCTGCCGACTCCGGGGTGTCTAAAGTGCTATCGGGGAGGCTTGGGCAGCCTGTGAAAAAGCATCACCAGCCAACTGGGCAGTCGCAGGTCTGAGGGCTTGGGCTGAGATGGGATTCTCACTCCGCCTCGTGCAGGGACAGCCTGCCCCCGCCTGGAGGCCCGAGGCCCGGCCTGTGTCCCTGTGGACACACAGTGCACACACACAGGGCAACCACAGCACAAGTCCGGGCGCACCACTCACGCAGGACACACGGGGCCCTAATGGGGACACACACACAGTGGGTCAGCCTTGTTTCCACGCACATCTTCCATACCAGGCCTCAGTGCTCCCAACACAGGAACATCCAACTTGACTGAAAATAGGCAGTGAGCCTAAGTGGTTTGGCTCCATGGGTAGAACGTCAGCCTGCGGACTGAAGGGTTTTGGGTTCGATTCCGGTCAAGGGCACATGCTTGGGTTGCAGGCTTGATCCCCAGTGGGGGGTGTGCAGGAGGCAGTCAATCGATGATGCTCTCTCATCATTGATGTTTCTATCTCTCTCTCTCCATCTCCCTTCCTCTCTGAAATCAATAAAAATATATTTAAAAAAATAGACAGTGATCTTTTTTTAAAAAAAATTTATTGTTTAAAGTATTACAAACAGTAGTACATGTGTCTCCTTTTTTTCCCCATTGACCTTCCCCCAGCCTCCCCTACCTCCTCCCGCACATGCCCGTACCGCCCCCCACTTTCTTGCGTCCAATTGTTATGCTTATATGCATGCATACAAGTCCTTACCCACCGCAGAAGCTAATGGCCTTCCCTAGGGCAGTGGTCGGCAAACTGTGGCTAGCGAGCCACATGCGTGTGGTTCTTCCACAAAATAGTATTTTGTGGCAGAGCCACACTCCAGGGGCCAAAGAGCTGCATGTGGCTCACGAGCTGCAGTTTGCCGACCACGGACCTAGGGTGTTGGAAATGGGTTTCATTTGCATCTAACTTTTCAGGACCACATCCAGCTCTATCAAGTGAGGTGCACCTGCCTGTGCCCCAATGACTCACATTCAGGCTTGCCAAGGGCCAGGGTGGAGGCCGTTCCCAACTCCGGCAGATCGCTAGTAGATTTATGACTCAGGGTCAGGAGTCATAAACCACCTTTATCCCCTGTAAAGGTGACTGTGCATTTGCTCAAAAGAGGCCTTTGCTGCAGGTGGCTTTGCCAACCTCTGGTCAAAGCTGTGAACCATCCATCAGACAAGGAAATTCCAGCAGGACTGGTCCTCAAGAAGAGGCAAGGGCTGCAACCAAGAAATAGGCTTGAATGGAGGTAGTGGTAGTGGATTTACTGAGCTGTGTATCCATGGCACAAGGACAGTACCTCCAGCCCTTCCGGCGGGGCGAGTGGGGGGTCAGTGGGAGGAACTGTCGTGAGTGGGGGAATCTCAAGTCCGTGTTGGAGTTCACCCAGAGGAACCTGCACATCCTCCGGATGAGGAAACAGACCCAGAACGGTCAAGACATCCCCCCAGGATTGAACAGCACGTGATGGGGAAGCCAGGACCCTGACCTCCGTTCTGAGCCTGGAGTCTCTCACACGCAGGTCCCTCTTCCAAACAGAGAGAACCCAAGACAGTGACTCAGAGGCCCTTGGCAGTTTTGCTGATAGATTTTTTTTGTTTTGTTTTGAAGATCTGCCTCTATTAAAGTCTTTAGGAAATTATAGTAATTTTGATTTTTTTCAGACATGTTTGAATTACTCATAGTCTGGAATTCCCAGGCAGGGGGTGAGACCCAGAGAGGCTGCTGAGGAAGCTCGGGGCATAGGATTCGGGGTCAGATGGATCTGAGTTCAAATCCCCGCTCTGCCACTTACTATGTGAGTTAGCTGCCTTGGGCCTTGGTTGCCTCACCTGGTTTTGGTAACTCACACCAGCACTTGGTTCAAAGATTGCTGGGGACTCAGTGAGGTAACAGAGTGCTTGGCCTGAGTAAGTGGGCACTGGGGTCACTGCCTGGGCACCCACCCGGTCAAGCAGGAAGGCCAGGGTCTTGCTCGGCAAGCACAGGATCAGCCTGAACCCCGAACGGAGGCTTCGGACAGAGCCTGCTCAGCCTTATGGGCCAGGAACGGGGCTTCCTGGGTTCAAATCCAGCTCCGCCCCTGACCTGGGGCCACAGGACGTCCCCTCTCTGAGGCTGTTTTCCTGAAGGAAAAATAAGTGCAGATGACAACAGCCACAGTGCGAGGACCTGCGTGGCCAGAGCTTGGCAGGGTGCCTGGCATGCAGTGGGTGCTCAGGGACGATCCTTTTACCTCCGTCCTGTTCTTTCTGCCCGTGCCTGTGTTTCCGGCAGGGTGGCAGCAGCTCACGTGTCTGCAGAACTGGTGGGAGAGTTTCCACAGCCCCGTTTCTGCCAAATATGGTGTGAACGTGTGCGTTTCTTGTCCAGGAGGCGGCCGAGCCTTTGTCCAGGTTGTTCCTTTGCCAGGAGATCCCTTACTACCCCATCCCCACCCACCCGCACTCCACGGCCCAGCGCACAGTCCAGAACATTCATTGAAAGCTCACAGATACTGATTGAGGGCCTACTGTGTGCGAGCACGCACTGGCATTAGCTTCCATTCTTCCAGCCCATTTCTGTGCGCGAGCACTTACTTGTTCCGCCCTGCCCTGTAGCGTTAATTTCTCTCTAGATTGTAGACAGTAAGGGGCCTTGTAAACCTGCAGAGGGCTCTGTGGCCGGTTTGTGCCCTGGCAGCATCTCCGTCCTGGTCTTTTCTCCCCGCCACAGACCCACCGGGGGCAGCTATGTCCGTCTCCCACCCCTGAGGCAGCGGCCCCCACGGATCTGAGCATGCTCAGAAGGACTGTGGGCTGGGGTTCAAAGCCCTGGAGAGGTAGCCCCCAAAGGAAGATGAAGGCTTTCAACTGTTGTTGTCAGTGTGTCTTCTCCTCCGTGGGCTGCGTGGAGATCAAAGTCTGAAGGAAGTGGAAGGTTGCTCTCTGACAAAAACACTATATTTTTAGAAGCACTCGGTGGTTTAGGATGTTTGCCCCAATGCTTGCCTTGGGCTGGGGGTGGAGGCTGCGACCTCTCTTGGAGGGTCTGTGGGAGTGGGTTTCCGGGTAGCAAGGGCCCGGGGAGGAGGCTGAGGGTGGGAGGAGGGTCCACGCTCACTTCTCTTTCCCCAAAGACCAGAGTCCTCAGGCCATCGCTTCAGGGCCAAGGAGGAGGGGTGGGGTGGGACAGGCTGCCTGGCCTCTGGCTCCAGCTCCTTCTTTCAGAGATGGGGACACTGAGGCCCAGAGAGGGGGAGAGGCCTGGCCAATCTCCACCCCCCCACCCCCGTCCCCATTCTCCATCTGGGGATTTGGGACTTGCACACATGAAACCCTTAGAGAACAATGCATGCATTCTGTAATCAGGGCTCAGGAATGCCAGGCGTTTGGGGGCAGGACATCAGTGGGTCTCTGAACCAGCTGCCCGGGACTCATCCGTGGGGAGTTAGAATCGCTCCTGGGGTCTGGAAAACGTGGGTAGGTGAGAGGATGCCCAGCAGCATAGGACTTGGGAACCAGCGGGGCCTGCACGTGGGGAGTCATGGGAGACAGGTGGCAGCCAGGGGAGCTGCTGAGACAGGAGGGGACCTGCCTCTGCTCCCAGCGCGTGGGAGTCTACCTCGCTAACTGCTGTGGACCATGATTTTCAAAGGTGCCTGGGAGAGGTGAACTGCTGCTCCCTGCACCCAGGCGGGTCGAGAGAGGCACGTTGGGGGGTTGCCCAGCCCTCCCCACTTCTCCCCAGTGCCTCTACCTTATAATCAGGGTGGCCCTTCCTTCATGTTTATGCCAAGATGTCAAACAGCCAGGCTATGATGGTGAGCTATAATTTATATCATTTTTCATATGGGTTATAGGCTCCAAAGGCTCCAGCTCCTTCAAATGGGAACCACATTGGAGAGGGGGTAAATCAAGAGGGCGGGATGTTAGGAAAGCTGGTCCCAGGAAGCCACCTGCTTCTCATTTAGGATGTGCCTGGGCTTATTGTTTGTTTCCAGTGCCCGGTTGGTTTTCGGAGATGGCAGGGCAGCCACGGATCACTACCCTTGCCAGGCGTCTGTGCTGAGGCCTGGGTGAGCCTCTGCTGTGAGTCCTCCGGCCTCCGGTGTGCCCCACGCGAAGCTCTGCGGAGGCAGTTGGGAGCACACTGCTTTGTCTTTGCGGTCCCCACAGAGCAAAGCCATCTGGAAACAACTGAGTCTGAGCACGGCCTGTGGGGGGCCTGCTGCCCCAGGCTGGTTCAGGGATCCAGGACTCGGGACACCCCCAGGCACTGATTCTCGCAAACCTGGGGGCAGTGCATCGGCGTCAGCCAGGAGGCAGGCCGCAGTGAGGATGGCTGAACCGAAGCTGCGCACAGCAACACGGCTGCGCCTGAAACACACCGTGTGGAGTGACAGAAGCTGAAAGAATATGTCTGCTTGATTCCGTTCATATCAAGTTCAAAACTAGGCAAACGCTCTTCTGTGGTGTGAGGGGGTGAGCTTAGGGGATAAAACTGCAGTTGGAAGTGATCACCCTAAAAGTTGGCTTGGTGGTAACCTTTAGTGAGAAGGGAGGAGGGGGTTCGGTGGGGTGCCGGTGTTTTTAGGGGGCAAGCCACGTCCTCGTTCTTGACCCTGGAGGTGGCTGCAGGAGCATTCACCCTAGTCACTCATAGGCTGTACATGTATGCTTTATGTACTTTTTCGAATGTCTTATTTCTCGCCATAAAAAAGGCTAAGAAAACAAAACCAGAGGGACACTGAGAGACTGAGCGTGACACTCGCTGCCCCACCCAACCCCCAGTTTACCTCTTCTCTCCCGCTCACTGCTGCTCCCAGGTCCCTGGCAAGCTCTCTCCTCCTCTTCCCTCATGCCTGGTCAGCCCTCCCAGTGCCCACCCAGCCTGGCTCAGCCCAGGCCCTCCTTGGTGCTGGTGGAGTCACAAGTTAGGGGGCTCTGACCCGCAGAGAGCCTGGAAGGTCAGGAGTCTGTGGGTCCCCCTTCTCAGTGGCCCCTGGCCCACACTGGCTGAGCCCAGCCCTGGGCCCCCTGGACAAGTTCCTTGGCTCAGAGATTCAACGCGGTCCCTCCTCAGGGCAGGAACGGCCAGAGCTGCCATTACTTACTCTCCTGCTTCCTGCAGGAACTGCCCACAGGCTGAGTGAAGGGGCCGAGGACCTCTGTGGATGGCCACGTGACCTCTGGTGGAGGCCTGCCCGACAATACCAGATCTCTCCGAGGGGTGCCCGGGAGCACCTTTCCTGAGAAAGAAGAGCCTATCTTTATTTATTTATTTTTTTAAGCAATACATTTTTATTGATTTCAGAGAGGAAGGGAGAGGGAGAGGGAGAGAGAGAAACATCAATGATGAGAGAGCATGATTGACTGTCTGCCTCCTGCACGCCCCACACTGAGGATCGAGCTTGCAACCCAGGCATGTGCTCTTGACCAGAATCAAACCTGGGACCCTTCAGTCCGCAGGCCGATGCTCTATCCGCTGAGCCAAACCGACTAGGGCCGAAAGGCCTATCTTTAGAACATGAGTTTTTGAAAAACACACACAAAACAAACAAATAAGAAAATGAAAAATCTCTGATCTTCAAAGTTGGCTCTTTTCATTTCTTCAATGAGAATATCGATAGATGAAGGCGGGTACCACCCTCTAATGGGTAGAAGGAATCCCTCCATGTTGATGTTGAAGAAACCGTGGGAGAAAATGCAGAGTGGGGGTGGGAGGTCCCTGGGTGGGAGGGGCTGGTTTCCTCCTCACTCCCTGTTTCTGGGGGCAGATACGTTGCCCAGGCCTCCTGGCTCCTTTCAGGTGAGAAATTTTCCACTGTCGCCTTATCTCGTGGCGATCCGCCTTGCTCCTGCAGCGACCACAGGTGCGCGCAGATCTGAGGCTCTGATCTGTTCCGTTCTCTGTGCCAAGCAGAGCAGGGGACGCGAACCCCAGCATGAAACGGCGCCCACAACCACAAGGCCCGGTGTGCGCCCTCTGAAACTGTAGGTAAAGACAATTACCGGCAATTTCCATAGCATGGTTTGTTTTTTGTTCAAAGGCCATGGAGGCATTCTCAGCAGCAAGCCCCAAATATATAGTATTCCCACCGCACGCCGCCCTCACAAATGTGCGATAAAAGCTGTGGTCGCTTTGTCCCGGCTCTTAGGCTCTTACTTTTAACAGTCAAACCTTCAAGTTTAATGTCGAAACTGCTTTTTTCTTAAAGTGTACTTTGATGGCTCAGATAACGCTCCATGATAAGGAACTGCCTTCAAAACCACTCACTGTACCTCGTGCCCACCATTCGGATGCGCATCACAAGGGAAAATCAGGCGCCTGAACTTATGAGAAGTTGGGTAGGGATGTGCTGAGTCTGTGAAATTCTCTCTGCTGCCTGTATTACAGATTTTGCATAGAAAAGGAAAGGAAAGGAAAGGACAGGACAGGAAAGGAGAAGGAGAGGAGAGGAAAAAGAGCCAGGCATATACCGACGTGGATTTTGTGAGGAGAAAATGGTGAGCAGAGTCCTGGAAAGAGCAGTTTTCCTGGTGGCAAAAACTGCTGAGAGTCTACATTCACGCCCGTCAGTTTTCTTGAGCTGCAAAGACTCTGTGCGTTAGAACGGACAGTAGCCTGATGGCATAGAACCACCCCCGGTGACACTTCCGAACCCATCTCCTAACTCCAAATAAAAACAAATGTGCAAGAAAAAACAAAAACGGAGAGACTCTGTGAGGCTGATGTCAAGTGGCCCAGGGCGAGCCCTGGGGAGGCTGGCTCTCTGGGGAGGCCTGGCGGTTCTGCAGTCAGCGCCACCGCATCTCCTGTGGTGGAGTCGAAGCTGTCCCTTTGGCTCATCCGTGTCTAGAACCTGCCAAGGGCTGCCCACACCTGGAGTCATTCCGTCACAATAGGAACAGACCCTCACGTTGTGTAAGCATTGGTTGACGTTTCACAGCCCGTTCGTGTCCATTATCTCATCTCCCATTCTACGGAGAAGGTCGCTATCAATGTGGCGGCCAGCACAAACCGCAGGAGTGAACAATGTCCATTTTCCGGATTAGGGAAGAGTGACCACAGCAGCAGCCGCAGAAAACACCCCAAGGCTAAGGGAGGGGTTTTCAGTGGGGGTCCCATCACTGAGTCTGCAGAGACCAGGCATTTGCAAAGACTTCTAAGCGTTGGACCAAAATTGGTGGCTTCCCATGACCCTTAGCAGACAGCATGTTGGCTGTTGACTTCATTTTTAGATTTGCCTGTGCTCTGGGACCCCTGAGATCCCCAGCCTGTGGGGCAGAGAAATTGGAGCTGGCTTGGGTCAGAAGAACGGAGGCTTGAATTTGGAGTGCCCGGTCCTCTGGGCCTCCTTACCACGTGCATCTCCAGTTGTCAGGCCCCAGGACCCACAGGGGGCTCCGGGCTTACCAGCTGTGTGACTTTCAGTGAGTTACGTTACCTCTCTGGGCCTCAGTTTCTTCATCAGGAAAATTCAGGTGTCCTAGTAAAAGCTCTTTAGGATCCCTGCCCTACATGACCGTCCATGGTCTTGGTGATTCTATGAATTACCCTGGATTTGCATAAGCATAACATCGTATAGGTTTCACAGTACTTTCACATACCTTTCAGCAAGTTATTTGATCTTGGCCACAGCTCTGTGGGGTGGGCAGGCAGGCATGTCATGTTTTCATATCCCCATTTCAGAGATGGAGAAATTGAGGTACAAAAAGATGAAGCGCTAGCCATAGAAACCCTAGCAAGCTGGCGCTGGCCAGGACCTGAACAGACCTGCGGGGATTTCTTGTAGGCAGCCCATTTGGTCCAGGGACCCCTACTGTGCCATCCCGGAGGGGACTGAGATGCCCGCCAGAGCCTCAGGATTTGATTTGGAGTGCCCGGTCCTCTGGGCCTCTTTACCACGTGTATCTCCAATTGCCAGGGCCAAGGACCCACAGGGGACTCCTGGCAGCATTCCAGGAAGTGGGCTTTCCGAGGTGACGGCAGGGAATCATTGTCCCTGCAGACTCTT
>NW_006283354.1:2104470-2110758 GCF_000327345.1 Myotis davidii
GTGTCCACACCAGACCTTGGATCATATAGGCTCCCCTCCTGGGATCTCCTTATTCCTGCAGCCAAGCAAATTTCTAGCGATCCTTAAAGCCTGGATCAAAGGGCCCTCCTTTGAACCAAGTGCTCTGCATACATTGTATTTATTTATTTTAAATTAAAAAATATATATTTGTATTAATTTCAGAGAGGAAGGGGGAGAGAGAGAGAGAGAGAGAAACATTAGTGATTAGAGAGAATCACTGATCGGCTGCTTCCTGCACGGCCACCGCTGGGAGTTGAGTCTGTAACCTGGGCATGTGTACTGACCAGGAACTGAACCTGGGACTCTTCAGTCCACAGGCCGACGCTCTATCCATTGAGCAAAACTGGCTAGGGCCATACATTGTATTTAATCCTCTTTGTTTCCTCATCTGTAAAATGGGAATAGCAATTCCCTCTGTAACATCATTTATCCCCCAGTTTATAGAGGGGGAAACTGAGGCGACAAAGGTTAAGCCATGTGCCTGAGAACACAGCTGGTCAGGGCTGGAGCCAGGATTTGAACCATCTGACCTAAAAGGCCCAGACCTCATGCACCACATGACACTGATTTCTCTATCCCATGCACAGAGCACTTGGGGTCCACCCCTTCGTTTTCTGAGCACTCCCAGCCTCAGAGGAGTGTGTTCCATGGGTCTCTCTTGTCTCCCTCTCTGGGCACTGAGTCCTGCAGGTCAGAGGCTGTGTCCTGTTTGGCATCACCCACTCCACACACCGGCCTGGCACATAGTTGGCCTCGGTAAGCCCTTGCTAGACGGAGCCTCGGTGAGGGAAGACACCTGGGGTGCACAGGCATGCCAAGGCCAGCTGGGCCACAAGCCGGGGGGCTGCTGCTGCTCCCAGCTGGTCTGACAGGGCCCGCCGCTGACCATTCCAGGGCGCTCTGGCACTGGGAGCACAGCAGTGCTGTGGGACGACCACAAACTTCTAAGTCTTCTAACATGTAGAATAACATACTATTTGAAAGCACTGGGTCAGAGCCCTGGCCAGGTAGCTCAGTTAATTAGAGCACTGACCCCGACACACCAAGGCTGCAGGGCACATACAAGGAGCAATCAATGAATGGGTGAGTAGGTGAAAATGCAAATTGATTGCTCTTTCTCTCTCTTTCTCAAATCAATAAATAAACATTTAAATAAATAAAAGCACAGGGTCAGGGCTGGACACTTTGTTCCCCATCCATTGTGTGACCCAGGGCGAGTGACTCCACGTATTTTGTGAATCCGAGACTCCATTCCTTGTAAGGTTCCACCAAGAAAGAGAAGCGCTCCCTGCCAGTTAAACTAGACTAAGCCATCAATTGTAAGACGTAGCTCCATTTCACAGGTGTTACGATTTGCATAGGCACTTCACAAAAAACAACATACAAATAAACACATGATAAACACATGAACAGATGCTCCACATTAGCAGTCATCAGGGAAATGCAAATGAAAACCACAATGAGATACCACCACCGTATCCATCAGAACCGCTAAGTAAAAAACTGACCAAACCTGGTGTTGACAAGGATGTGAAGTGACTGAGCTGCTGACAGGACTGTAATCGTTTGGTAATTTCTTGAAAAGTTAAACAAATATCTATTATATGACCCAGACATTCTACTCCGTGACATTTACCTGAGAAAAATGAAAATATATGCACACAATGACTTGCACACAAATGTTTATAGCAACTTCTTTTGTAAATAGCCCCAAACAGGAAGCAACCCAAATGTCTACCAACAAGTGAATGGAGCCCTGACCAGTTTGGCTCAGTGGCTAGAGCGTCGGCCTGTGGACTGAAGAGTCCCAGGTTCGATTCCGGTCAAGGGCATATCTCTTGGTTGCGGGCACATCCCCAGTAGGGGGTGTGCAGGAGGCAGCTGATGGATGTTTCTCTCATGGATGTTTCTAACTCACTATCCCTCTCCCTTCCTCTCTGTAAAAAAATCAATAAAATATATTTTTTAAACAAGTGAATGGATAAACAAATGGTACCATTGTATTCCATCCAGTGGAATAGTACTGAGCGAGTCAAAGGAATGAACTATTGCTATTTGCAACAACATGGATAAATCTCACAACCATTATGTTGAAAGAGAAAGTCTCCACAAAAGAGAGGACATAGTATATGATTTGATTTCTATAAAACTCTAGAAAATGTAAAGGAATGTATATGGCCCGCAAGCAGGTTGCCTGGGCCTGGGATGGGAGGAGGCGGGAATGGATTACAAAGAGACATAAGGAAACTTTGGGGGCTGATAGGAATCCTTGTGGCAATGATTGCATGGCTACAAACATATCCAACTTATTACTTGTACACTTTAAATATTGGATAGTTTAGCATATTTCAATTATTCCTCAATAAAGTTGAAAACTATGTACATTTTAGAATAGGATGGTCTCCTTGTTTGTGACCCAGGAATATTCTTTTGAGGCTTAAATGAGATAAGGCGTTAGCTCAGTGTCTGGTATGTTACCTCTGTAGATGGCTTGCAGATTTTATTCCAATGTGAGGTCCCGTTATAGACAGGGGCCTGGGGCTGGGACAGGTTCAGGACCCTGCCCAGGGCTCCCAGGGAGTTAGTGCAGGGCAGGTCAGCATTTCCAGTCTTGCGTGAGTCCCCAGCACTGTGCCATCTTGCACTGGCCTGACCCAAAGCAGGACAAAAGGGGACAGTCCCAGCCCCCAAGGACCTGGGAACGGTCTGGCTGTTGGGAGCAAGGCCACTGGGCACTGGGACTGGAGAATCCCTTATCATCTGATGTTGGGTCCTTATCGAGGGTGATTGAGAGCCACGAGCACCGAGAGTTGTCGCCGCCCACCCTGCCGCCTGTGTGCGTGGTTCTATACAGCCTGCCCTTGCTGGGCCCCAGGTCCCCTGCGAGTGAGTGATTCACAGCGAGTGTGAGAAGCCCCTACCGCAGGCTGTCTTAAGGGCAGGCCAAGATTCAGACATTACTCACAGCTTCCAGTACCTGCCTGAGTTCAAACAGGAAGCCTGGTTTTTCCTCTTATGTCAACAACAGCCTTTATTTCTCTTTCTATTCTGGCCTCTGGGCTCCCTTGTTGAGTGGGTTTCTTGGGGTGAAGACGGGGGTGACAGTGGCCTGTGGGGCTTACCAGCAGATGCTTGGCTAGAACCCTTTGCCTGGGAGGGCCTAGGAGATTGCTTTGTGCACCCGCTGGGAAAACAGCTAAATCATCTATGGCTCTGAAAACAAAGGGAATATATGGCCGGGCACATAGTAGGCCTTCCCTACATGTTCATTCAACTGCTCTAAATTGAAATGTAATATGTTCCCAAACAAATGCAGCTCCTTAGGTTCCTGGCTCATAAATATCACCTCCGCCTGCTCCCCTGGGCCAGACACACTGGAGGCCCTGTCTAGCCTTTCTACTCCCTCACTCCCCTCCCCGAGTGAACACTAAGTCCATTTGTCCTGACCAGGGTGTGGGGTCAAGCCTGCAACCGAGGTACGTGCCCATGACTGGATTCGAACCCAAGACCCTCCAGTCCGAGGGCCGATACTCTATCTACTGAGCCAAATCAGCTAGGGTTATGTTTCTTTTTACATAAATCTGAGTTCTAAGTATCATTTAGCAACTTCCTTTATTATTTAATGGTACACGTGTATCTTGGAGATTTTTGCATATCAATGTATGAAAACCCACCTTATTCTTTTCTTTTGTTTTTGACCACACACACAAAAAAATCTGTATTTTTATATTGGGGGGAGGAGTAGAAAAGAAAGCAGGCACTATCCTGGGCCCTATGTGGTAGCAGCTTCGTGTTCCATAGGGTTAAGGAAGACTTGAAGACATAAAAAGTTGTTTGGAAAAACCCAGGTGTAGTTACTTTGTATGTTGTGATGGGTAGAAGGGATGAAGGGAAGTGGGAAGGCCCCTCATGCCCTCGATCTTGCCTCGACTATGCCCTGGGACCCTGGGGCGGAGAAGGCGCCACTTCCACTCCTGCTTCCTGGGATTGTTGACGGCCACGGAGTAACAGTGACAAGCAGAAGAGCGACATGCCCAGCATGTTGGCGAAGATGGCAAGCTGCACGCCTGTATCATCCCGACCAGCTGGGCTCGGCTCTGGCGCCGTCTGCACACTAGCTCAAGGTAGGAGCCCATGTTACTCCTTTTAACGACTGCGTAGTATTCCCAAGTATATATTCCCATAGGTTATTTACTCACTCTCTCATTGAGCCACATTGTTTCCAGATTGTCACCATCACAAGCAAATCCTTCTTTGTGACCCTCAGCCTAGCTCAACTCCAGGATAGGGGGTATTGAAGTAGAAGGGCAAAGAATGTCTTCCTTACTTCAGAACACCGATGCTTAAACTTTACTGTGTGTGAGAATCACCTGGAAAGCTTTTAAAGATACAGGTTGCTGGGCCAGGTACCTGGACTTTCCGATTCGGTAGGTCTGGTGTGGGCTGCAGAGTTGCCAGGTGAGGCTGCTGGATCAGGGACCACACTGTGAGAATCTGCTCAGCCTCCACTTACTTGAAGGGTCACCTGACCCTTGGGAGACAATGTACAGGAGAATTCACCCTGGGCCCCTCCCCCTGCTGCGGAGTGGGCATCCTGCTGGGAGGTAGGGCTCTACAGGCCACCGGTAGTGGGTCCAGAGGTCTGCTCAGCAGATGTTCCAGCTGGGCCTGGAAGCCAGGGACCCGCTGGCTCCAGACATAGCCTTTTCTGCAGGACCAGCCTTTTCTGCGCACCAACCCCTCACCCCTGCACCTCACCCCAGTCTTCCCTGTGGAGCCTAAGGAAGGGCTGGTGGTGAGCTGTTTACACAGCGTGGCTGGGAAGGGCTCTGAGGTTTTCATAAAAGAAACGGCAGGAGACCACATCCCCAGAGAGGGGCTCCTAAAGGTCTTGGGGTTTCAGGACCCTGAGGCACTCTGTTCCCAGCTGGGCTGCAGGAGGTGACACGGAGGTTGCGGGAGAGCCTTGCTGGGGTGGGAGTGGGGGAACCTGGACACCCGGTACTAACACACATCCCCCTGGTGGCTCTGAGAGGGACCCTCTGTACCTGAGGACGGTCCGGTTGCAGACTGAGGGTTAGACCCCAGTGGACAGTTGGGCAGTGCCTCCTCCCCGAGGTGCTGACTTTTGACACCTTGCAGCTCCCCAGGTTCCTTGCCCTTTGATCCCCAAGGTGCTGTCCATCAATCTTAGCAACCTTGATGTCAGAAAGCAGCTTCCCCTGGACTGTGGGCTTCTGTGTCGCAGGTATCAGAAGGGAGGAGGAGGGAGCCTCAGGGGCCAGGCCGTGGTGGTGGTGGTGGTGTGTGTGTATATGTGTGTGTGTGGAGGGGATGGGGGGGATGGTAGTGTCTTTGGCCTCCGCAGAGCTGCTCCAGGCCCCTCCTTCAGCGAGGGCAAAGTTTGGGTCCAGCTCTAATCTGGTGCAGAAATGTCTGAAGCAGGCTGCTGTGCCTGTTCCTGTTGGGTTACGCTAAAGTCCTGAAGGTCCCATCGGACTTTTTTCATGGTTGTAATCTCAGCACCCAGCACCCAGTGAGAATCTATCGGACCCTTGTTGAATACATGAAAAATGAACAAACAAATATCTTAGAAGGTGCCTGCAAGATGGGCTGGGGCTGCTCACGCCCTGGGTAAGGAGGCTACACCCTAGCGCCAGCTATTCAGCCCTTTGAGGCCCTTTCTGCGCGCCTGGCCGTGGGGTGCTGGGTCCCACCACCAGGAACACCCTCTGCACAACCTCCGCTGAGAAGGGGGCCTGGGGGGAAACTCTGCCTCCTGTGCCGGGGTTACCAGGGGAGGGCGGGGAGTGTGGAGAGGAGGGGCTGTGCCCAAGGCCTGGCGGCTCCAGCTCAGGGCCAGGCAGGCTCTCTGCCTAGGAACCCATCACCCACGCCTCCAGCAGCCGGCACTGCGCACTCTGCAGTAATAGCGGAACTGGGGGGAGGGACAGGGACCATTTTAACCCTTTCAGACTCAAAACTTAACTTTCTCATTTCTTTCAAGACACTCGCTCCCAACCCAAAAATCGAAAGTCGAGGCTGGGGGAATTCTGCTCGGTGGAAAAGCTCAGGGTGTTACTTTTGGTCTGGGCGAGGCTGGGCCCAAGGCTGCCAGCATGCGCCGAGGTCTGCGGATCGCCCCCGGTGGGGCTGAGCCAGGGGTCGCAGGAAAGGGCTGCCCCCCGCCACCCCTCCCCCAGGCCGAGGGAAGAGGATGCCCCCACCTGCCCAGCGCGCCCCAGGCCCGCGCGCCCCTCCCGGGAC
>NW_006283354.1:2110938-2115823 GCF_000327345.1 Myotis davidii
CTTTGTAAATTCATCCCCCGAGGGCCCGGCCCAGGGGTCGCTCGGGGTAATTCGCCTCTGGGGTCGCAGTGCCTCGGAATGTAGGGTTAGCCCCGCAAACCTCTCACTTAGGGCGCGACCGTCAGAGCTCCGCAGGTTCCTCTGGACCCGGGGGACGCGGCTGGGCTGACCTACGCGCCCAGGTGGGTTTGGGATGCGGGGCTGGTCCTCCAGGAACATTCAACCGGCCATTTCGGCGACGTATTAGTTCGACTAGTGAAAAACCGTGCAGAACTTCGGTCAAGCAAGTCCGCCGCCGCTAAGAACATAATCGTGCACAGGTGTGCACAGGTGTCTGCACACACAGCACCTCGCAGCTGCGTGGAACCGGGGGCCGTGGAGACACCAGCAGCAGAGACTGGTTATAGTCACTGATCAGCTAGTTCCCCAGGGGCCGATGCCGCTGGGAGAACCCGTGACTTTAAGCAGTGGTTCTCAACCTTCCTAATGCCGCGACCCTTTCATACAGTTCCTCATGTTGTGGTGACCCCCAACCATAAAATTATTTTCGTTGCTACTTCATAACTGTAATTTTGCTACTGTTATGAATCGCAATGTAAATATCTGATATGCAGGATGTATTTTCATTGTTACAAATTGAACATAATTAAAGCATAGTGATGAATCACAAAAATAATATGTAATTATAGATGTGTTTTCCGATGGTCTTAGGCGACCCCTTTGGAAGGGTCGTTCCCCCCCCAAAGGGGTCGCGACCCACAGGTTGAGAACCGCTGCTCCAAAGCATTAGCGATGATGACCTAGTTCTCTCAGCATTAAAGCAAAGCAATAACTCTATGGACCTGTATGGAAAAAAGACCGGAACGGATAGGATGCCAATTTTTTAATGCTTTTTACCATAACCACGTATATCAAAGTAAATTTTATTGAAATAACATTTCAGCTCTGAGAATAAAAACAAAGTTTTACCAGATTTCTCAATTTCTGAATTTGAATGGCACCCTACAGAACACTTTAGCACATTTTTCTCTTTTGTTTTCAAAACAGCCTCCAGTCTGTGTGTGTGGGGTGGGGGGGGCGGGGGAGGGTCGATCATTGTGCCCCCATTCGGAAGAGGAGACTGGTGCCTGGGGAGGTGCTAGATGGCTTGTAGGTGAGGGGCAGAGGACCCCGACTCTGTCTTCCCACAAACAGGGCTCCTTCCAGTTTGCAGAGCATGCCTGGGGTCAGGGGGCGGGGAAGGCGGGAGGAGGTGGTGTGCAGAGCCCAACTGAGCAGGCTCCCTGGGCTCTGCCCACTGCAGGCCCCATGTCCCCAGCAGGTGTGGCCAGAACCTAATATTCTCGGCTCCCTTGCTACAGAAATGTTACAAAGCAGGAATATGCCTCCCAGAGTCCCCTGGTCTGGGTTTTCCATCCTGCTCTTCCCTCTGTGGCTACTCAGGAGACCTGGGTGGTGGCAGCAGCTTCTACGGGACTTGGACTGGTCAAACATTCAGCTTTCTTGCTAGAAGGTGGTGATTACCTAGTTGTGGGAGGGTCGCTCCACCTCTGGGTGGTCATCACCCCAACTGCCCTCCCCATCAATCCATTCATTCATGGCTGGCCCCTCATGTGGTTAAGGACAACCCTGAATTGTGAGGGCATGGATGGTGAGAGAGAAGCCTTGAGGAGAGGTCTGTTGTCTTGAAAAGTATTCAGGGAGTTTGAGCTCAATTGAAATGCTACAGTCATTGAAATGGGCCTCTCTGCCTTTTACCATAGGGTTTAGAGAACACTAAAAAAATCTCCCTTTCCTCTCGTTAGCTTTTGATGTTCTTGTTCCTAACCTGGCAGTTTATTGCTCTAAGTCATTCTATGCTTCTGATTTCTTTAACTTTCGTCTTTGTTTTCTTTTGAAAGCACAGTAAAACCGTGGGGGTGGGGAGGTAGCTGTGTGGGTGGGAGTTTTGCTGGGGCCCCCAGAGGGTACTGCTACTAAGACACACAAAATCACCTCCCACAGAGCCTTTTATCCGCCCCCTCCCCTAAATTCACTTTGGATGACTATACTGAATCAACATAGAGATTTTTAAAGTATTGAAAATAAAGGAGGGAGCCCTTTCTCAGCCTGTTGGTATTTTGTTTTCCCGCAATTGTCATCAGTTTGGCTCAAATAAACTCATTAAAAAAAAAAAAAAGGAAGAGAATAAATAAATGAGAAAAGGAGAACAAGACACATAAGCTAGAATAAGCAGGCCAAACACCTCTAATATGAATTTCAGAAGAAGACAACGGAGAGAATGGGAAAGAAGCAATACTCCATGGCTACTAATTTTCCAGAACTGATGAAGATATGAATTTTCAGGCATAGTGATTTCTGAGCAGAGAAAACATAAAACCGTCTCTAACTTGCTGCGCCGCAGCGAAATTTCATGACACCAAAAACAATGAGAAAATCCTAAAAGAAACCACAGAAAAAAAATTACCTCCAAAGAAACGATCAGTAAACAGCCTTCTCATCAGCAACAAAGGAGGTGAGAATACACCTTCAAAGTGCAGAGAAAAGAATTGTCATCCTCAAATTCTACTCTAAACTACACGTTGTTCAAGAATGAGGGCAAGCCCTACTAGGCGGTTTGGCTCAGTGGGTAGAGCCTGTGGACTGAAGGGTCCTGGGTTTGATTTCAGTCAAGGGCATATGCCCTGGTTGCGGGCTCGATCCCCTGTGGGGGGCATGCGGGAGGCAGCCGATTGATGATTCTGTCTCATTATTGATGTTTCTATCTCTCTCTCCCTCTCCCTTTCTCTCTGGGAAAAAAAAAAAAAAAGAACTAGGGCAAGCCCTAGCCAGTTGCTCAGTGGTTAGAGCGTCGGCCCACAGACTGAAGAGTCCCAGGTTCAATTCTGGTCAAAGGCAGGTATTTCAGTTGCAGGTTTGATCCCTGGCCCCAGTCTAGGTGCATGTAGGAGACAACCAATTGATGTGTCTCTCTTATCATTGATGTTTCTGTCTCTCCCTCTCAAATCAATAAAAACATATAAAAATTTTAAAAAATTATCAGTGAGCCCTGGCTGGTTTGGCTCAGTGGTTGAGTGTTGGCCTGCGGACTGAAGGGTCTCGAGTTTGATTCCGGTCAAGGGCATGTACCTGGGTTGCGGGCTTGATCCCGGCCGGGTTGGAGCACCTGCAGGAGGCAACCAACGAATGTGTCTCTCTCACATCAATGTTTCTCTCTGTCTCTACCTACTCCTTCCTTCCGCTCTCTCTAAAAATCAATGGGAAAAATATCCTTGGGTGAGGATTAACAACAACAACCAATTATGACCGAATACTATAAGCAGCTTTGTGCCAATAAATTTGAGATTTCAAAAAAATGGATACTTTTCTAGAAACATGTAAATATATAAAATGTATAGAAAAACAGAAATGTTCTGTGTCTTGTTTCAGTGATGTATTGCTAAGTAGCGTTCACCATAAAGCACAGTGTCTTAAACAACAGCCATTTTATTTGCTGCTGGTCAGCAGGTGGGCAGGGCCTTTTGTAAGAACAGGTCTTCTGTGGGTCTCACCTGGGTCCCTGGGGCCATGGCAGCCATCAGCAGCTCTCCTGGGTCAGGGTGGTCCAGGATGGCCTCCCTCACGTGCCTGGCAGTCGAAGCTGGCCATCAGCGGAGTCACTGCCTCCATCAGCTTATTCTGGGCTTCTCATGCTCGCAGAAGCAAGCAGCAGAATGGGGTAGGCCCCAGTGCACAAGTATTTTCAAGCCCCTGCTTGTGTCATGTTTTCCAATGTCTCACTGGCCAAATAATAACAAATCTTGGCCCGAGCAAGTCACTGAATCAATGTGGGAGGAATTATACACGTAAGGGTGCAGGGAGGGGCATTCATAGGGGGCCCGTTACTATAACAATCAACCAAAACTGGTATGTAAACATAAAAATCAACCCTCCCTAAATGTAATGTGGTATTCCACATTAGGTGCTGGGAAAGGACGTTGAGGAAAAATTGGTGACATCCATATAGAGTCTGGTAATGTACCAATCTTAGTTTCTTTCTTTCTTTCTTTTCTTTTCTTTTTTTTTTCTTTTGCTATTTTGGTTACTTTTTGTTTTAGCCTGTCAGTTTTTTTAAGTTTATTTTTATTGTGTACACTACTACAGATGTAATCTTAGTTTCTTATTTTGACAAATGTACCCTCGTTATTATGTAACTCGTATATTAGGGGGAACTAGGTGAGAGGAATAAGGGAACCCTCTTAGCTACCTTTGGAAAACTTTTCTTTAAATCAAAATTATTCCAAAATTAAAAGTTTATTTATTTATTTATTTTTTTAAAAGCAGCAACCCTCCAACATACTGAAAAGCAACTGGCCTAGATTGTAATTTTTGCCAAATTATTCAAAGAACAGATATCCTTCTTTTATTTAAATTGTTATAGAAAATTGAAAAAGAAAGAATGTCTTCTAAAGATTATATTAACTTTATGAGGTTAATATAATCTTTTAAAATTTTATTATTAAGATAATAAAATTATAAAAAATATTATTAGTAATCCTCACCCCAGGATATTTTTTCCATTGCTTTTCAGAAAGACTGGAAGAGAAGAAGGGAGAGAGAGAGACACACACACACACAACGATGTGAAAGAGACACATGGATTGGTTGCCTCCCGCACGAGCCCTAACCAGGGTTGGGGATGGAACCTGCAACCCAGGTGAGTCAAAAAGTTTGCCCACCCCTGCTCTAACCATTGAGCCACGCCAATGAGGTTAATATAATCTTGATATGCAAGCTGGTGAAGGACAATATGATGAAAGAAAATTGTAGGCCAATTACTTATGAAGAGGCAAAAATCCTAAGTGAAAAATTAGCAAACTGAAAATATATATCACTGATTCAGCAG
>NW_006283354.1:2115881-2117043 GCF_000327345.1 Myotis davidii
TAAACACTCAAAGTAACTTACCAAATTAACAGAGCAAAGAAGAAAACCCATATAATTATCTCAATAGATGCAAACAGAAAAAGTATTTGATAAAAATTTAATGTCACTCATAAAAATTCTTGATCAATTTAGAATGGAAGGAAACTTCCTGAACCAGATAAAAAATAAATGTCTACCAAGCCCGACCAGTGTTGCTCAGTGGCTGGGTGTCGGCCCATGAACCAAGAAGAGAGAGTTTGATTCCCAGTCAGGGCACACACCTGTCGGGGAGGCTCCAGTAGGAAGCGTGCAGGAGGCAGCCGATAGATGTTTCTATCTCTCTTTATTTCTATCTCAATCTCTCCCTTCCTCTCTGAAATCAATAAAAACCCTTCCTCTTCCTAAAAATCAATAAAATACATATATTTTAATTAAAAAAATAAAATAAACTCAGACATGACTGAGGTCTGCCTGCTATTGGAGATACCATTTAGCATTGAACTACATGTTTTAGCTAGCAGAGTACGAGAAGAGAAGAAAAAGAATAAAGATTGCAATGGAAGAAAAAAATTGCAATTTGAGGTGCAGATGACATAATTGTCTACATAAAAAATGCAAGGAAATCTACAGGTAAACTGAATGAACTAAGGAGAGTTCGGAGCTGGGGTGGGTGGGGTGGGGGCTGCAGGAGTGCCTAGCTTCATTGTCATAGCACAAAAGGATGAAAACTCTGGGAGCCCTTGCTGCCTTGCTACCCAGGCTAAATGGCTTGGGGATGTCGATACCCAAAAGGCCTGAAGTGTCAGCTCCCATTAGCGGGGAGCTTTTCACGGGGTGCACCCCTCGGGGCTCAGCACCCCCTGTACGCAGCAGGCGCCCGGGCCCTGGACTCGCCCGCAGTTTCGGTTGGAAGACACCAGTAGCAGCTTTGAAGCTCCAGGAGGCTCTGGTGCCAGCCAGTTTCCTCTGGGTCTGGAGCCGGGGAGACCTGGGTCGGAGCACGTCCAGGCCTTCCCCTTGGGGTCCAAGCCCTGAAACTGGGCCTTGGCTCGGTGGCCTGGGAACCTCCGCTGGCTGGCGGGGAGGGAAGCTGTAAGGGTGCCCAGGCTGCTGCTCCTGTCGGGGCCTCTCTTTCCCCATCGCCCCAAGCCCAGCGCCCGGTAGCTCCCTGCCAGCATCAGCC
>NW_006283354.1:2117202-2138293 GCF_000327345.1 Myotis davidii
TCAGGAGTGCCAGGGGCCCACCGCCTCCTGGGCCCTGAGCAGTGGTGGACCCCACTTCCGACTGCTGGGAAGAGCTTTCTTCAGCTCTGGGAGGGGGCAGTGGTGAGCCCCAGAGGGCCAGCGGGTGTGTGGGGGTGAGGTCCCTTCGTTCCCTGGGACTTGCTCCCCACGGGCCCTGACTGGCACCTGCCTCACATCCCCAAGGCTGGGGCCACGGATGGTCTGCCATGGTCTCTCAGGAGGGCTTCAGAGTTAGGGTCCCAGGTCACCCAGGGCCAGCCAGGCTGCCAACCGACCTGGGCCCTCCAGCCGCTCCCCCAGCCCCCTTCCATTATTTTCTTGTAAATCAGGACAGAAGGGCAAACAGCGAGGAGCGCCTTTCAACTTTTTTCTGCTCGTCAGATAGGCAAACCATCGGAAGGCCTGGTAACCACCAGCAGCGAAGAGAAGGAAAGGAAGCAGGCATGCCTCATGACAATGGCAGGGAGCCCGGCCCAGCCTGTCTCTGAAGGGCCGCCTGGCAGTGGTTGTTAACACTTAAAAGACAGATGTACTTTCTATACTCGTGTTTGACCCAGCAGTACATTTCTGAGAGCATTTTATGTAAAAAAAATGTCCACAACGATACAAAACCAGTTTGCAGTTTCACGTGTTTCTGGAAGCGTACATGACGGAGACAGTTACGTCCAGGAATGTTTTCTGCAGCTTTGTTTGCAGCTGCAGAAAAGAGGCAACAGCCTCAATGCCCATCCACAGGGCGACGGATAAATAAACCCGACTCTACTGGCACGTGCTCCCAGCTGTTGGAAAAATGAGGTAGGTCCGTATGACCCAGGTCTGCATGGAAGGAGGTGCATGATGTATCGTAGAGGAAAAACGAGTCACAGGACCATGTGTTTAATATGGCCCTGTTAAACCAGCAAAGCCCGTGTGTGTGTGTGTGTGTGTGCATGTGCATGTGCGTGTGTGTGTGTGTGTGTGGACACATAGGGAAAGGTCTGGAAGGAGGTTAGTGGCGATTTTCTCTGGGAAGGGGCTGATAATTGAGATAATGAGAGACTTCTTAATGTACTTATTCCTATATTGTATGATGCTTTTACATGTGTGCATTTACTTTAAATAAGAAAGAAAAAAAATAATTAAAAACAAAATAAGCCATTGTCCCTCCCCATCCTGAGGACCAGAATGCATGCATGTGAGAGGGGAGATGTGGGCGAGATCTCTCCTGCCTCCCTCTGGGCTGGAGACTTCCCAGGCCCCTTCCTCCCTCAGGGCAAAGCTCCCAGTGGGAGCGACGCTGGGTCTGACTCCCAGGTCTACCCTCCCTTCTCCCGGTGACTTCCTTGGGGACCTCTCTGCCCCCATTGTGCTCCCAGAGCCCCCTGCCTGTCTCCTCTGTGGCCCTTCACACTGGTGACCACCCCCTCCCCCACCCCTAGCAACTAGATCTGCACCTTGGGCTGCAACAAGGCAGAATCCTGCCCGTCTCTGCTCTTCCTTTACACGCACAGAGAGGGGCCACATGAAATTTCTGGTGAGTGACATGAGAATGAATAATATAGGAGCCCTGGCTGGTTTGGCTCAATGGATAGAGCGATGGCCTGTGGACTAAAAGGTCCTGGGTTTGATTCCCATCAGGGGCACATGCCTGGGTTTCGGGCTTGATCCCCAGTAGCGGGTGTGCAGGAGGCAGCGTATTGATAATTTTCTCTCATCATTGATGTTTCTAGCTCTCTCCTTTGCCCTTCCTCTCTGAAATCAATAAAAACATAAAATAAAATTTAAAAAATAATATAGGAACCATCAGAGGGACGCTGGGTGGGCCGGGACCTCTGAGATCACCTGGCCCACTTTCCTACCCAGTGCCCACTGCCCCCTGCTGGACACGTCCAGTGGTGGGCAGCCACTGCCATCTGAGGCGGCTCAGTTCCCTTCCTGAGCGGAGGAGGTGGCGTCCATGGGCTAGTCAGGAGGGAGAGTGGCGGAGGCATATTTTCATGTGGCAGAAGGGACATTTACGACTTTGCTGTCCGGGGACACCTGATATGGAAATCCAATAGATTTTTAATTGTTGATCATAGGATTTTTTAATTATTGAAAACAATCTTTGAAAAGTTCATAGATAAGGTTCTTCAGAAACTGGGGCATTCAGGTCAATTTCAAGTCTGTGGTCAGTTCTCAGCGGGCAGTTTAGAGGCTTGACAGGGTGAGAAAGAAAGGCTCCATTTCTCTGGCCAGGAGAGCCCTAAGCTGCTGCCCCTGGTCCCAGCCGGCAGGACCTCATCCAGTTTCAGCAGGTCAGCCCCACCCTAACCACCGTGTCGGCAGCGTAAATTAAGCATTAAAAGCAAACTAATTAGTACTTCAGGGTAGCTTCATTCAGAAAATTACCGCACCGGGGAGGAGGTGTCTCATTTAGGACCGACTTAATTAAAAGACACGCGGTAAGTTCCTGTAATAGATGAAGACAGCACTTTCCAGAAACGCCGTAAATGAAATGTTTTACTGTGTATATCAAATGGTGATTCAATCTTTAATATCAAAACCCCTCAAGAATGCCATTGTCAGCGACAAACACAGCAGCTCTTGCAACAAAGGGCCTAATTGTCCCCTCCCCCTGTCTCCAGAGCCCACAGGAAGTCGTAACTTCTCGGTTGTACTTCATTGTTAATGCCTATGGGGAATGCCAGCTCCGGGAGGAATCCGCCATGAAGACAGAGAATGGGAGAAGCCCTGTTTTGGACTGGCTGACTTGTGGTTTAGAAAATGACCCGTCTCTCCCAAGTGAGGGGGCAGCTGGGCTGGTTGAGTCTCTGCCACAGTGGGTAGCACAGAGACACCGAGAGACCTGCCCAAATTGTCCAGTGGAGGTTGGAGAGAAGGCCCGGCCATAGGTGTGGGATGGCCTGGCGCTGCTCCTGCCCTGAGAATGGCCCGAGGCAGGCAGGACCGAGTGCCTCCAGCCTGCTCTGTGCCCCTCCTTCCCCACCCCAGCTGCTAGGGACCTCCCAGCCCAGCCCTGGGACTGACTCCACGGTGCAGGCCCCCTGAGCACTTCTCCCTACAGGGTGGGTGTAGGCCTTCTCCCTAGAACACATGGCTCCTGGGAGGAACCTAGAGAACGGCGGATGGATGGGCCACGGAGCCATCGGTCCGCAAGAAATTGACAAAATACAGAATCTCCCAGGCTTGGGGTGGGGTTATTGAGGGGATTTGCGACTAAGTAAGACCTTCACTTTTGTTGTTGTTGTTGTTAATCCTCACCCGAGGATATTTTCCCAATGATTTTTAGAGAGAGTGGAAGGGAGAGGGAGAGACAGAGAGAAACATCGATGTCAGAGAGACACATCGATTGGTTGCCTCTGCACTCACCCCAACCAGGGCTGGGGAGCCTGCAACCAAGGTAGGTGCCCTGCCGAAACCGGTTTGGCTCAGTGGATAGTCTGTAAAAAATCAATAAAATATATTAAAAAAAAAAAAAGGTAGGTGCCCTGGACTGGAATCAAACTCGGGGCCCTTCAGTCCGCAGGCCGACTCGGGGCCCTATAAGAGCTGCTTATGGATTCTCAGAATAGACTCTGCATCAGAGCTGGATGGGACCATCAGAATTGGCTAGCCAACCCCTTGTCACATAGATGGGGAAACTGAGGCCAGGGAGGGTCTCAGTTTGGGCAGGCAGAGTTGGATCAGGCACACCTCCTAGCTGCTGGTCTGGCGCTCCGTCACTATCCAACAGCCCAGGCAGCCACTGGCCCGCCTGGAAGCCGCTCCACGTGAGACAGGGTTTCAGCTTCCTGGGCTCCCTTGACCACATGCCCTCGTGCGGGGCATCATCCACACACTGCATGTGGCATGCGTGCCACACGGCCAACCCTTGCTGCAGCCGGCTCGCACGCCTTTAAGAACCACCAGCGGCCTCCTCACCCAGAGGCCAGATGCACTGGGGGCTGTTTGGCTGGGGAGTGGGTAGGTCTTCACCCACCCGGCTGCTTGCTCCCTGCCCCTACCCTGACTCCACCACCCACTGGTCCAAAGCAAGTCACCGAAAACCGACATGCTTGGCAAGAGCAAAACTCCCAATTTGACATGTTCCTAATGTTCCACTTAAAGAGTTTGTCGCATCCTTTGAGGCTTTCAAGGAGCTTCTTAAGCTACTGGCCTAGTTCTGTCTTAACTCCAGGTCAGCCGGTCGCGTTTCAGAAGCTTCCAAGACTAAATAGAAGAACATGAGCGTGAGGGAGTCATTCATGAGCACAAGGGGCAATACTGGCCTGTAGTGAGGAAAACAGCAGCCCCCTTTTCACACTCTCATTCACGTTCTCTTTCATCTCTCCCAGCCCACAGGAGAGAGGGAGGGATAGTTTCTGGGGGGCTGGGAAGTGTCAATGGGGGCCTCAGCACATCCCCCAAAGCATGCGCTGAAGAACCAAAGGGCTGAATAATTTAAAAGCAAACTATACAGTCACTGGAAAGCAGCACCATTCCTTTCTCTGGGAAGGGAAGGTGTTTCAAAGCCAGAAACAGTGGACAATGTTATAAAAGAGAAGGTGGCAGGTGTGACACATCTAAATTTCCATATGGAAAACACAACACAATTGAATAAAAACAGGCCTCAAGAGCTATAGAAATGCATGCACCATTGGAGCCAGTAATTCAGTTTCTGGGGCATTGTCGCTGGTGAACAGTCTTCGAACATGGAGTTGGGTTATGCATAGAGTTGTTTTGGCAGAATTATTTATGACAGTGAAATAAAAACCCAGGAAACAACCTAAATTGGTAGTGAATGAGAAGTGGCTAAATCCATTTAAAAGACTATTATGAAGTCACTTTAAATGCTGTTTCTAAAAAATGTTCACTGAGAGGCAGGGATGTGGCATTAGCAGAGGCTTGTGGCCCGCCAGACTTGGTTAGACACCCAGCGCCACCTGTATAACCTTGGGATTGTCTCTCTAAACCTTAGCTTATGCATCTGTAAAGTGGGGGTGATAATAGTACCCCTTCTCATAGGATCATTGTGAGCATGAGGTAACATATATAAAGTACTCAGCACCAATCCCTCCCTTGTCATGTACATATTCTGATCATTATTATTTTTGCATACCATAGAAAAATTACCTACACATCATTCATTAACACAGCAATATTTATTGGGGTCTTATTTGTGCCAAGCACCAGAGCTCCAGCAGTAAATAAATTAATGCTCAATGAAAAACAGACAAACAAAACAGACGGTATGTATACAGCCCAAGCACAGATATGTTAAAAATAAAAGTGGTAAAAATAAAAATAAAAGGCTGCCTGGAATTAAAAAGACTAGAAGGACTAGGCCAAGGTGTTAGCGGTGACTGTCGTTGGGTAAGTGGTGAGGCCATTGGGCGGTCTGCCATCATGCCTCCATTTTCTGTAATGAGTGTGAACTTCTTTTATGAGTAGCAGTGAAGTTTGACCCCCCCGGCTGGTGTGGCTCAGTGGTTGAACATCAATCTATGAACTAGGAGGTCACAGTTGGACTCCCGGTCAGGACACATGCCTGGGTTGCGGGCTCCATCCCCAGTAGGGGGAGTGCAGGAGGCAGCCGATCCATGATTCTCTCTCATCATTGATGTTTCTCTCTCTCCCTTCCTCTCTGAAATCAATAAAAAATATATTAAAAACATAAAACAAAAAGTCAGAGAAAAAGGATGGTGGGTGTTGATTAGCCTTTTATCAACCCAGATCATGCTGTGATGTGGCAGCTGTGAAAAGCGGGGCGCTGTGGCGGAGTGTGTCTCTGAGACGCCCGCACGGGTCCCCCCCTCCCCTTCCAGCCAGCCCCACCCCACAGGGAGCAACGCCACCACGTGCGGAGGTGCCTCCCTGTGTCCACGTGGCACAGGACACGGATCAAACAGGAAACAGAAAGGCAGAAAGGAAAGACCCTGAGGTCGTGGCTGGTGCTGGGTCTGCAGCACCGCGTGGGGAGCTGCTTCTTGGCCCTGTGAAAGCGAGGAGGCGGCCCTGCTGGTCCCGAGTGTCCTCCTGTGGGGATGGATGGAGGCCCATGGCCTGGAGGGTGGACATGGCCTGGAGGTGGGCGAGTGTCCTCCTGTGGGGATGGATGGAGGCCCATGGCCTGGAGGGTGGACATGGCCTGGAGGTGGGCGAGTGTCCTCCTGTGGGGATGGATGGAGGCCCATGGCCTGGAGGGTGGACATGGCCTGGAGGTGGGCGAGTGTCCTCCTGTGGGGATGGATGGAGGTTCATGGCCTGGAGGGTAGACATGGCCTGGAGGTGGGCGAGTGTCCTCCTGTGGGGCTGGATGGAGGCCCATGGCCTGGAGGGGGGACATGGCCTGGAGGGGGGCGAGTGTCCTCCTGTGGGGATGGATGGAGGCTCATGTCCTGGAGGGTGAACGTGGCCTGGAGGTGGGCGAGTGTCCTCCTGTGGGGATGGATGGAGGTTCATGTCCTGGAGGGTGGACATGGCCTAGAGGTGGACCAGTGTCCTCCTGTGGGGATGGATGGAGACCCATGGCCTGGAGGGTGGACATGGCCTGGAGGTGGGCGAGAGCATCCCTTCCCTCTCCTGCAGGAGCCGTCCTGGGAAGCTGGCTCACGCCCTCCCTCTCCCGACCTCCTGCTTGGAGAGGCTTTGGCCGCACCCCTGCCGTCCACCCTCCTCCAAGCTGTGGGGACCCTTGCCGGATCCCTGTGGCTTCTCTGTGGGTGCCCCGCCCCCAGGTGCACCAGGGCCCCTGTCTGGGGTCTGCAGTCACACAACCCTGACCCTCTATGACCCCGGCTTCTCTCCGGCACCACCAGGGGCTTTCTGGCTGGAAGCACCCCTTTATCCCTCCCCAGGACCCACTTAGGTACAAGGCTTGGCTCTCTGGGAGCTCCCAGGGCAGGAGCTCAGCCTTGGTGACCAGCCTTGCTGGGCCATGTGTTTGGCCCTCCCCTTTCCAGGCCCTCACTTCCCGCGTTTCTGACTGAGCAGGTGTGGGTGGCTAAGCTCCTGCCGCAGCCCTAACAGTGTGGCCACCACACAGCCTTTTCATCCGCACGGCAGGCACATGGTGGCCCTTCATCATCACCCCACTTCCCAGATGAGAAGACCGAGGCCACCAGGGACGTGAAGCCACAGGCCAGGGTGACCCCCTAGCAGGTGGCTGCAGCTGGGCCGAAAAGCAAACCAGGTGCTCCTGACCACACTGGATGCAGTATTTTAGGAGAGCAGCTCCAGTTCGGGAGAGGCCTCCTTTTCCTCTGTCCTGGGGTGTTGCCCAAAGGGACCCGGAACTGGGGGTCGAAGGGGTCTGGAGCCCGAGTTCTGGCCTTCCCGCAACCCCTTTAAACCTCAGGAGTGTGTCAGGCAGGATAATGCTCCCCCTCATCCTGATCCCTGGCACCTGTGAGCAAGTTCCCTTCCAAGGCCAGAGGGACTTCCCAGATGTGGTTAGTTACGGATCCGGCTTATCCAGGTGGGGCCAAAGTCATCCTGAGGGTCCCTCAAGAGGGAGGCAGGAGAGTTAGTCAGAAGAGCTATGGCAACGACGCAGAGGTCCGTGGGCGACTGGGAGATACCACGCTGCTGGTGTGGAAGAGGGAGGAGGAGGTCATGAGCCAAGGAACCCTGGAAGCTTCTAGAAGCTGGAAAAGACAAGGAAATGATTCCTCCTCGAGCCTCTGGAACTGCGGTTCTCAACCTGTGGGTTGCGACCCCTTTCACAGCGGTCGCCTAAGACCATCGGAAAACACATATATAATTACATATTGTTTTGTGATTAATCACTATGCTTTAATTATGTTCAATTTGTAACAATGAAATTGGGGGTCACCACAACATGAGGAGCTGTATTAAAGGGTCGCGGCGTTAGGAAGGTTGAGAACCACTGCTCTAGAGTCTAGAAGGAATGCAGCCCAGCTGACACCTTGTTCAGGACGTCTGACCTCCAGAACCGTAAGGTAGTAAATGTGTGTTGTTTTGTCACTGAAGTTGTGGTAAATTGTTATAGCAGCAACAGGAAACGAATATGCTGGGCTTCAGCTGTCCCCTCTGTAAACAAGTGGGCAGCTGGCCAGGTGGGCCCTGCACGCTGTGCTTTCTCAACAGGTGTTGCAGGTCTAGGCCAGCAGGGCCTGGAGTCGCTTGGACTGGTTTTATGGACTTTCTTTGGGAATCTCGCACATAGCTTTGTCTCCTGTGGCCGTGGGCGGTTTAGTCTGCGATGAGGTTGAAGGAAAAGAAGGCAGCTTTGCAGGGTGGGCCTTGCTGGGGGTTTGTGGACCCCTGGGCTGGGCCTTGTCTTGGGACCAATCCCCTAAAAGGCCACAACTGCCTCTGGCTCCCTTAGAATTACAGCCTCTGCCCAGGCCTCCCCTCCCCAGAATGGCCAGGGTTGAGGATGCCTCCCAGGGCGAAGGGCTCCATGCAGACTCTGAACACGGCCCCATCCTCCTCCGCGTTCCCAGCACTGGCCCAGAGACTTCCAGGGAGCAGCTGCTCAAGGAATGTGTGTCGGATGAATGAATGATTCAATGACACACAGACACACGGCTGAGCACATCACACAGCCATTTCTGTACCGAGACACCTACCTCAACAGGCACCTGCCTACGAGTTCACACGTACAAACACACGCACACAGGCCTGGGCACGGACACAGTGAGCACAGGCACGTGCTGCCGAGCCCCTATTTTGGAGGAAGGAGGACACTTCTGTCCCATCATGAGAGCGGAGATGCCGGCGAGGGCAGCAGATCTGGGAGGATTTTATGAATCTACTGGCAGCAGGGGCTTCCCAACAGGAAGGACGGGGCAGATCTCCCGCTGATAGGCGGTGGCAGCCAGGTGCTGGCTGCCGTTGGTGGGCACGCGCACCTGCAGTGCCAGGAGCCAGCGCAGGTGTCTGAGTCCGCTCCCCCGCGAGGGGAAATGAGCCTCTGACGTTTGTACCCCAATCGCAAGTCACCCTGGATCTTGGGGGAGGCCCAACTCTGGGGCAGTTATCCTAGAAATGAGGACCAGTAAGCTAAAAATGCTGCTGGTAAAAAGAAAAGGGTGGGATGGAGGGTACCGAGCAAGAAAGGACCCCTGTTCTCGGAAAGGCTTGGTTTGAGTGTGCCATTGAGGGCGCCATTGAGTCTAATCCAGTGGATTTCAACCTTCCTAATGCCGTGACCCTTTAATACAGTTCCTCATGTTGTGGTGACCCCCAATTTCATTGTTACAAATTGAACATAATTAAAGCATAGTGATTCATCACAAAAACAATATGTAATTATATGTGTTTTCCGATAGTCTTAGGCGACCCATGTGAAAGGGTCGTTTGACCCCCAAAGGGGTCGCGACCTCCAGGTTGAGAACCGCTGGCTAATCCCTTACAAGGGTGCTTTTCCCTAATTGCCCACGAGGGGGCTCTACTTACTAGGGTGCTGTCCTCTAAATGCCACAAGAGGGCGCTATTGAGCATAATCCCCTTACGAGGGTACTATTCTGCCACTTACCAGCTGGTGACCTTGGGCTGGTTCATTAGTGTCGCTGCATCTCTGGAATGGGCTGGTGAAGGTAGCTACTTATCAGGGCTGGAGGGAGGATCGGATGAGAGAATGAAAGTGAAGTGCTCAGCTCATTGCCCAAAGATATAAGCAAAAACTGGGAGCGTAAGATATCAGAAGCCCTTGGTCCAAAGTCTGCTTAACCCATCCTAGGCCAGAATAACCAGGAGGAGGTGGGAAGTCCTCTCCGGCCACCTCCCACCAGCCAGCCGCACAGTCTAGAATCCTCTTCTGTGTTCCCAGCGCGGCCCAGTGACGCCCAGGGAGCAGCAGGACCCTGCTGACCCGGTGCTGGCTTGCAGGGTGAACCTGAGTACATTTCTCCCCGCCTGTCTGACCCCAGCTGCTTCATGCTCTCCAGACTGGCGAGTAGTGGAGCTCCAATGAGACTGTGCATCTAAAGCTACTAGAGGTGAGGAACCCTCAGTTGGCCAGCAGCACCTCTGGCATCCCTGGTTCGATATGGATGACATTGTGCTGCAGGCCAGCGGATCCACCCTTCATCCTTGAGCCTCTCACCACTTCCTCCTGCATCTCTCATGTTTGGCTCCCAGATGGTCAGTGAGTCTGTTGCCCGGGTCCAACAGCACCAGCTGGGCGTCTGGGGTCAGTCGTCAGATGCTCCCATTTCCTCATCCCAACCCAGGAAAAGCCTAGGCAGGGCCCCCACCCAGCATGTCATGTCTCCTATGGCTCACATACCCTGGGTGTTGAGAGGGGAGCCCCAGATGCCTGGAGCATCCTGGTTTCTGCCCTACTGTGTGCTCCTTCCTGGAGGTGGGGGAGCTCAGTTTCATCAGGAAGCGTAAGTCCAACAGGCAGTTGAGACAGAGCCTGGACAACCCCCATGATAGTACCCAGTGCCAAGTGGGTCCCCAGCATCTCACCTGCTGGCCGGGAGCTCCCATGGGGCAGGGCCCAGGTCTGTTTCACCTTGTCCTGGGCCCCCATCTGGGACCTGGGGGCAAAAGGGATGCTGAGAGAGAGGATACGTAGGGACTGTGGTCCCGAGTCACGGGGCTTGGTTTCCATTGCTGTGCCCATCTCCCCACCCTCCATGCTGGGGGAGGAGGGCGTCTGCCAAGTCCACGCTGCCCAGTGAGTGTGGGGTGCCATGGCCGGGGCCCACTGTGCGCTGTCTGACCCCGGCCACCAGCACCGGGGCAGTGGCGGCCTTGTTTCCGAGCGCACCACACCCTCCCTTGACTCATTCTGAGACAGCGTTGCCGCGAGGGTTTCTGGCCTCTGAATTCACCTTTGGTTTGGTTTCTGCTCGGGCAGCTCAGAGCAGTTTTGTTTTTAAGTGCAAACCCACAGAGCTGCTTTCCCCTTTCTCTGATCCCCCAAAACAAACAAAGGATGTTGGTCTGCATTTTGGTTTGTTTTGAAGTTGAGAGGAAAGTGAGGGAAACGGATCACCTCAGAAGCTTCGAGGGTGGCCAGGCCGGTCAGGGGGCGTGGGGGCCTCTGGGAGGGGCGGGTGGTGGTGAGAGTGGCGCCTCGCTCCCTCGCTCCCTCGGAGGATAGGCCACCAGCCACGCTGGGTGGGCCCTGCTCTCATGGAGTTCACTCTTCTTCAACAGGGAGGCCTCAGGGGGCCAGGGCAAGGCCCTGCAAGGGGTTGGGGGGGTCCAGCCGTCCTGGGTCAGAGGCATGGCTCTGAGGCTCCTCGCTGTGCGGCCTCAGGCAGAGCCTACCCCTCTCTGAGCTTCAGGCTCCTCCCTGGTGAAACGAGGCCTGGACTCTGTCCCACCCTGTCTCTGCTTCTCCGCTGGCCACGGGTGGGGGAGGCCACGCTGACTTCCAGGGTCCGCCCTGAGCAGCTAGACCTGGGTCCATGGGGAAAGCACTTCGCATCTTGCTGGGCCTTTGGCTCTCAAGCCTGGTGTCCCCAAGCCCCACCTGTCCTCCTCCATCTGCCCTCTGGTCAGGGAAAGGCCCCACAGTGCCTGGCTCCATGACCCGGGACGCCCACGCCCCCGGGCCTGTGGCCCTCTCCTGTGTCATGCGTGTGCCTGAAGCAGAAAAGGTTAGTCCAGGAACTCTCAGCCCGCAGGCAGGGGCCTCCTGTCCGACACCTTCCAGGGAAAGCAGCCGCCTGCAAGGTGCGCTCCTTCGCACGGAGCCTGCAGGTGCCCAGAGCTGTCCAGGGGGAGGCCGGGGGCCAGTCCTGGAAGCACCAAGGGAAGGGCTGTGCCCGTCAGGACTGACAGTGGGATGAGCAGGCACTGGATCTTAACGTTTTTAATTTCTTTATTAAAGTCCATCTGTTTGACAGTTCTTAGTCATTTCTACATGTAATCTTTCTAGTGAAAGCTGTAGACTCTCTCCTTGGGGGAAGGGATGCACACGCAGAATGCTGCAGATTAAAGGGGCCCATGCATGTTAAACTCCTGGGGAGTCGAGGTAGTTCGGGGAGAAGTGACTTCCCAGGGCATCCCTCTTTCTCACTGGGGAGTAGGCACTATTGGGTAACTGGGCTTTTCTTCCCAGGGCGTTTTGGGAGATGCAGAACCAGTCACTCCCTTTAAGCTGCCAGTGTGGCCTGCTTAGAGGAGTGTCTCTTGGCTGCCAAAAGGGAGGTAGCTTTCCTGTGGACCCAGGGAAGGGAGGCCCCCACCCCTGGGCCCCGGGGGAGCCTCTTTGGTGCAGGAGCTCCTGCACCTGAAGGAGGTGGCGGGCGCCCCTCTTGTTTTCTTAGTTGACCAGATCCTTGGTGCATGGGCATGTGCGGTGTGTAGTGGGGGTGGGTGGTACTGCTTCTGGGACCCCCTGCACCCTACTAAGGGCCGCCTAGTTCCAACCAGGAGCAGCTGAGGAATGGGGAAAACATCTTTTGTCCGACATCCACATCCTAAACCCCGCTTCGGCCAGGACTGCTCCCCAATTCTGAGGACTCTGCTTCCTCCCAGAGCTGGGGGACAGCCCCTGTGCTCCTTTGGTCAGTTTCTAGCGCCACCTGGTGGGCAATTCTCTAGTAGCAATGGGGTCTTCATCTGGCCACAGAGGTTCTCCGCTCCGGCTGCGCCTGTATAGCATTTCACATTACTGATACCTGGAAGTCACCTCTGGCCAATTAAATCTTCCTCTGGGGTGTGTGTGTTGGGGGTGGGGGGGAGCAGAAGCTGTGTTCTTAGAGCTCTCCAGGTGACACCTACGTGAACCCAGGCTGCGAAGCACTGCAGCGCCGATAGCTGGTACCCTCGTCCTCTGCCAAACAGCAAAGAATGGTGGGCGGGGAGGAGAAATCCCAGACGCTTCCTGCAGAGACGCTTCGCTGCCTTGTGTGCGCCCGCCCAGGCGCTCCGAACACCCAGAGGCATGCAGGTCGGCGAGCCATAGCCATGACCCTGCAGAATGTTCTAAGTCAATGGTCCTCAACCTTTCTAATGCCGCGACCCTTTAATACAGTTCCTCATGTTGTGATGACCCCCAATTTCATTGTTACAAAGTGAACATAATTAAAGCAGTGATTAATCACAAAAACAATATGTAATTATATATGTGTTTTCCGATGGTCTTAGGCGACCCCTGTGAAAGGGTCGTTCGACCGCCAAAGGGGTCGCGACCCACAGGTTGAGAACCACTGAGTCTAAGTAATGTTGTCTGTGATTGGGCCTTTCTGTGAGTGTCTGCGGACATTTCCTTGCGGCCACAGGTATCCTATGGGCATTTGCTGATTTTGTGTCTCATCTCAGCGATAATGTTCAGAAGGCAGCATGGCCTCCCCTCGCATTACCAGAGGGCTGTTGACGACTCTCTCGCCCAAGGTTTTGGTGTCCAAGGTCGTTCTGCACCCGAGCAGAACCACTTCCATTGTTATGGGCTAATTAGCAGAGGGTGAAAGGGCTTAGCTGGTGAAGGATGCGTTTGAACCAGGCAAAAGCTCAGAGAACATTCCAGAACATTTTACAAATGAAGGTTTTATAGCAGCTCGAACTAAGAAAGGGCTTAGGAGAACTGAGTCATCTCTTCATCTTTGCAAAACAACACGGTAGTTATTCCGAACTCGTAGCATCTGCCCCCATGCAGTCCCACACACATTCACATTGGGAGCGATGTTTGGGGAGGGGCGGGCAAGGAGGAGTCGCTGACATTTGAGCAAATGAAATAACTTCTCCATTCGTAACCATGGCAGGCAAACCCCGTGGCCTGCTCCTGCCTGTCTTCTAACCTCCTCCCTCCACTTCACCCCACTGGCGTTCCTCCAGCCACACTCCCTTTCGCTGTTCTCGAACGCGCGCGCGCTGGTTCCCACCTCAGGGGCTTTGCGGTCGCTGTTGGCTCTGCCTGGAGCTCTGTTCCCCCAGACGTTCGCATGTTTGCTCTCTGAGTTCGTTCAGACCTCAGCTCTCACCAGAGAGGCCTTCCCTGACCAGCCTAACGGAAGCAGGGCCCCTGCCTAGTCCTTCCCCCGCCTTTGTATCCTCTGTGGCACTTTTCGCTGTTTGCAGGGTATCCCTTAGTATGTTTCCGTGTTTATTGTTGGTGAAGCCCATCCCGCTGTAAGTCCCTGAAGGCAGAGGCCGTATGGAGCACTGACTACAGCGCCCTCGTTCTCCGGCACAGTCCCCAGCACACAGATGTGACAATAAATATTACCTTTTTAAAACGCTCTTTTATTTTGAAATAATTTTAATTATAAAAAACACAACCAAGAGTTTAGATATACTTTCGCTCTGCTTACTCTAATGTCAGTATCATTGATAACCATAGGACAAGGGTCCAAAAAGGAATTAACATTGATATGATACAAGTGACTAATCTACTGATCTTACCAGAACTTCAGTTGACCCGTTAATGTCCTTTTTTTCTGGTGGAAGTTTTGGTCCAAGGGCTCCATCCTTTGCCTTTAAGTTGTCATGTCTCGTTAGGTTCTTCCAACCTGGGACAGTTCCCAGCCTTTCATGCCCTTGACCCTGTAGAAGAGTACTGGCCAGTTATTTTGTGAATGTCCCCCACTTCACGTTGGTTTGATATTTTTTGTGATTAGACTGCGGTTATGCATCTGGGTAGGAATACCACGGGAGTGAGGCTGTGCTCTCAGCGCAGGAGGCCAGGAGGCACAGAGTCTGTAAGTCCCATCACGGGGGTGTTGGGTTGGATCACTTGGCTAAGGTGCTGGCTGCCATGTTTCTCTGCTGGAGAGCTATGATTTTTTTTCTCTTTGTAATTAAAAAAATCTTGTAAGGAAATACATTGAGACTCTGCAGATATTCTATTTCTCTTCATATTTTGGCTCACTAATTTAGCATTCCTTGATGATCCTTGCCCTGGGATGATTACTGTGGTGTTTGGCAAGTGGTGCTTTTTGACTTATCTTGTAAAATATATTTTTACTGATTTCAGAGTGGAAGGGAGAGGGAGAGAGAGATAGAAACATCAATGATGAGAGAGAATCATTGATCGGCTGCCTCTTGCACCTCCACCCCACTGGGGATCGAACCTGCAACCTGGTATGTGCTCTTGACCAAAATCGAACCTGGGACCCCCCAGTCCACAGGCCCACGCTCTATTCACTGAGCCAAACCAGCTAGGGTGCTGCGTCTCTATTTCTAACTTACTCAGTGGAATTCTAATGTGAAGAAGAGTTGTTCCGTCTTCCCCATTTAGTTATTTAATAGGTTATTTATATCACTATGGATTCATGGGCATCATTTTATTCTGAGTTATAATCTATTAATATCATGGTTGATTTTGTTGCTCAAATTGTCTCATGTTTGGCAACTGAGTGCTCCTTCAGATTGGCTCCTGTGGGCATCTATCTCCCTCCCCTCCCCCCCAGAAAATAGGTACTTTCTGGAACCAGGGTCATCTTGTACTTTCCCTGTGTCCGCTCTGGGGCCGGCCAGTTCTCCAAGGAGCCCTGGCTGCTTCTACTGGAGCACAGTGCTTGGAAACCAAGATCTGGGTAGTAGATGGGTGCACTGTTACTGCAGCATCGCTGCTTCTGTGCCCTCTAGTGGACAGAGCTCAGAAATACATGTAGATATAGCCGACAACCTATTTCTTCCTCTCTCTTAAAAACATCATGAATTAGCCCTAGCTGGTTTGTTGGCTCAGTGGATAGAGCATTGGGCTATGGACTGGAGCCAGGGCTGTGGGCTCGATGCCCAGTAGAGGGCATGCAGGAGGCAGCCAATCAATAATCCTCTCTCATCATTGATGTTTCTGTCTCTCACTCTCCCTTCCTCTCTGAAATCAATATATATATATATATCTCCATGAGTTTATACTGATACCTCTGGTACCAATTCAATACCACAGTGTTTATTTTAACTCTCCCCTTTTTCTTATTTTTAACTCCTTTCTTCAAAAGTATGAAACCTGGCCCTCATTACCCACATGTATTTACTTATTTGCTCAATCCCCATATATACATTGTATTATTTCTTAAGGTCACTGCAACAGATTACCACAAACCGGGTGGCTTAACACAGTGGAACTGTATTTCTTCACAGTTCTAGAGAGCAGTAGTTCAAAATCCAGGTGTCAGCAGGGCTGGTTCCTGTGGAGGCTCTGAGGGAAAATCCGTTTCCTGCCTCTCCTGACTTCTGGTGGCTGCCAAGCCCCTGGTGCCCCTCCGCGTGGACCTGCATGACTCCAATCACTGCCTCCTCCTCCCGGGGCGTCTCTGACTGTCGGATCTCTCCTGCTTCTCATAAGGACACCAGCCATTGGATTTAGGGCCCATTCTCATCGCAAGATCTTTAATTTACTTATACTCGCAAAGACTATTTCCAAATAAGGTCACATTCATGGGTATTGGGGCGGGGGTAGGACTGGGGTATATCTTTTTGGGGGGACGCTATTCAATCCATTATGCACATAAAGTAGTCTTCAAATTGCCGAAACCGGTTTGGCTCGGTGGATAGAGCATTGGCCTGCGGACTGAAAGGTCTCAGGGTCGATGCCGGTCAAGGGCATGTACCTGGTTGCAGGCACATCCCCAATAGGAGATGTGCAGGAGGCAGCTGATCGATGTTTCTCTCTCATCGATGTTTCTAACTCTATCTCTCTCCCTTCCTCTCTGTAAAAAATCAATAAAATATATTTTTAAAAAAGTAGTCTTCAAATTGCTAACCTATTCTCTCCTGGAGAGCAGATTATTGAGATGTGTGTGCAGTCTGTTGCTGTGTCTTTAGTCTTACCAAGTGTACCAAAACAATGTTCCCCAAAGCTACTTGGATTAGGTCTTTTCTTCCACACCTTTTGGCGTAGCTGGCTCTGTTATTTGTTTTTAATATAGTTAGAGTCACTTGTTACTATTTTTATTCCATTTGGGGCTTCCTCACCTCCTGGTTGAGTTTAATTAAAATTTTTAAATATGTAAAATATTACCATGTTTTTAAGACTCAGAACGATTCAAACAGATACACTCAGAGAAGCGGCACCGTCACTCCTCCTACCCGTTCCCCTTCCCTCTTCCTACCACCCGGTCCCCACCTCCCTGTGAGGTAACCTTCCTCCCTAGTTACTACGTCCTCCTTCCTCAATTTCTTTTTGCACAATGAGCAGATACATATGCATTTTCTTTCTTAAATTTTTAAAATTTATTGTTTTATATTTTAGAGAGAGAGAGAGAGAGAGAGATATCCGTTGTGCCACCCATTCAGCACTCCTTAGTTGAGTCCTACATGCACCCAACCGGGACCAAACCTGTAACCTTAGGTGCATCAGGATAAGGCTCCAACCACTGAACTACCCAGCCAAGGCCCATGTATATTTTCTTAACCCCCTACTTTTTTACATGAAAAATAGATATACTTTTTTTTTTATTGTTGGTTGTTGTTTTTTTTAATTCTTTATTAGTTGAGGTATTACAAATGTGTCCTCATCCCCCCCATTAAGCCTCCATCCTCCCCCACCCCCACTCATGCTCCCATCCCCCTGTTGTCCATTGCTGTTGCAAATGTCAAGAGTTCCTTCTTTTTTATCGCAGTGTAGTATTCCATTGTGTAGATGTACCACAGTTTTTTAATCCACTCGTCTGTTGAAAAATAGATATTCTTTTGCATTTTTCTTTTTTTCACTTAATATCTCTTGGGAATCAATTTGTCTCAGTTTCCCCCCCATTTAATTATAGCTGCACGCTGCTCCGTCATACGGGCACTCTCCTAGCTGCAGGCATTTAGGTGCTTTCCAGAATTCTGCAGTGACAAACAATTCTGCGATCAATAACTGTGCGCGTATATTTTGTTTTGTTGGAGGTATACCCTCAGAGTAAATCCCTGGAAGTAGGTTGCTAGGTCAAACGGTACAGTTTAACAGGTAACGTATTAATTTACTAGAGCTGTGGTAACGAATGACCACACATGGGTGGCTTAAAATGGTACGGATTTCTTGTCTTACGGCTCTGGAGGCCAGAAGTCTGAAATGGTTTCCCAAATGCAGGCCTTGTCAGGGCACGCTCCCGCAGGGCTCTGGGACAGATTCTGTTTCCTTGCCTTTTCCAGGCATTTTTTTTACATTCCTGCCGCACAAAACCAGGAAGCGGACGTTGGTGCAATGTGCATAGCCTATGTCATTTCCTCACGCGTGTACGTTTGTGTGACCACCACCATAATCAAGACACAGAGCTGTTCGTCACCACGAAGATCCCTCACATGCTACCCTCTCACCGTCCCATACACCACCTTTCCCCCCTACCCCATCCCCTCGGGACCACTCGTCTCTTGTCCATGTCCATGGTTTTGTCATTTTGAGAATGTTCCATAGATCAAATCACACATGTGCGCTATTTAAAATTGAAGTTTAATTCATTGAGTTGAACAAGTTCGGTTCCTCAGTAACACCAACCACCTCCCTAGTGCTGAGTGACTCTCCTATCGGGAGGCACGGACCTACACGGACCTACGTTCCAGTGGAAAGGGCTGCTCTGGGACTGAGCTCTGACCCGGGCCTCACAGGTGCTGACTCAGAGACTGACCACCCAGGGCGCCTGAGTGTGTTACTCACCTATCGCTGCAAGCGTAGTGGCTGAGGACAGTCAGTCTTTATCATCTCACACGCTTTCTGTAGGTCAGGAGGTCAGGACGGACTCCGCTGGCCCTGGCCGGGCGCTCAGGTGGTTAGAGCAGCGCCCTATTACACCAAGATTGTGGTTTCAAACTCTGGTCAGGGCACGTACCAGAAGCAACCAATGATGCATAAACACGTGGAGCAGCAGGTCGATCTCTCTCTCTCTCTCTCTCTCTCTCTCTCTGTCTCTCTCTCTCTCTCTCCCTACGAGAGAGAGTCAAAAGGAGTGACTCAGCGGTGTTTTCAGGCTCAGCCTCCTGGAGGTCGCGGTACCATGCTGCTCCCCTGCGGTCATCTGTGGCCGAAGCCGGTTGGCTGGGCTGGGGGTTGGCTGCCTGCGGCTCACGGACACGGCTGGAGAGTTGGCTCTGCGGGTCGGGGTGACCACTGGTCTGCATGGCCCGGCAGTAGGAGGTTTCCTGGAATGTGGGGCTTCCACGGTGGGAACTGGGACTGTCCTAGATGGCACGGCGGGAGCAGCTGCTGGCAGGACTCAGTTCCTCCCGATACCGGCCTCTTCCAGGCCCGCTGGAGGCCCCTCGCCAGCGAGTGATGGGAGAGGGCAGGGCAGGGGCTCACTGCTTTCCCGCCTGCCCCAGGCGCCCAGGGTCTCTCCTGCTTCCCGTTTCCATTGGAAGCCGGTCCTTACATCCGCTGGTCCTCCCCAGAAGGGGGCTGGGATCCAGCTTTGGGAGGGAGGATTGGGGAAGAATTCGTGGACATGTTTTAAACCCTCCACTCGCCTCCGCCTGAGATCCTGCCTGGGCCCCAGAGTCCGTACTTTGTGGAGGTTCCCTGATGACCCTGATCCATCCGCAGTCAGGTTTGCCCACCACCGAGTTGCCTGGCCTCAGCGTCCCCCCCACCTGCCTCAGTGGACACTCACAGGGGGGCAGAGGGCAGGGCAGCTCCAGGCCAGAGGAACTGTGAGCTGAGCCGATTCTGGAGCGCCGTTAGGCTGCATGGACGTCCCTCCTCACGTGGAAATGAACAACAGCTGGGGAACCATTTAGGTAATCCTCTCCGGCCGGAAACATTGGACAGCGCTACAAATGGCCATCACCAAACGACATAGCAGCATGGGAGAAAAACGGAAGATTCAATACATATACATGAGGGATGGTGAAATGTTGTAGCAATATAGCGACAAGGCCTGGAGCTGAATTTATTACACAGGAAAACAAAAAACAGAACAGAGTTGCAATGATGGTAGGTGGGCAGGGAGAGGACTGTGAGTAATTTAAGAAATGCGTGCTGGTGTTATATTGCCCTTTCAATAAAAGAGGCTTCTTCTTTCTTCAGACCTTAGCTCAACCATTAGTTCTGCGGCGTTTTCCCAACCTTCTTGGTTAAAGTTGGTCCCCTCTGTGTGATTTGGTATTATAGCGCCTGGTTTGTCCACACATAGCATTCGTCACATTTGCAAATATGTCATCTCTCCCTGTAGCCTATGAGCTCCGTGAAGAAAGGTGGGGACTGTGTCTGCCTTTGCCCCCCATGGTCTCTCCAGGGCTAGCACAGAGAGGGAGGGAGAGGGAGAGAGAGAGGGAAACATCAATGACGAGAGAGAGTCATCGATCGGCTGCCTCCTGCTCGCCCCACACTGGGGATCAAGCCTGCAACCCTGGCATGTGCCCTTGACCGGAATCAAATGGTGACCTCTTGGGTCATAGGTCAACGCTCAACCACTGAGCCACGCTGGCCGGGATGGTTTCGCTTTAGACCACCCTGTGTCTCTTAAGATCTTGGCAGCTTTGGTTATGTATTTCCCCCAGAAAGCTTTGTAAGCAAGCAGCCTGTTCCATCATCTCTGGAAAATAAGGGTGCTTCCTTATCTTTGGGGAAGTCTGATGTTCGGGGTCGTGGAGAGGTCGGGTGGTCCAATCCCCAGTGGCTGGGCAGGATCACGCCTAAAAGCCAGGCAGGGAGAAGCAAACTGGGTTCTCTCCTCCCGATTTACTGTGTGGAATTATGTTTGGGGCTTGGGGGAGAGAAGAGGTGGGGTCCCTGACGTGGGGGAGCCTTTAGCACAGTTAAGGGGAAGCCAGCATTTCCCCGGGGGTGAGGAGGACCTGGGGAGGGGGAGGGAGGACACAGGGCCTGACACTCTTACATAAGAGTCATGGAAGAACTTGTTTTGTAATCCCAGGGCCACAGGGCTGCTAAGTTTAGATTTTAACCTGAAACGTCTGGACTTCGAGGGGCATCTGAGGCTGCTGTGGCCTTGGGCTGTGCTGACAGGGCGGGGAGGGCTGTGTGCGGCTCCGCAGTCCCCCCTGGGCAGCGGGGGAGAGGGAGGGCAGGCGTCAGAGGGAGGAGAGACCTCACGAGTTTTAGGAGAGCCAAGCCATTTCCAGAGAAAACCCTGGTGTCAGCTCTTCCTCCCCAGTCTCTCCTCCATCAGAGACCCCCGTAGCCCTGGTCCACGTGGCTCAGTGGCTGGGAGTTGTCTGATGTGCTGGAAGGTTGTGGCTCCATCCCCAGAAGGGGGCGTGCAGGAGGCAGCCAATGATGTTTCTCTCTCTCTCTCTCTCT
>NW_006283354.1:2138332-2142018 GCF_000327345.1 Myotis davidii
ATGTTTCTCTCTCTCTCTCTCTCTCTCTCTCTCTCTCTCTCTCTCTCTCTCTCTCTCTAAAAATCAATTTAAAAAAATCTTGAAAAACACTTAGAAAGGAAGCCCTTCCCACCCAAGACAGAGGAGGCAGCACTGGCGGGGGCCCGTGAGGGAGCAGCCGCTCTCCAGCTCCTGGAAGGGCCTTGGGGAAGAAGTCCAGCGGGCAGCGTGGTCTCAGCCAGGGCGACAGCAGACCTTGGTCGGCCAGGAGAAATCAGGAGAAGACAGTCCTCGCACAAGACTCGTGTGTGTGTGTGTGTGTGTGTGTGTGTGTGTGTGTGGCTTCGGGCAGTGGACATTAGAGCACGTGCAGTCCACAGACCACCCCCACTGCGGACAGGTTTGGGGGCTCCATGACCACCCTTAATTTGATAATTCACCGAGGGCCCTTAGACTTACAGCTATGGTTTATCCAGGGGAAGAGCACAGAATAGCTGGCCAGAAGCAGCAATGCCGGGCAGAGGACGGGGGTTCCACACGCGGGGCTCCCACTGTCCTCTCCAGTGGAGTCAGTGTGAACTCCAGCAGTGCTGCACGACCCTCCGCCCGGCACCCCGTCAGCCGGGGCGTCACCGAGCCTTGCTATCCAGAGGTCTGTTGGGGTCTGCAGTCAACTTTCCATGTAGCTGACCATCGGCCTCCAGTCCCGCTGGAGGTCCAGCTGTTACTGTGTGACTCAGAACCCCCACCTAAATCCCAGGGTTAGTTTATCCAGTATGGCCAGTCCCCACCCTAAATCATATTGTTAGTTTTTTAAAAAATAGGTTTTTATTGATTCCAGGGAAAGAAAGGGAGAGGGAGAGAGAGATAGAAACTTGGATGAGAGAGAAACATCAATTGGTTGCCTCCTGCACGGCCCCCTCTGGGGATTAAGCCGGCAACCCAGGCATGTGCCCTGACCGGGAATGGAACGGGCCACCTCTTGGTGCATGTGTCACACTCAACCATTGAGCCACCCTGCTCGGGCTCATGTTGTTAGTTTACCCTGCGTGGCCAGCCCTCCCTCACCCTAAAGAAAACACTCCTATCTGGCATGACATTGCAAGGGCTTGGCAATCGTGTTCCAGAAGCCGAGGGCAAAGGCCACACGTCACCTGGGTGTGGGTAAGTGTTGTACCCACATGCAGGTTGAGCAGTCTCAGCCCGCGCCAGGCTGTGCTCTCTGCCTGCACACGCCAAGGAGGACCATGTGGGGACCGACCGGGAAGGGGGTTCCCACCAAGAACCCCCTGGCCTCACACTTCCAGCCTCCAGACGATGAGACATCGATGTCTGCGTAAGCCCCCAGTCTGTGGCGTCCCGTCATAGCAGCCTGAGCTGGGGCCCCACCAATCATTGACAGCATTGCCTGCCAGGGGTATTAGTTTCCTGTTGCTGTTACAACAAACCACCAGGTTTGGGCTTTAGGACAACTTAAATGTATTATTTTATTATTTTACCCTGGAGGTCAGCAATCCAACCAAAGTTAGTCTCATGGCTACAAGGGAGGTGTTGGCCGCGCTGGTTCCTTCTGGGGGTTCTGAGGGGAGAATCCTGTCTAGTTTCTAGGGGTGCCTAGATGGGTGGCTCACGGCTCTTTCTCCATCGTCAAAGCCAGCAGGCAGCCTCTTCCCATGTCTCTCTCCTCTGACTCTTTCTCTTAAAGATCCTCATCATTACATGGGCTTCCCCCGGACAACCCGGTGTAATCTCTCCATCTCAAGATCCTGAACATGACCACATCTGTCATGGTGCTTTTGACGTATGAGGTAACATATTTACAGGGTTGGGTGATGAGGACGTAGACATCTACGAGCGGTCATTATTCTGTCTACCATGGTTTGTCTCTCTAGTTCTTTTTTTTTTTTTAATATATTTTATTGATTTTTTTACAGAGAGGAAGGGAGATAGAGTCAGAAACATCGATGAAAGAGAAACATCGATGAAAGAGAACCATCGATCAGTCGCCTCCTGCACATCCCCCACCGGGGATGTGCCCGCAACCCAGGTACATGCCCTTGACCGGAATCGAACCTGGGACCTTTCAGTCCACAGGCCGACGCTCTATCCACTGAGCCAAACCGGTTTTGGCTGTCTCTCTAGTTCTTAATGTGGTGGGAGCACTAATCCTATATAACAAAGAGGTAATATGCAAATTGACCATCACACCTTCACACAAGATGGCCACCCCCATGTGGTCACAAGATGGCCACCACAAGATGGCCTGCAGGGGAGGGCAGTTGGAGGGACCAAGCCAGCAGGGGAGGGCAGTTAGGGGCGACTGGGCCGGTAGCGGATTAGTTAGACATTGATCAGGCTGGCAGGCAGAAGCAGTCAGGGGCAATCAGGCAGTTAGGCAGGTGAGGGGTTTGGGAGCCAGCAGTCCTGGATTGTGAGAGGGATGTCGCAGATTGGAGAGGGTGCAGGCTGGGCTGAGGGACACCTCCTCCCCCCTCCCCCCCATGCATGAATTTTGTGCACCGGGTCTCTGGTATTATATATGATTGCCCTCAATTAGCATTGTACCAGAAATATTTCCCCACAGGAAGTCTTTCTTATAAATCCACAGAGGGAATGTGCTTTGATTTGCTCACACTGGGAACCAGGCCATCGCCCTTCCTGAGCCCAGATTTCCTACACCTGGGAGTACGCCTCAGCATGGGTTCCCAGGCACAGGCCAGACATACGGCCCAACTGCTTTCCAGGATTGTGTAGTTTACCTGTCTCCTCATCAACCTCATTTGGCTGTCTTAAAAATTAAAAAAATGTTCTCTTTTATAGTAAAGGTATTATATCTTTATTAAATAAAATTTGGTACATATAGAAAGAGACAAAGGGAAAAAAATCACTTATAGTCCCATAAATTGAAACACAGCTTTCACCAACACTTTTTAAACTAATGCATTTCTTTCCAATGTTTCTATCTATGTGAGTATATATATAATTTTAAAAACCCATGTATATAATGTTGAAACTTCATGGGGCTATTTTAGATCTAAGACAGCTCATGAAATTTTCACCACAGGAGAAAATTTTTTGTTTATTTTTGTTAATCCTCACCCGAGGATATTTTTTCCCTTGATTTTTTAGAGAGAGTGGGAGGGAGGTGGAGAGAGCAACATTGATGTGAGAGAGATACATATATTGGTTGCCTCTCATTAGTGCCCTGACCAGGGCCGGGATCAAACCTGCAACATGGTACGTGCCCTTGACCAGAATCGAACCCACAACCCTGTGGTTTGTAGGCCAACGCTCTAACCACTGAGCACACCAGGAGAAAACTTTTTATCGGTTTATCCTGCTGTCCCAATTGATTACTGCTCTCCATGACACCCAGAGTCTGGAGGCCTGGTCAGGTCCTTCCCTGGGTGATGCGTGTCAGGGCACAGTGTGGAAAGTATGGCCGGAGATTCTTTTTTTTTTAGATCAACCAAACATATTTAATACAAAAACCTTTTAATATACAAACTGTAATCAACAGCATCCACGTAGCAGCAAAGGGATGGGGAACATGGCTAAGGAAGGTGGTTTTCAGGGTCCCTACTATTTCCCATGCCTGCAATCACTCCGTAGCCTGTGAGAGCATAAGGTCTTAGCAGAGGGCAAAGGCAGCCAGAGGTCCTGATGCCAAAACAAAGCCTGGTCAGCGGCTGCTCCAACAGTGGCTG
>NW_006283354.1:2142205-2148223 GCF_000327345.1 Myotis davidii
GGAAAGGTGAGAGAATCTTTATGGGCTGAGGTTGGGAGAGACCTGAGGCCCATTCTTTCCTCAGGCATCAATTTGATAGGCCTGAATATAGTTGATGGTCCCAAAGTCTTCCAGGTGGCCCCCAGAGGACTCTCTGAGAGGCCTAACTGCCCCCTCCAGATGTGTTGGGAGACTGGCCATAGTCCTAGCTAGGCCCAGGTAGGGCTTGGAGTCCCCCAGTTAAGACCTCAGTTAGATGCAGTCCATGGAGTTCTCTGGGAGGAGGCCAGGGACGCAGCCAGGGAGCCCCAAGCCCTTGATAGGGGTACAGTTGATGGAGAGGCTGCAGCTTAGGGCAGAGTCCTGGTTCTCTATGGCCTCCAGCCTGTCCGTGTTGTTGTCCCAGGTGATGTGGAAATGGGTCACTCAGGGATTCGAGGCCAAGATGTTCCATTGGAGCTGAGAGAAGTCTGGCTTTGGGGGTGGGTTCTTCTGCAACTCTGGGTCGGGGTACTCATTGTTGACGTAGTAGCCCACACGGATGAACTCCTGCCCATGGTAGGTGCAGGTGATGAGGACCACGGTCACACCAACGGCGTCACTCTCAGGGATGAGGGATGGGTTGGGAGCATTGGCTTGAAAGACTAACATGTGTCTCCCTGCTGGGATAGGGCCGACCAGCACTGAGTCTAGGATTTGATCAAACTCCTCATTCTCAGCTGAGCCAACATAAATTATCTTCCACTCTAGGTCGTCCGCCAGAGCCTCATTGCACTCGAAGCTGATCTCGAACCGGAAAGGGCTGTGGAAAGGGGTCGGATTCTCCAGCACCGCCACGTTCAGCACCGATACCTTGGCCATCGCCTCGCCGGGCCGCGACTGAAGCCGAGGCTGGGTCCGAGCCCGCGCCTGGATCCTGTAGGATCAGCGGGACAGCGTTGCCCACAGAGCCTCCCGCCGACTCGGTCCGTAGACTGAACTCTGGCCGGAGATTCTTGGCTACAAATTCTTAATCCTGACTCCTCCTACCTAGACTCTAGTCTGGAGAATGGTTAGGAAGGAAGGTTTTATGACAATTCAGCTTTATACTCCAACCCATTGGTACTGGTTACAAGCAGAATATTTTTCTCTTTAAAAACTAATTTATATAAATTATATCTCCTATTTCTACACTCATGGACCTCATTTTCAAGCTCTGGTTACTTTGGCAAAGACAACACTAAGAAATCGTGTTGAGCCCTGGCCGGGTAGCTCAGTTGGTTAGAATGTCATCTTAATATGCTAAGGTTGTGGGTTTGACCCCTGGTCAGGGCACATACAAGAATCAACCAATGAATGCACAAATAAGTGGAACAATAAATCAATGTTTCTCTCTCTCTTTCTCTCTCTCTCTCTCTCAGTCAATAAGCAAAAAATTAAAAAAAAGAAAAAATAAATCATATTGCGGTACATCTGGTCTTGAAAAGAGAAGTGTGGGAAGTGTTTCAACTTGGTATTATATTTATTTATTTTATAAATAAAATAATAGAAAATATTATATTATATTATTTTTTTAGTCCTCACCCAAGGATATTTTTCCATTGATTTTTAGAGAGAGTGGAAGAGAGAGGGAAAGTCAGAGAGAAATACTGATGTGAGAGAAACACACATCAATTGGTTGCCTCCTGCATGAGCCCCGACCAGGGCCCGGGCTGGGGAGGAGCCTGCAAGAGAAATACCTGCCCTTGACCGGAATTGAACCCAGGACCCTTCAGTCCAGTCCACAGGCAGACACACTATCCACTGAGCCAAACCAGCTAGGGCTCAACTTGGGTTTTTAGAAAAGTGATTGACTGCTTTCCATCTTATTAAATATCTATAATAAAATCCCATGGAAGTAAGTTAGATATAAGAAAACACTTCCCGCCCTAGCCGGTTTGGCTCAGTGGATAGAGAGTCGGCCTGAGGACTGAAGGATCCCAAGTTCAATTCCAGTCAAGGGCACATGCCGGGGTTGTGGGGGTGTGGGGGACTTGCAGGAGGCAGCCAATCAATGATTCTCTCTCATCATTGATGTTTATATCTCTCCCTCTCCCTTCTTCTCTGAAATCAATGAAAGAAATATACTTAAAACAATAAAATAAAATAAAATAAAGAAAAACATAAACTGATGAACAAGAACAGATCCAGAGAAGAGAAGCATCGATCAGATGCTCAAACCTCAGAGGGAAGGTAGAGGGGGAGGGGGTAAAGGGGAGCGATCAACCAAAGGACTTGTATGCATGCATATAGGCCTAACCAATGGACACAGACACCAGGAGGTGAGGGCATGAGCGGGGGGAGGAGGGAGGAAAGTGGAAATAATGACAGCTATGTAATACTTTAATCAATAAAGAAAAAAAATAGGAGTGGGAAGGGCAAGGGAAAGGGGAAATAACGACACCTATGTAATACTTTAATCAATAAAGAAAAAAAATAAAAAAACACACGCCATCTTCCTTGGATGTTGCATCTTGTTCTGCTTGAAGGGAGGAGTTGAATGAGTTAGGATCTGGAACAAAACCTAATCCAGTCTGGACTATGTAAAAAGGAAAAACTTCAGTGGAAAGCGCAGACAGGCGTGGCTGGATTCAGAAGATGAAGTCCCCAGGACCTGGTGTCTCTTCTGTGGGCTGGGTTCACTTTCATTCAATAGCCAGGGAGTCTGGCACATCTCACTGGTCCATCCCAGGAGAGTGCAGTGCTCGGATTGGTCAGGCAGAGCCAGGGGCCATCTAAGAAAGTCAAGGATGGAGTCAGCTCCATCAAAGTGAGTGGGCTGAGAAGAGGAGAAGGGTCATTCCCTTAAAGAAAAAAATGTTAGATTTCCTGGCTGCCCACCGGCCGGGTCGCTTCGGTAGCCGCTGCCCCGGCAGAGCCAAGAGCCGCCTTCAGAAGATGAAGTCCCCAGGACCGGTGTCTCTTCTGTGGGCTGGGTTCACTTTCATTCAATAGCCAGGGAGTCTGGCACATCTCACTGGTCCATCCCAGGAGAGTGCAGTGGTGGATTGGTCAGGCCGAGCCAGGGGCCATCTAAGAAAGTCAAGGATAGAGTCAGCTCCATCAAAGTGAGTGGGCTGAGAAGAGGAGAAGTGGCATTCCCTTAAAGAAAAAAATGTTAGATTTCCGGGCTGCCCACCGGCCGGTCGCTTCCATAGCCGCTGCCCTGGCAGAGCCAAGAGCCGCCCCCGCTCGCCCCCGCGGCCGCCCGCCCCAATCGCCTCCTGAAATGCCCGTCGACTTCACCGGGTGCTGGAAGATGCTGGCCAACGAGAATTTCGAGGAGTACCTGCGCGGGCTCGATGTCAATGTGGCCTTGCGCAAAATCGCCAACTTGCTGAAGCCAGACAAAGAGATCGTGCAGGACGGCGACCATATGATCATCCGCACGCTGAGCACTTTTAGAAACTACATCATGGACTTCCAGGTTGGGAAGGAGTTTGAGGAGGATCTGACGGGCATAGATGACCGCAAGTGCATGACCACGGTGAGCTGGGACGGGGACAAGCTGCAGTGTGTGCCGAAGGGTGAGAAGGAAGGATGCGCCTGGACCCAGTGGATTGAGGGTGACGAGCTGCACCTGGAGATGAGAGTGGAGGGTGTGGTCTGCAAGCAAGTGTTCAAGAAGGTGCACTGAAGCCGGGGCAGACCTCGGCCTCGGGGAGTGAGTGGCATGGGCACCCCCCCCTCCCCTGCACAGCATGGGGCAGAAACGTCCAGCCACCTCCAGGTATCGGTTAGCAGTCTGTCTCTTGGCCTTGTCCCTGTCCCTTTTCATAGAACAAAACCATCCCAATAAAAGTGCTCTCTGCTCAAGACGTCAAAAAAAAGAAAAAGAAAAAAATGTTAGACCTGACCTGGGTTTCTTAATTCAAATTTATAAGAGAGGATCTGATTGGCAGGTTTCAGGTCAGGTGCCCACCCCCAGCCCAATCCGCTGTGGCAGAGGGAGTGGAGGTGGGGCCGGGGTGGGGGTGGGTAAGTCTGGTGTGAAATGTTGCCTGGGCTCAGCTCTTCCATCTGGGTTGTGTGCGGAGAGGTCAACACTGGTGCCTGAGGGCTTCCTTCTTCACCATTTTCTGGGTGTTACTTGTTATATGACTCATTCTAAACTCACAACAACCCTCTGAAGTGAAGCTGAGGCCTGTTGCCCTGGGTCACACAGCCACTAAGTGACTCAAAGGGTGCTCTGGTGATTAATCTGGAAGCGAGTCCCAGTGGAGTCCCAGAAGGAAGTAGAGCAGGGGGGCAGGGGGAACTCTCCCATGTTGGGGTCCAGAAAGGGGGTTTAGCAGGGCCGTGCTGGAGGGGAGGGAGCGCCGTGACCATTTGGTTCAAGCGCCAACCCGGCTTCACGGAACCAGGCCATGGCATCTGCTGCTAGCTCGGCTGGAGTGAGGTTTCTAGAGCTCCATTGTCCCTCAGAGCCGCCCGGTCCTGCCCTGCCTCCTTGAGGCCCTGGGTGACTCAGCGCTTTCTCTGCCCGGCCCTCTCCAGGAGCCCGCCTTTGTGTGCCGGGTGGGGAAGGCCGGTTGGGAAGCCCAGAGTCCCATCAGCCATGGAGCAGCTCATGGGCCTGGGAGAATTCCGGCTTTGGTCCGTCACTCTTGAGGACGTCAGGGGGTTTAAGGACTCCTTGCATTTTCAATCAGACCTGAGCCACCTACAGGGCCCAGGGAACCCTGTCTGCACCCCCACCCCCACCCCCAATAAGCCCCATTCCTCAACACCCTGTCCGCCACTGGAACCCCAGTCGCTGCTTTCCAGCAGCCCGCCCAGTTGCCTACGCCTTTAATATGTGCCACAGCTGGTTGTGAGCTCTTGTCTTTTTCTGTTTCTGTGGTTCCGAGCCTCCTCTACCGGGTCTGAGTCACCTCAAGCCTCGGAAAACGTTGGCTGAAGGAGAAGGATATGCAGGATCTTCATTCAGCCATGAATTCACTTCTTCTGGAAGTTGGAGTGGGCCTTGTGGGGGATGCCGCTGATACTCTGTGGTGACCCAGATCACCAGCCTAGGCCTAGCGTGGTGACTCCAGACTCTTTGTTTTTAAAATCTTTATTGTTGGAAGTATTATGTTATGTCCCCCTCCCCCCTCCCCATAGATCTCTCCCAGCCCGCCCCTCACCCCAGGCCTTCACCACACTAATGTCTCTGTCCCTGGGTTATGCATACAAGTTCATTGATTGATCTCCTCACTCCCACCCCCGCCTTCCCTCTGAGGTTTGACAGTCTGTGCAATCGCTTCTATGTCTCTGGATCTATTTTTATTCACAATTTATGTTGTTCATTAGATTCCACATATGAGTGAGATCATATGATAGACTCCAGACTCTAACCCAGCTCCGCGGGGAGTCAGAGTCCGGTTCCCCGAAGGCCCCCTCCCCTTCAGCCCCCACCCGCAGCCTACCGCTTGCCGGAACCAGCGGTACCTCGGCGCGCGATGCGACCCCGATTAGACCCTCTTGCAGAATGCAATTTTTTCACTTCTCAAATGCTCCAGAAATAGCTGCTAGCAGCTTGATGCCGGGGAAAACTGCTAATCTGGAGGGCAAACTCGGTGCACAGGGAGTTTTGTGGCGTGGCAAGAGGAAGGGTCTGCGACGCCTGAAACATAGTGTCTAGAGCGCAGGAGCCACAGTCGCGGCGGCTACTCTGTAACCGCGCCGCCAGGTTGCCCTGCCCGTCAGCCGGGTCCGGGAGCCCGATTTAATGCCCCGCGCGGGCTTTGCAAGGGGGCACCCGGGGTCACCCCGTCCACCCAGCCTAGGGCTCCACGGCCCGGTGTCACCGCACATCAGCTCCCGGGGGACAGGGACGTCTAGAGCGCAGGAGCCACAGTCGCGGCGGCTACTCTGTAACCGCGCCGCCAGGTTGCCCTGCCCGTCAGCCGGGTCCGGGAGCCCGATTTAATGCCCCGCGCGGGCTTTGCAAGGGGGCACCCGGGGTCACCCCGTCCACCCAGCCTAGGGCTCCACGGCCCGGTGTCACCGCACATCAGCTCCCGGGGGACAGGGACGGAC
>NW_006283354.1:2148710-2150264 GCF_000327345.1 Myotis davidii
GTGGCCCGCGCCCCCAGCCCCTCGCGCCCTGCCCGACCCACGCCCGGAGGAGCTGGCGCCTTGCACTGTCCGCGTGTGCCAGCGCCAGCGGGGCGGAACTGGAGAGTCGACTTAGGCCGCCGGGGCCGGGGCTGGGGCCATGGCCGGAGGTCAGGCCTGGGAAAAGGCGGCCCCGGAGCCATGTGGCCTCTCCGTGTACCGCCGGATCCCTGTTTCGGTCTCTCATTCATTAACCAAATGTGGCGGTGCCCTTAGGAAGCCGGTTCCGAGCCCTTTGGGTTAGAGGCCCGAAGCCTCAGCGACTTGTCCAAGGTCACACAGCTGGGAGGGCACCACACCTCAGTTTTCCCATTCGTGGAATGGGAGTAATTACACCTCCTTCGTTGGGTTTTTGGGAGGAATAAAATGAATCGATGCACATGAAGCCTCCAGAACAGCGCCTGGCAAGGGGAGGGCCTCCTTAGAAGCCATGACCCTTACCCTTGAGGCTTTTTTAGGAGGACTTGGCCCTTCCCCAGTAGACGGGTTTGCTCCATGTGTTGTTCTGGAACTCCAGGGTTCAGTGGACGCAGCCCCTGTTGCCCTGGCTGGTGTGGCTCGGTTGGTTGAGCGTTGCCCAGTGCACGCCAAGGTCGGTGGTGGCTGGATTCTTGGTCCGGGCACGTACCCAGGTTGCAGGTTCAATCAGGTGGGGGTTCATGCCAGAGGCAACCGATTGATGTTTGTCACATTGATGTTTCTTTCTCTAAAAATAAACACATTAAAAAGACACACATAACCCCTGTTATTTTAAACATTAGGTATTATTAAGCATTTGTGTGCCAGGTATTGAGTAATTTTCAGGATATTCATGAAAAATCCTTTAAGACAGGCAGGGTCAGGCTGGAGCAGGAAGTTGAATGTGGGTACGGACCTGGGCTAAGCCTAGGCCGGTGTCATCCGAGGCCCCTGTCTGCTTGACCATTCTCTCCAGAGAAGATACGGAGATGGGCTCCTTTGCCTCATATGCTGTTGGCAAGGCCAGGGCAGGCAGCCCGGGGCCTGTCTTCCTTCTCTCCATCCCAGTTCTGGACGGAGTTCCTGCACCGGCAGGGTTAAGCCCCAGGCAGCTTTGTTTTCAGTGCCTGGGTTGGTGCCACCTGGCGCACAGTGGGCACTTGAGAAGTGTCTGTGAGGTACATACACTTGCTTTTTATTTAAGGGTCAGCTCACCCTCATTGACAGGATGGTTTTTGCTGTTCCAGCACGTGACTTATAGTAGCTTATTGAGTATTTGTGGCATTATTGAGTGGATGTATGCAGTGGCCACAGGGTCAGACCACAGGCCCTGGATCCTGCATATCCTTTGTGAGGGACACGTGCATCTCACTCACTTCCAGAAGATAGCCTTGCTTAGCAGAGAGCCACACACAGTATTTAAAGAGCTGCAGCAGTATGTACAGCCCTGGAGCAGTGAGAGGCAAAACTGTTTCTTATTTGAAATAACTGCGTTAAACATGTTATCTTCATGCTGTGACTCCCTGAGTCCTGTGTAAACTTGTTTCACTGGTGTTT
>NW_006283354.1:2150281-2164997 GCF_000327345.1 Myotis davidii
AACGGGAATTCTCCCAAAGGCCTTGGGCCTGGTGCCTTTTCCCTCTCTGATGGCTTCTGCTGGAGCTGGCCAGGGAGGTGGGCTGCTCTCAGTTGATTCCTGTATGCAGTTTTATTTCTGCTATTCCATAGGCACAAACATAGGGGCTCAGGAGGACCGTATGGTGAGGCGTTGCTGGTGGGCCTATGGTCCCGCTGAACACTAGGCAGGTGTGGACCGCGACCTCCAAGCTGGTAGTGATGGGCTACATTCACCCCCAGCTTTACTGGTAAAATGCTCCGAGGCACTGCAGTCCACTTTGCCCTTGACGGCATTTCTCACGATGTGACGTCTTTGGTGGCAGTGACAGAGAGGCATGTGTGTGGCTGAGGGCCAGCCAGGCCTGAAGACTTGGGCTCCCCCTAGACGGCTCTGGTAGCCCCTGAAGAAAGGTGAGCAGTGGGCTCTTCCCCCAGGCCTGAGCACAGCGCTCCCTCTTCCTGCCTGCTCTCGGGGGTGAGGGTGAATGGGAATGTAGGCCCTTTAACCAGAACTCTGCTGGAGAGTTCTGCAGACAGCCTGAGCTCACCACACAGCTCTGCCAGGGGTCCGAGGGTCTAGTACACGTCTGGTCACTGTTCCTGTTCCTCAGCCTCTCCACTGTAAAAGTGGAATCCATCATTAGTCATTGTTTATTGAGGGCCTGCTAAGCAGTGCCCTGGGGCCTTGACTTATGATGTGTGACACGAATCCACCATCTTACAAGTGGGGGGGCGGGGGCAGGGGGGTAGAGTATGGTTATCATGTCAGGTCAGGAGGCTTGAGCTCTGAGAAGTGAGGTAACCACCCAAGGTCACACAGCTCAGCAGGAGTGGGGCTGGGGTCCAGCCTGTCTGGCTCCCCCCCTCCCCCCCATGCTGGTGCTTTCCCACCACAGTTGTCATTCCAGGGGCCATGGTGAGGACCTAATCAGTGTGAACACCGTTTGAAAAGTAGCATTTGCTGTTCAGAGGGGAAGTTATTCTTTTACACCAGTGGTTCTCAACCTTCCTAATGCCGCGACCCTTTAATACAGTTCCTCATGTTGTGGTGACCCCCAACCATAAAATTATTTTCGTTGCTACTTCATAACTGTAATTTTGCTACTGTTATGAATCGTAATGTAAATATCTGATATGCAGGATGTATTTTCATTGTTACAAAGTGAACGTAATTAAAGCATAGTGATTAATCACAAAAACAATATGTAATTATATATGTGTTTTCCGGTGGTCTTAGGCGACCCCTGTGAAAGGGTCATTCGACCCCCAAAGGGGTCGCGACCCACAGGTTGAGAACCGCTGTTGTACACTGATCGGAGTGAGCAGGTCCATAGCTGGGTGCAGGCCAGCTGTCAGTGGGCAGCGGTCAGTGCAGTTACCCCTCTGTCACAAGGTCAGTGTCACGGAGAGTCGTTCAGAAAGGTCGGTCTTCCTGGGATGAGGCGGGAGGCCTTCTTCCAGGACCTGGCTGGACTGTTCAGCTAAACAATGCCTCTTTATGGCCGGGGAGGATTCTGGACCCTGTGGTTCAGGGTGACCTTTCAGCAACCTGCACAGCAGCCCTAATTATCATAAAAAATACAGAAAATGAAAGGAATAAAATACCTGTGTTTGTTGCATACCTGTCAGGTACCACCCACTAGTCTAAGTGCTTTATATTCATCTAATTTAGTCCTCACAGTGATGCTCTTTCCCCATGTTAGAGCTGGAGAAAAATTGAGGTGCAGGTCTGAGGGACCCCCTGCGGCGCCCTCCGGCCCTCCATCCCTCCATCCAGCCAGCAGGGAGGTGCGGCCAGGTTGTGACTTGCGGGTGGTCACGTATCTAGAGAGAGGTAGAGTGGGACCGGAACTCAGGGCTGTTTGACTCCGAAGTCCACCTGCCTAGCCACCATCTATTTGAACCCTGGCGGGTCAAGCAAGGTGTGAGGCTCCAGGGAACTCGGGAGCAGGCAGGAGCCCTGGGTGTGGCTGGGACCCAGACCTGGGCATGCTGTGTGCCCGCCCAGGCCTCCTTGATGGGTGGGTGGGCAGGCTGCCCCCAAGTCAGCTACATCCTCTTGAGGCTGGTGGAAGGCTGTGCTGGTGGTGGCCCAGCTCCCAGCATGTTTTAAAATAGAAGCAACAGCTTTGCTGCCCCCGCTTAAGCCTGATGTGGAAGGGGGAGGGGAAGACAGCTGCGCTGAAAACACAGACCTGTTACCAGAGCATGGGACCTGGGCTTTGCCAGCACCCTGGAGTCCCAGCCAGGGGCTGTTCCGGCCTGCCTCTTTCTGGTGAGAAAGTGTGGGGTAGCGTATGTCAGGAGGCTCCCGATGGTGTTGGCCCCACAGACTGGCTTTCAGAGCTGGGCTAGCCTCAGGCTTGGGAAGTTGCTTTTCTGCTTTTGCACGAATCCCTGCTTGGTCTGATGTCCTCCGATAGGCTGGCGCAGTTCTGCCCTGACAAACCGCCTGGAATAATAGTGTTAGAGAAAAAGTGGAGCCCGAGGCATTACTGCATCTCTCCCTTCCCAAGAGAAATCTAGGTTAGTGATGGTGATGGTGATGATTGCCTTGTAGGTCATGGCCCTCGCAGGAATCCGATACACACTCACACAGGGCAATAAAAAGCATAACGAAGGGATCATTGGCAAAGGTGTGGGTAGAAGGTGGGACACCAGACAAGGGCTGTGGCCCCAGGGGTCCTTTGGAACGGGGAAGGGCCCCTTGGCAGGAACTGTGGGCTTGGGTAGTGGAAAGTAGTCACTGCCCACCTGGGGTCCGAGCCTGGGCATGAGTGCCCCAGCCTCACTCCCACCTTCTGCTGATGCCTCCTGTTGGCCAAACCCAGCCATAGCCCATGGATAGCAGTCCGTAAGGACCGGGTCTTGGGGCACAGAGCAGGATGGAGGAGGAGTGGATCTGGATGGGCAAACAGCGACCAGAATAATGGATTGCGGTTACCACTACCATTTATTGAGTGCTCGTGTGCCGGACATTTCTGCGTGCTCTGCCTTTGCTTGCAGCAGCTCCAGCCTAAAGATACTATTGTTTGCTCCATGTTATAGATGAGCAAAATGAGACCCTGGGAATATACGTTACCAGTGGCTTGTCCAAAGTGACGCAGCTAGGAAAGGCCAGCGCGGCCTAGAACCTCTGCAGGCTCCTACCCCTTCCCGCCGTCACTGTGTCCTGCTGCCCGGGCACCCTGATGGGCTGGGGAATGCTGTGGCAGGCTGGCTCCTGGTGTTTAGTCCTCGTCCTGGGATACCCTTGCCCTTGAAGATAATACGGTCTTTCAGCCCATTGGGTGTTACCTGTGTTCAGAAGACTTTTCCTCCCAGCTGTTCCTGACCGAGCTTTGGGGCCTTGGCCACTTGCTCCCTGTGTCAGCCATGGCAGTGGTTGTGGCTCTTTGAGGGCACGAAGGCTCTGCTACCTGATGGCTCCTCTGGAGAGAAAGGAGCGTACTTCCCTTGGGAGTCCTGGGGTGCTCGGTGCAGGGAGCAGCCCACTCTTCTCAGTGGCGCCTGCAGGCTGTCCTGCCCGTTAGGCAGCAAAAGGCTGAGAGGGAGGCTTTTGAACAAGTGCATCCGGCAGTCCTCACTTTCACTGAAGTCAGGGAGCTCTGCCCTGCTGCCTCCGGGCAGGGTGGCCAAAGTGCAGGCGGTCACCTGGGAGTAGAACGTGCCCCCTACGGGCCTTGCTTGTTCACCCTGCATCTCAGTGTGGTGGAATCTGGTAGGTGGCTTTTCCTCCTGGCACTCCTGCTGCAATAGCCTTTCAGAATGAATGTGACTGGTGGCCTTGCAAGGGCAGCGTGCCTCCATTGCAGACACATTGGTTGAAATTTTAAATCTTCTGTCCTTAACTTGAAAAAAAATCAATATATGGAAACAACTTAAATATTGAAGTAGAATAAAAAATGAAAATCTTATGTTAACTGCACTCCGTCCTTAAACCCCCTTTCCTTTCCAGAAGCAGCTCTGAGGCAGCCCCATTTGCAGATGGGCTCGATCCTTCCCCAGGCCTCTCTGTTCACTCACAAATGTGTGAGCATGTACAGATGTGTGTATGAAAAGGCGTTCCTCTAATCCAGGGGTCCTCAAACTACGGCCCGCGGCCCACATGCGGCCCACCGAAAACCTTTGTTTTTTTTTACTTCAAAATAAGATATGTGCAGTGTGCATAGGAATTTGTTCATAGTTTTTTTTTAAACTAGAGTCCGGCCCTCCAGCGGTCTGAGGGACAGTGAACTGGCCCCCTGTTTAAAAAGTTTGAGGACCCCTGCTCTAATCCCATGGAACTACAAGTTTTCTGTGACTTGCTGTTTTCATTTAACTATATCCTGGATAGCTGTCTGTGCCACCACCCATACATTCACCTCATTCTTTTTGCTTACCACATGGTGCTCCTTGGTTTGCGAGTACCGTAATTTTTATTCGTTCCTTTGCCTATTGATGGACATTCAGATTGCTTCTGGGTTTTGTGTTACAGATAATACTGCAGTGAGCATCTTTGTCTTTGCTTGCTTTGGGGACTATGGTGGGTGAGTCCCCGGCGGTGGAATTGCCCCTCGGGCTAATGCATGCCTCCATTGAGTGGCACTGCCCGTACTTGGCTCCAGGAGGGTTGTACTGTACCTAGTACTCCCATGTGGCGTGAATGGGAGTGACCGTTTTCCACACCAGTAGTTTTGTTAGCGTGTTGGTTGAGTGAGCTTCCCAGACACAGGTGTGCCATTCACTCTAACGTGGCTCCCCAGGGCCCTTAGAATAAAGTCCATGCTTGGTTCTGAGGTCAGAGTGGTGGTGCTCACTTCTGAAGGCTCTTTCTTGGTCTCAGCCTGAGTTCAGCTCTCCTCAGGCCAAGGTGGGGGCAGGGATGCTCGTTGTGGGTCCCCCAATCCCTTATCCCTGGTGGTGCTGCAGTGGGAGCTCCTGCTTCCTGGTTGTATTGTCACCTACTTAGTCCCTGTTGCCAGATATTTAATGTCTTTTTTTTTTCCTACTATAAAAACACTTTGATGCTCATTGCACATTTACTCATTAATCACCTACTATGTGCCAGGCCTTGGCATCTTTGTACACATAGCTTTTTCCATGTTTTGGATAAATTTATGCACTACAGGCTCTGGGATGCTTTGAGTTCAAGGGTGCGATTTGGGGGGTAGGTGTGCATTTGTAGGGGTATTGGAGGGGCTGGGAGCAGAGCAGCTGTCACTGTCATGCAGCTGCCAAGTCAAGGAGGAGATGCCCCCCAAGCCGGAGGTTATATAAGTGTTACACATGGGTGATATACTATCTTTCCCCTCCGAGCTTCTAGTATGGGCTGGATTTTCATTCCTGAGCTGGAGTGGAGCTTGCATAATTATGTTCAAGGTCAGCCAGGGAATGGTTGGGTAGGTAGGCTGGCAGGCAATGGAGGGGAACCAGGGACTCCTGTCTCTTGGTATGATTTATTGGTTTCTCAAAGTCATCAGTGATTGCAGCCAGGTCTGCTCAGCTGGCCCTGCCCATCCCTCACTTCCCACTTCTCCTGGGCAACTGTGCTCCGAAGGCCGTGCCTTGAAGCCATCACCCAGGCACAGACCTGGGTCCTGCCTTCCCCCATAGCCTTCTGACTTCCGCCTGTCCAGGGCTGCCTGCTTTGCTCATGTTGAGTGCTCTGCTTCGGGCTCAGCCTCTGGAGGCCGGGATTCTGAAAACACGGGGTGGATGCCGTGGGGACAGATGGTGAGCTGATGGGGGTGGAGGGAGGGCCCAGGGTCAGGGTTCAGCCTCAAGTTAGCGCAGGCAGGGAATCAAATGAGAAAGCAGAATGCTGGGTTCCCTTTCCTCCAGCGCTGGCCTGGAAAACATGAATGGAATCATTATTTCTACGATAAAATTGTTCTTGAAGTGGGTGCTGAGAACTGTGTTCAACGGCATTTTCTGGCCGTTTGCAGTTGTAAAAAGGCTGAGTTTCTCAGAGGCAGAGTGGCCTTGGGCCTTCCCTCAGATAAATGCAGCAGGAGACAGGGTGAAGGAAGACTGCACAAAAGGAAGGGGAAGCTACAACCTAGGCAGCTGGGGGCCTTTGTGCGGGGAAGCCATCCTCCTGCCCCTTGGTGGGTGTGCCCTCTGGTCCACGGGTGAGTTTGGTGCTGAGCTGGAGCCAGGAGAGCCTGGCCGCATCAGAGCCTCCTCTGCTAACCCAACTCCCTTGTCCTTGGAGGGTTATCCCCTTCGTGGCCCTGTCCTTAGGGGGATGTTCGCTGTGCGTGGAGTGTTTTTTTGACAGGTGGCTTTGCCTGTTTGGTTCTGGGGCTGAGTGATGAGAGGGCATTTGGGGAACATTAAATGGTGAGTGTTCGCCTTTTCCATGGGGAACGGGCCTGTCCAGATGTGAAAGACGCGGTGTCTGTGAGGCTGGTCGTGGAACCGGGGCGGTGCTTGGGAAGGCCCTGGCCCTGGGGCACAGGGAGGTCTTGGCTGACCCAGAGCTCATGCCACTGGACTGTTCTCCCCTTCATCCTGGGGCTGAGTTTGGGGCCCAGTTGGGGAGGAGGCAGCACTGAAGAGGGTGCTCAGTCCACTGGTACCTGGTCGTGCTGGTGGGGGTGGAGAATGTTCTGGTGGAGAGCTCGCTGAGGTGTGTCCAGGGCTGCCTCATTGCTCCTGGGAGGGGCCGTGCTGGGCCATATGCCTAGGCTGGGGTATTTTGGAGGACCTGGGCATAGTTTCCTGGTCTGTCCCTGGTGTGGGTGTGCCTATGGGATTTGTTTGGGGTGGAAGGGGAGTCTCCAGACTTGAAAGAGCCTGTGGGGACGGCCTAGAATGGCTCTTCTCCCGGGTTCTTTGTGCCCTGACCCTGGTGTGGACTGAGCTGCCCATGGTTCCGGACTGATCATGTGTAAGAAGTAACAGCAACAAGAATGGGATAGTGTAAGCAGCTCACTGGGCTGCTCTCTGCTCTGACAGCAAACTGGGTTCTGACAGAATGAGCGGAACCTCTGAAGAGAGTAACATAGGACCTGGACCACAATTTTACATTGTAAGTCTATATAGTTGTTTCTTTTGCAAAGCGCTCATTGGTTTTGTGGGCTCCCTGCAATGTGTTTGCAGTGGCCTTGCTCAGGATTGGGCCTTCGATTGTGACATTGTTCCCCAGGGGTCCCCCTTACCAGGAGCATGCCATGTCGGTGTTCATTCGTGTGAGTGAATGTGAGTTCAGGTGGGGTGCATTCAGCAGTCGGTTATTTAGGAACTCTGCATTTCACAGATTAATGGAACCATCCTCTGGTTAATTAAGTTTCTGGCTAAAGGCTTTGGGGAGGGAGAAGATGCGGAAGATGATGCTGTTTGGCGCTGGGCGTTTAATTCTGTGTACACAGTGTGTCCTTTTAGGGATGTGGTGTGGCCCGTGAGGCAAGGACTGTTTGAATGACTTGCCTTCCTTAAATATCATGGTGCCTCATAAATAAATGCTTGTCGACTGACTTCGTGATAAGCAACAATCCCAACTAGTACTTTGATAGTTGGTTTTAAAAAATAAAGTCACGTTGGTGCTCACTAAATGTTTGAATTAAAATTTTGGGGGGGAGATGGGCTTGCATGGCCTTTCATGTGAAGAGTTGCCTAAGGTTCACTCTGTTCTCTGTGAGGAGTCTGATACTCTAAAAGTGGGTTCCTCTAAAGTGCAAAAGTTTTGTGAAAAGTTGGGTCCATCCTGGCACATATTAGATACACTATAAATATTTGTTGAGCCCTAGCCGGTTTGGCTCAGTGGATAGAGTGTCCGCCTGCGGACTGAGGGGTCCCTGGTTCGATTCCGGTTGAGGGCACATGCTGGGTTGCGGGCTCGATTCCCAGTGGGGAGCATGCAGGAGGCAGCTGATCAATGATTCTCTCTCACCATTGATGTTTCTATGTCTCCCTCTCCCTTTCTCTCTGAAATCAGTGAAAATATATTAAAAAAAATATTTGTTGAATTAAGGAAATCAAGACCCATATGGAAAATAGGTTGCCATGAAAAGCTCTGATTTCTATTCTGGGGATTTAATGCTCTAGCACCTGAAATTTTGTAAGACGATATCTTTTATTGGCAAGAGATCTGCAATTCAGTAAAGTAGCTGGCTCATGACAATTAATTCATTCAGCAAATATTTACTGGCTCCTACTATACGCTGGGCCTGTGCTCGGCTGGGCTGCCGAGGAGAAGGGGTCTGAAGTCAGGCTATCTGCTGTCAGCAAATGCCTACTGGGTGTCTCACACTCTGGCCAGAAAAAGGAGCATGAGACAGCACAGGCTTCTGTCCACCTGAGAGAACAAGGCACCTGGAATTCGGCGCTGGTGCTTTTTATTGGTGGTTCATTATATCTAATAATTTTATTAATGGAAAACTAATTTCCATAATTATCAGTGTATTTATTCTGGTGGTTCTTTTATTGTAGCAGAAGATGGCTGTGCCTCCGACGTATATTGATCTTGGCAAGTCCGCCAGGGACGTCTTCACCAAGGGCTATGGTGAGTATTGCGTGGGGCGGCCTCCCAGCTCACAGACGGGATGGGCATGTTTGGGATTTTGCCCATCATAGAGAGACCTGGGTCAGTCAGCTCTCAGATCTCTCACACCCAGGAAAAAAAGATCAGCTCCCTGTGGCTAGGAAGGCAGTTTCGGTGGTGCACCCAGTAGGGGCAGCCTCATGAGCTGCTGCAGACAGGTGGACATGCTTGTTCTCTCTCCCAGGTGTGCAGCAGCTGTGGATGCTGCCGCAGTGGAGAGCGAGTTCTAAATTTAGCCCATCCTTAGGCATGTGCCCACGCGGTCACGCACCTTCTTCTCCGACTCTGCTGGCAGCGCAGGTGGGGGCCAGGTGTGTGCCTGTCTGCCTGCTGCTGCGCCATGGCAGCTGAGCTCTGCACCCAGGCAGGCGGCCGTGCCGACGGGCGCCCTTGGCACTCATGCCACTTTGAAATTGCATAAGGGAGGCAGAGATGCTGCTCTCGGTTACTTAGCTAACCTATTAACAGTTACCATCTTCTTTCTTTAGGATTTGGCTTAATAAAGCTTGAGTTGAAAACAAAATCTGAGAGTGGACTGGTAAGTTGTCTGACCCTCATGGAGCATGGGTGTTTATTGTAGATCAATAAATAACTGCTGTGTTCTGGGTGCAGAGTCCAATGAAGGGATTTTTTGTTTGTGGCAGTTTGTAGTTGTCACACTTACTGCATCCTCTGTGGAATGGGTGGCCCAGGGGAACCGTACTCATAGGTCCTTAGGTTGGCAGCTGTTAACACTCCCAGGTATATGGGGCAGGTGTCAGTTTTATTTTAAAATTGATCTGTACTTAATGCCACATAATTATTTTAAAAAATCTTAGTAGCCTGTTTTAGATTGTGCTTGTGGTAGTTGCTGGAAGGAAGACGTTCTGGGGTTGAATTACTGCACCGTCAGCGTTAGCTCAGTGCTTTCTTGCTTTACGAGGCTGCAGGCAGAATGGAAGGAGCAGTGCCTTCCTGCACAGCAAGCGTGTCAAACTCGCGGCCTGCAGGCCGCACGCCTCGTGTATTTGGTCATTGTTAGCCTTTGAGTTTGACATGCTTGCTGTACAGACCGAGTTACTGGGGAGGAAGGACGCTGTCTGCTGATAAGGAATCACCCATAGGTTCTCTTCCTTAGCAGGTTCCTTTAGCCCCCTCTGTTCCTTGCATATCTAAACGAGTTACAGCATCACCTTTAGCCCTGCACATGCAGGGTGTCCCCTCCTGCATAAAGGGGCACAGTCTGGTTAGGGTTGGAAGGATGTAAAGTGAAGTGCTGATACGCAGGTTGTGACTCTCTGTCTCCTTCAAAGGAATTTACAAGCTCAGGTTCAGCCAACACCGAGACCACCAAAGTGGCAGGCAGCCTGGAAACCAAGTACAGGTGGACTGAGTATGGTCTGACATTTACGGAGAAATGGAACACGGACAACACCCTAGGCACGGAGATTACTGTGGAAGACCAGGTAACCTGCGAAAAGACAGTGTTGTTAATTGGCATCTGCTAGCCTGCCTCGTGACTAAACCTACTGGCGAATTTCTTTTCCGTTCAGCTTGCACGTGGACTGAAGCTGACCTTTGATTCATCCTTCTCCCCAAACACTGGGTAAGAGTCTCATCTGTTTTCTCTGCAAGGACACTTGGCTGTGTTTTATAGTAAGATTCTGCGCTGTAATCGTTCTGGCCTCAGCCGCGGAGGCTGAAGGACTTCTGGTCCCGTTACACTCTGGTTCATGCCAGTGAGGCTGCTGGTAATGCAGGTGGCCGAGGCGCAGGGCAATGGGCGGCACCTGGAAGCAGGGCTAACCGATCTCTGGTGCCAGACCCATTTTTCAGGCCTGGGCCCTCTCCCCGCGTCCTAGGGACACACAGTGTGTGGGCTTAACTGCAAGGTGGCTCCTGAGGCTACACTTTTAGCCCCAGGCTCTCCAGCCACAAACAGATTAGGCTTGATGGTCACTGGCACATCAGGAGGCAAGATGGTGTGTTGGCCGGCCTCACCTGCTGGGCACTTTTCACAGTGGCTGGAATCGCTCTCTTCTAGAATACACTCTTGTTTTTCCTGCCCCGAGCAGCAGGTCTCCCAAACCTGGGGAAGGGTATTTTGCATGCTGATAGCAGGCTCAAGGGCATGTACTGAATTTCATATTTTAGCTTTAAAAAATTGAGGTAAAATATGCCTACAAAATTTACCATCTCAACCATCTTTACGTGTACAATTCAGTGGCATTCTGAATTCCTTTTTTTGCCATTCCATCTTTTTTTAAAAATTTTAATTTATAATTCATTTAAAAAATTGATTTTTAGAGAGAGAGGAAGGGAGAGGGAGAGAGAGAAACATTGGATCAGCTGCCTCCTGCACATCACCCACTGGGGATGTGCCCGCAACCCAGGTACATGCCCTTGACCGGAATCGAACCTGGGACCTTTCAGTCCGCAGGCCGACGCTCTATCCACTGAGCCAAGACGGTTTTGGCTATTCTAGTGCATGGGATGATGCCCGACCAACTGAGCTGCACTAGCCAGGGCTTGCCATTCCATCTTATTTTCTCCTTTTTTCTTCTCTTCCTTTCCCTCTGACAAGTGGTGTTTGGTTTTTTTAATATTAAATGTATTGGGGTGACATTGGTTAGTAAGGTTATTTAGGTTTCAGGTGTACATTTCTATGATACATGATCTATATATTGCATTGTGTGCCCACACCCCAAGTCACGTCATTTTCTGTGTCTATGTATTTGGCCCCCTTTACCCTTTACTACCCACAACCCCTTGACAGGTGTTCATTAGAGGGAGAATTGGCTGAGTTGAGACACTGTACAGGGTGCAGGATGACTACAAGGGGCTGGGTGGACAGGGCTCCTGCCTCTGGAGGTCATAGTCTTCTTATAAGTTGGTTGTGGATGATCTGAAGACCATTGGCTAGGAGCTGAGTTGACTCTTGTTCTTATCTTTGCTGGAGTTTCTCCTGCAGGAGTATTGGCTTCCTGCTGGTCCACTTCCTGTCTCCGCACCCTGCCCTGATGGGAGAAAGGGCCCGAGGAAGCCTCTGATAGGATAAAGGGCTGCTGGACCTGCCCACAGGCTTGACTTTGCTGCCTAGTACTTTGCCCCCTGCCCTAGGTGGCACACTTTGGAATTAATAAGGGATTTCCTACCACCTTTGGGAGTTTTGCAGAGTTTCTGGGTCCTGCAGTAATACACATAAGAGGGAAGGTTTTTATTTAACTTTTTATTTCAAAATATCTTATAGTTAACATATACAAAAATGTATATTCTTAGACTCTTCACCCAGCTTCTCCTAATGTTAGCATCTTACCTGACCATAAGGACCAGAACCAGGAAATTATGTTGCTGCTGACCACCTGGTGTCTTATTTGAGGTCCGTGATCCAGTTGAGGGAACTGCATTGCATCTAGTTGTCAAGTCTCCCTTTCTCTTCTAATCTGGAACAGTCTTTCTTTGTCTTTCGTGACCTTGACACCTTTAAAGAGGACTGGCCAGTTTGTAGAATTCTTCAGCTTGGATTTGTTTGATGTTTCCTCGTAGTTAACCTCAGGTTCTGCAGTTTTGACAGCCGTAGAAGTGCTGCTGTGTTGTGTGATATCAGGAGGTATATGCATGTCAGTATGAGTCACTACTGGTGACACGACACGGACTTGCATCACTTAGTTAAAGTGGTGTTTGCCTGGTTTTTCTATAAAGCTACTATTTTTCTCTTGGTAAATAGTAAGTATCTTGTGGGGAGATACTTTGAGACTATGCTAACATTCTGTTTCTTACACTTTGACTCACAAATATTAGTATCCATTGGTGATGCTTGCCTGCAACAATTATGGTTGGCAAATGGTGATTTCCCATCATCCCTTCTGCATTATTAATTGGGATTCTACTGTGAGGAATAGCTTAGCTTTCTTTTCCATTTATTTATTTTACCAATTATTTATTTATATCAGTATGGGTTAGTGAAATTTTATCCTATGGGTTATAATCCATTACTGTTATTTATTTATATTTTTAAATTTTTTTAAAAAATATATTTTATTGATTTTTCACAGAGAGGAAAGGAGAGGGACAGAGAGTTAGAAACATCGATGAGAGAGAAACATCGATCAGCTGCCTCCTGCACACCTCCTACTGGGGATGTGCCCGCAACCAAGGTACATGCCCTTGGCCGGAATCGAACCTGGGACCTTTCAGTCCGCAGGCTGACGCTCTATCCACTGAGCCAAATGGGTTAGGGCCATTACTGTTATTTTATTACCCATATTGCCCCCAGATATCGCCATTGGGAGCACCTTCAAGTTGACATCCTATGTATTTTGGACAAGCCTCTATCATTTTTCTTTTTGAGTACTTCTTCAGAAGATATTCCAGACTCAGCTGCTTCTTGCTCTTCCCTAGTCATGCTATCAACCATTTCTCCAAAAATCCTTGGTTTCTTTAATTGAAGAAGGGTGTTTTGAAACGAAGATTGTGGGTGCAAGGTGTACACATTCTATTAGGCATCTGAGGAAAGTTTTGATGACATGCATGTAGATTGGAAATGAAGCTGGCTTTCCAAAGTGCCTGAGGGTTATAGTCTGGGAAAGCATCCTGGCTTCCATGAGGAGCGGAGTGTATACCACATCTGGATGAGGCTACAGACTTCCATCTAGGGACCAGCACCCACACTGAGTACCTAACACAGGTACAGCCAGCTCATGAACCACAAATCAGGGTCATGCCTTTCTCAGGTACTTGTCAAATTAGCACCACTGTTTAAAGAGCGAGCAGTGGAATGCTTCCTTAGATCAGAAGCCTGGAGAGAAACCTGAGTCACTGCCCCAGCACTGCCCATTCTCCGGGGACCTCGTGTCCTTGGCCAGAACGTAGGGTGACACTGGAGGTGCTGTGTACACTGTCGGGGCAGCTGGAGCACACCAGTGGTCAGAGGCCCTGCCCCAGGCCTCACACTTTGTGGTCAGCAGCAGCTTTTCACCTAGTTGTTACAAGATGCCCACTTCTTACATTTCTTGGTCTCCCTCTCTATCTAAATGTCAGCTCCTGAGCAGCTGTCTTTTCATCAATCATCCTACACAGCCTGGTGCCAGATAGATGCTTGGCCCAAATCCAGGTTTCTTCCCCCAAAGAGCAGACACACCAAATAGGTTTGAGCTTTTCTTATCGAGAGATAATTGGTTTGGTGGTTATGCCTTTCCTTCAAAGCTTGTGAAAATGTGCAGAAGCAACTTCAACGAAAGTTGCAGGTGTCAGTGTCCATTGGGAAGGGTGTTGGCCTTATTTTCAACTATGACCTCTGGAATTCTTGTCTCATTGAGGACTTGGGACGTTTAACCTTCACATTTTTTTGTTATGAAAAAATTTAAACACACAAAAGAATTCAGAAAAATATATTAAACCCTTATCATGTTCCTATCATCCAGCTTTAAGAATCATCAACCCATGTTTTCTTTATGCATCCATAATTAATCCCTCCCACCTGCAGATTATTTTGAAGCAAATAATATATCACACAATTTCATTTGTAAATATTTTAATACTAGAGTCCCGATGCATGAAATTTGTGCAAGAGTAGGCCTTCCGTCCCCCGTCTGCTGGCACTGGCTTCCCTTTGGCACCCGGGACCTGGGCTTTCCCCGCAGCCCGAGCTTTGTCCAGAAGGTTGTCTGGAAGGACATCCATTCTAATTAGCATATTACACTTTTATTCAGATTCCTTTTTACAAAAGCATAACTATAATATTATTACATTGTAAAAAAAAATCACAAGGGGAGAACCAAGATGGCGGCATAAGGTATAAACCTGTGCGTGCTGCCTCCACAACAACATTGAAATTACAACTATAAGACAAAACAGCTATCATCCAGAACCACGGGAAAGCTGGCCCAGTGGAAGTTCTACAACTAGAAGGAAAGAAAGAAGCGCATTGAGACTGAGTAGCAGGTACAGAGGCGCCAAGAACAGAGGTATGGGGGCGCACACGAGGCGGGCTGCAACTGGATGTGCGGTTTTTTTCAATCGGAAAGGGATACAAGCTCTCGAATGCACTGAGCTCGTTTAAGGCGAGATTCTGAGTCCCAGACTCCTACGGGGAGAAACTGGACTGTCTTGCAGTGGGTCGGAAAGCGAGGGTGGCTTTCTCGCAGAGCTGCTCACAGGGATCCTTGTTGCTGTGGGGGTGTGGGACTCG
>NW_006283354.1:2165652-2179781 GCF_000327345.1 Myotis davidii
GATCAGATAAAGAACTTCACAGATAAGGAAAAGCTAAATGAGTTCATCACCACCAAACCAGGATTATATGAAATGCTGAAGGATATTCTTTAAGAAGAGGAAGAAGGAGAAAAGGTAAAGATAAAACTTATGAACAATGAAGTGACAACAAATAAATACCTATCAACAAATGAACCTAAAAATTAAGTCAGAATGAACTGGTGAACATAATAGAAGCAGGGGCATAGAAAGGGAGTGAATTAACAATTCTTGTGGGGAAGGGGGTGTTGGGGGGGCGGGAAGAGATTGGACAAAAATCTTACCTCCAGTCTGTTCAAATTGCATAATTTTTAAAAATATATTTTATTGATTTTTTACAGAGAGGAAGGGAGAGGGATAGAGAGTTAGAAACATCGATGGGAGAGAAACATCGATCAGCTGCCTCCTGCACACCCCCTACTGGGGATGTGCCCACAACCAAGGTACATGCCCTTGACTGGAATTGAACCTAGGACCTTTCAGTCCGCAGGCCGACGCTCTATCCACTGAGCCAAACCGGCTACGGCTGCATAACTTTTATAGAATCAAAAATTGTCCATGCAAAATTGCAAAAATTGGTTTATATGGCTCCTAATTTTGGATTCTCCTCTCTGTTATTTCCCCTTGCAATTTATTTGTTGAAACTAGATATCCCCCCTATTTCCTGTAAGTCTAGAGCAGCGGTGCTCAACCTGTGGGTCGCGACCCCTTTGGGGGTCAAACCACCCTTTCACAGGGATCGCCTAAGACCATGGGAAAACACATATATAATTACATATTGTTTTTGTGATTAACCACTATGCTTTAATTATGTTCAATTTGTAACAATGAAAATACATCCTGCATATCAGATATTCACATTACGATCCATAACAGTAGCAAAATTACAGTTATGAAGTAGCAACGAAAATAATTTTATGGTTGGGGGTCACCACAACCTGAGGAACTGTATTAAAGGGTCGCAGCATTAGGAAGGTTGAAAACCATTGGTCTAGAGGCTTCATCATGTTTATATTCCATGGGGGGGTTGTACTAAAATACACGGTACTCTACGAGATTCTACTGGGATGCGCAAAGAAGGCCTGGTTTTCTCCGTGCATGTTAGCGCCATTCATCTCAACCATCTTTACGTGTACAATTCAGTGGCATTATGAATTTCATTTTTTGCCAACCCACTCATTAAGGGTTGCAAATTGGTGATAATTCCTTCTTCATTTGTTAGCTAGAATATTTTACTAAAGAGAAACTTCTCATCAACTATTTAGTTATAGTTACTATTTGAGATATAATTACTATACGAAAGGTAGAATAAATGTTTAATTCCTTTTTTTACTTAATCTTTTCAAAATTACAAATTGGTTCTCTAGCCTCTAAGGCTGACTAATGTGTGTGTTTTGTTATGAATTAATAGATTTAAACATATTTGATTTATTTCAATTTATGGCTGAGATTACTTTTTTTTTAAAGAGAGAGTGGAAGGGAAGGGGAGGAAAGTGAGAGAGAGATGGGAGGGAGACACATCAATTGGTTGCTGGGGCCGGGGATCAAGAACCTGCAACCCAGGTATGCCCTTGACCGGAAATCGAACCTCTGATCCTTCTGTGCACGGGCCAGATCTCTAACCACGTAACAACGCTGGCCAGGGCTGCCGATATTACTTTTTACGATGCTCCCATTGCCCCATGTTTAAGCCTTGGGAGTCTCTCAAGTCCTTTTGCCCCAGCTCCGTGTCCTTGAGGCTTTGATAGATGCCTCAAGCTCACCTTGCACATTTCCTGCAACCTAGAATCGACTATTTCTCTGAGGAGCACTGGTTCCTTGTAGGAGGGAATGATCTTTAGGACCCATAGGCCAGGTGCTGGGGAGGCTTCAATCTCCGTGTGAATGACTCTGGGGTGGACAGAGCTGTGAAGTCCTGGGGCCTCTGACGGATCTGGTGTCTCCCCTGATCTCTGCTGAGAATGCAGCTTGCTGTCCGTGAGAGATGTCCATTTTGTAGCTCAATGACAGAAACAATCAGGTGTAAAGAGTATAAATATTGTTTGATAGATGTGATCTTGTCTTCAGTGTTGACTTTTGGTAAAAGGCCTGGTGACAATATATTTGCAGGCGACACAACTCACCTGCCCGTCCTGAGGGGTGCTGGGTCCTGCATCATAGGCAGGGGCGGCACTGACCTGGTCCCACACAGCCTGGGATCAGCACACTAGCCCTGGGGTCTTCCTGGCCCTGTGACTGCAGGGCCCCAGGTTCTGTATCTGTGCCGAGTTCTCCTTGAGGTCTCATGGATACTGATTAAAAGCTGTTGTATTTACTTAGACAAGATCTAGTGTTTGTTTCTTTTTTACTTAAGTGAGCCACCAAGTAAGAAGATGACCAGACCATCTCCTTAAAGAGCTGCTGTTTAGCCGTAGCTGGTTTGGCTTCGTGGATAGAGCGTCGGCCTGGGGATTGAAGGGCCTGGGGTTCGATTCTGGTCCAGGTCATGTACCTTGGTTGCAGGCTCCTTCCAGGCCCAGGCCCTGGTCGGGGCTCGTGCAGGAGGCAACCAATCGATGTGTTTCTCTCACATCAATGTTTCTTTCCGTCTTTCCCTCTCTCTTCCACTCTCTCTAAAAATCAATGGGAAAATATCCTCGGGTGAGGATTAACAACAACAAAAGAGATCTGCTGTTTAGGTAGTGCCTTCTTTACCAGCCTTGGAAAACAGCAGACACACCTGTTTCATAATTACATGATGGCGCTCTACCTAATAAACGCCTGTGTAGGCTGCCACAGGAGACACAGGGAGAGGAAGGAAATAAAAGAAAATGACTCGTGTGATTTTCAAGCTCGTGTGCTCACTTCATTATTTCTGCAGCCTGGATATGATGGATGACATCTGCCTATTGTGGCACAGCAGCTGGTTATGCTTAAGAGAGATTTGGGACCGTTTCTGTGGCCCCAACTGGGACTTTTTTTTTTAATTTTTCATTTTTCGGCATGGTTGTCACAAGGAGAGTTAGCTCCTGATTTTAATACAATCTCTTTTCCTTCAGGAAAAAAAATGCTAAAATCAAGACAGGGTACAAGCGGGAGCACATCAACCTGGGCTGCGACGTGGACTTCGACATGGCCGGGCCTTCGATCCGGGGTGCCCTGGTGCTGGGCTATGAGGGCTGGCTGGCTGGCTACCAGATGAATTTTGAGACGGCGAAGTCTCGAGTGACCCAGAGTAACTTTGCGGTTGGCTACAAGACCGATGAGTTCCAGCTTCACACTAATGTGTAAGTGCATGTGAGTGGGCGTGCGAGTGTGTGCAGCAGGGGGATTGCTCCTCATGATGACTCCTAAGTCACTGTACAGTGAGTTTGTTGTAATCAGATGAGCCAGGCGGACTGTTTCCCACCTACCCATTTCCTGAGCTGACTTAGGGTCTTTGTATTCGGTGAACAGTAAATGCCGTCGCTGGTACACACAGAAGGACGGATCAAGGGTGTGATGTCAGTCCAGAGGCTGTCCCTTCCCTGCAGCTGTACGGACATTGGAGGGCCTCTCGGTTTTAGTTAAAGTGTGTGTGTTGGGGGGAAAGGTGCAGCTCTCTCTTCTCCACATGTTGCCTATGAGGATCAGGATGGGAGACAAATGAGGAGATGGTTTTCTCAGTTAAATACAGAGTGTCCTCTGCATGGTGGAGCATTGGAAAGTTTACTAATTTCTGGACAGTAGAGTGAAGGGAAGAGGAAATTACGGGTTGGGTTAGAGAGAGCCCCTTGTCATCCAACTTGAGAGTTGCAGTGCTGATTTAGGTGAAGGGAAACAAATATTTCATCCATAACATCCCGGTGGGACATGAGGAGCTAACCTGCAGCACAAGTCCGGTGCAACTTTACTCAATTTCTTTCTCTCCACTAGAGGTCACTCAAGAAGAGACTTCTGAAACTTAAAGACAAGTCAATGGTATTAGAGTCTAAAGGAATCACATTTCCATTAATTCATTTTTCGAGGGAATTTCTTATAATTAAGTAATGTAATATAATAAATGAATATTATTCATAAATTTTGAGTCTTTTAAAACTAAAAAGTTACAGGAAAACTATAGAGGTGTTCAGTCAGGGGGTTCAGAGGCTGGGGAAGGTTGTGACGACGAAGGGGTGCCGCGAGGGAGGTTGGGTTGATGGGACTGTTTGTATCCTGATTGTGATGGTGGTCACGTGAGCCTGTACATGTGATAAAACTCATAGAATGTACACCAACGAAGGGCCAAAAAGGTTACATACATTTAAAAAGGTAACATAAAAAATAGGAAAATACCACAGCATAGAAGTGTTTTTAAATTTACCGTTTTGACTGAAATGGAAAGTGGTCCCTTGGTTTGGAATTGGGAATTGGCACCAGGTTAGGAAGGACAATGGTTGTTTGCTGTTTTCCCCATGTACCTGAACTTCACGATTTTTAAGAAGTGGACATGGTTTATTTTGGGACCTGGCATGGGATCAGCTGACACAGCCAGTCTGGGTCCCCTGTGCTTACAGAGCCCCAGACGTCTAACAGACACTCTTTGTGCTTCATAGAGATGCATTTGAATGAGTTCCCTTTCTTTATGGTTTTGAGAACTCAGTAAGGGAAGGCTGTGTTACTGGTTTTAGAATATATAGAAAAACATATATAGAATATATGACACTTTCTGGAAAACATTTAAGTGCATGGAGAAAATATCCCCTTTTGAGTTATACCAAAGCCACTCACATCTGTTACTTTTGACAAGCTGCTGTTTTGCAGCATGCTGGGATTTCCTGAAGAAGTCAGGGTTTCAAGTCAGGTGGTTCCTGTTGTTTCTGGAAGTAACAATTCTGAATTTCAGGGGAAAATGTAAGAATTTAGAATGTATTTAATGAGCACCTACTTTAGGGAGAGTGTATTGGTGAAAAGCAGAGTTCGCAATGAAAGTAACAATTTATTCTTGGGTTAGTGAGTTCTAAGCTCTGGATTCTAAAGCACACGGGCTCTGCCTTAACAGTTTCCAATGTCATTTCCACTGGAAACATCTGAGATGATGAGGCAGAAATTTGACAGTATTTATTTATGTTGAAAATGTCAGGGAGGGGAAGGGTCTATTGCCAGAGGCCGGAGTCAATATGGAGTGTTTGGAAGAGAGGAAGGAGTCTAGCCGGCGGGGCTTCATTCCATCTTGAAAGACCAGAAGCATTCTGTCAGTAGCAAGTGGCTCTTTTTCACATCCCACCAGGATCGTAGATGTTGCTGCATGGACCAGCAGTATGCACAGGTGGACCAGTGAACCAGAGGTTGAGCTCTTGCAGTCGCTTCTCTTCCAAGGGGCTGGCTCAGTTCTGGCTGTGTCCCCGAGCAGTGGCAGTAGCTGGTGGTGCTAAAGGCTATGTAACCTGACTTCTGAGGAACCCTGGCCCAGCCTTGCTTGCCACTTCTGGCTGTGCTCTCGTCTCATTTGCTCCCCCTCCCTTACCATTTTTATGATAGAAGCCTTTAAAAAAGTAATAACTTTAGCAGCAGAAGAGAAATCACTCAGAATCCCGAATCCCAATGCCCTAGTTGCTGCATCTATTTTTAAAGAGTATTTTAGAAGCAAACTTCAAGTTCAGTGGGGCCTGGGTACTTGACTGAGCTGCCGTTGGGTGTTCCCAGTGATGGTTGAAATAGCCGCCCTTGCTCCGAACCTCCCGACGCTGGTGTCCGTTCCATTCCTGTCAGGCTTCCTGTAATTTGGTACTTGTTTTGTGAGCAGGTGAGTCCTTTTACAGCCTCCCTGCGCTCGGTTTGACGTGGGCAGCTCTGCCCCGCGCCAGCCTGCCTTCTGGGCGTCTCGGCATCCGCTCTGTGCTTGTTTGCAGGAACGACGGGACGGAGTTTGGTGGCTCCATTTATCAGAAGGTGAATAAGAAGTTGGAGACCGCCGTTAATCTCGCCTGGACAGCAGGAAACAGTAACACTCGCTTTGGAATAGCAGCCAAGTATCAGATCGACCCTGAAGCCTGCTTCTCGGTGGGTACCTGTGGAATCGTGCATCACCTAGGCCCCACCTGACCTTAGGTTGGAGTCATCCCCGACTGTGGGGGTTCGATGCACTGGCTGGAGATTTTATCGCTGTGAAAAGAGTTCGAAATAAGGAAACTGCTAACCGTAATAGTACTTATTGTGGGTGCCAGGCGCTGTGTGGAGACCCTTATCGGTGGATTGCTGTGTTTAATTCTTACACAGCCCATTTGGAGTAGGTGCCTTTTTCAGAAATCAGGCCATCCCTGTTATCACAAATGAGGAACTGGGAGCTTAGAGAAGTCGAGTAAGTAATGGTTTCTGGGACTTTTGGCCAAGATCAAGTGAGAAGTTGAGTAACTTGCCCAAGGGCAGACGTTGGGTAAGTGCGGGGCCTGGGTTTGACCCAGGCTGGCTGGCTAAGGTGCCTCCTCCTCTAACCAGTTCCGGTTCCATGCTGCAGATTACAAAGGGATCCCCTTGAACACTAAGGCTTTAAGTGCTCATTTCCCTCCTCGTTTGTTATTCTCTTGCCCAGCTCCCATATTGCACATTATGAAGACAGGCCCTGGTGCTGGGCAGTGGGCATCTTACCTTGCAGACCCTGTAGCATTGCTCAGGGGCTCTTGGTTGCTGCAGAGTTTTCACGTTAAATCCTGTCGCGCTCCATCTCTGTTGTCACAGGGCACTGCTGGGGGCACCCCCTTCTGAGTGGTTTCAGGATGTTGCAGGATGGCTTCTGGGCTGGTATATATAGATTACAGACAGCCCATTTCAAGTCTCTTGAAATAGGAACTGAATTTGGCTCCTTTTGTGTTAGGCATGTAAAAACAAAGGGCGGGGGGCGGGGGGAGGAGAAGAAGAAAAAAAGATAAAAACAAAGGAAGGAGGCCTTGTTCTTTGGATGGCATGAGCAAAAAGGAGCAGCTAGACAGGCACTGACTGCCCGGAGGCCTTCCTTCCCCTGCTCTGCTCTTTCTGACGGGAGATGTCAGGTCTGAAAATAGCCTTCGAACAGGAAAACATGCACCAGCTTTTACCAGGACTCGGTGTTCTCATGGCTTGAGCTTGCTCTGCTCCTGACCCCTCCTTCTTTTAGAGAAAGGGGTCAGGGAGAGGCCCGGATTTCCCCACAACTCAGGCAGAGGAATGAGGGCAAAATTGTTATGGACTCACTGCTTTACTGAACTTAATTATTAATGAACATTCACTAATTGCTGACATTGAAGCGATTGGCTAGGTCACTCTTTTACTCCAATATCCATTTTACACTCAGGCTTGTCAGTGCTGAACTTTCTTCATTGTCAGTAGATTTTTGCTTCTCTTTTTCATGAAGAAAAAAATCCTTTTTTTTTTTTTTTTGAGAAAAATTCTAATGGTGTTTTCTGCCTAAAAAAAAAAAAGCCTCAAAAAACCCCATCTCACATTTGCTGATTTTCCTCATTCCAACAAATAAATCTTGAAGAGTCTCCCATTTTAAGAGAGCCTGTTATCTCAAGGCCCATAAATGAAAGCGTCCTCACCTGTTATAACTTGACTACAGACCTACTTGTATAAGTGAAATTAGGCATTCATACCTTCAGGAATTAAATGTAAATAATAGCGTCCTTTTCATTGAAAATCATGTTGACTCTTTGAGTTTCCCTTCTGAGACCAGTCTCCCTAAATTTGATACATTTCCTGGTGAGTTTAATGAATCCCATAAACAAAGTAGTCACGAAAAAAGAGAATATGATTCTGAAGTTTAGAGTTGGTTGATTAAAAAGCTCTTACTGTGTCTTCTGTTTTCCTTGACTAGGCTAAAGTGAACAACTCCAGCCTGATAGGGTTAGGATACACCCAGACACTAAAGCCAGGTATGTGTTGTATGTGAAATTAGTTCTTTGTCTTAAAAAATACTGTGGTTCTTGTTTGCTGCGTTATGTTATTGCTTACAAAATGCCTGCATAGTACATTGCAAATGAGTGTCTATAAAGTTTTATAATGAAATGTTTATAGAGGTGTGCAGTCATTATAAAACACTAGAGGCCCGGTGCACGAAATTTGTGCATGGAGGTGGGGTGGGTTCTTAGTCCAGCCTGCACCCTTTCCAATCCAGGACTGCTGGCTCCTAACCGCTCACCTGCCTGCCTGCCTGATTGCCCCTAACTGCCTCTTCCTGCCAGCCTGATGCCCCTAGCTCAGCTGTGGGCAAACTACGGCCCTCGGTCCGGATCCGGCCCATTTGAAATGAATAAAACTGCCTTGGCCCCCGCCACCGTGGCTTTGTCTAGAAGATGTTCAGTCTAATTAGCATATTACCCTTTTATTAATATAGATTTGGAGAATAGGAGAAGTAGTCAGTAGGAGAAAAGAGCAAAGCTAACATGTTACAATTTTTGTTGTTTTCTTCCATCCTTTTTTCTTTCAGTGTACATACTACTTGATACTAATTTCCAGCAGGTTCTTAAAACTAGCCTCTAAGTCATCCTCATGGTAAAACTGGTTTGCAGGTTTCCTCTGCACAGTTGGCTAGGCCAGCCCCTTGGGGTTATTTTGAATAGGATGGGCCTTTGAACCCTGGAAATCTAAGATAACATGATGTCAGAATCAAGCTGTTCTAGGGAAAATATCAGTATTGTGTGTGTGTGTGTGTACGAGTGTAAAACCTCGGTGTCTGGTTCATGAAAGGGTTTCATTTCAAGGGGCAATTGCTGAAGAAGCTTACTCCATAGTGCCAGTGGTAGAGATTGAGTGGTAGCAGGAGGCGATGAAAGGAAAAAGGAAAGTGGAGTCCCTAGAGTGGATTAGGTAGGCCGTGGAATCATAGTGGTTGTTGAATAAGCTCATTCCAGGCTATCTGTTAATTAGGCAGATGGCATTGAGTAACTGAAGGGCCATGTGGTTTTGCCCTGATCACGCAGCTGGAACAGGTTTTGAATTTGGTGTGGTTTTGCCAGGACACTCCAACAATCCTTCGTGTGTTAACTTTTCTTCTCTCTTCTTTTCTTCATCCCTCCCCTTTCTTCTCCGGATTTTGTCCCTACAGGTATCAAACTGACGCTGTCAGCTCTGCTGGATGGCAAGAATGTCAATGCTGGTGGCCACAAGCTTGGTCTAGGACTGGAATTTCAAGCATAAACGAAGACTGTTCAATTGTTTAATTTTAAACTATTTTGCAGCATAGCTACCTTCAGAATTTAGTGTACCTTTTAATGTTGTATGTCTGGGATGCAAGTATTGTTAAATATCACGTTAGACCTCCAGGTTAAAGATGATTCAGCTTTAAGGTGTTACCCTTTCAGAGGTACAGAAGAAACCCGATTCCAAAGCAGGTCCTCACAGCTGTAGACTTGGGGGAACTTGGCAGCCCCTCTAAGATGTCAGGTTTCTTTTTTATCGAGAAATGGCTGCAAGTGGAAGCTGATGATGATTTGTAAGCACTTTGTAAATTTGTATTGCTTAAATGTATGAAATTATGACTTCCTGAGAATTGAATCTTGATTTCTTACCCTCATTGAGAGAGGCTCACTATTTGATGGTGTGTACAAACTCATCTGATGGGACTTTTTTAGACCTGTTTCCACCCTGGTCCATCACCTCTTTTGCACCAAAAGTAGTCTGCAGGGTGTGGTAGTTTCCTTTGTGCCATTTTGGGGTGGAGAAGGTGGATGCGATGAAGCCAATAAATTCAGGACTTAATTCCCTCTCATGTTGTGGTTTTTGCCCTTGCACCAGAGTATGAAATAGCTTCCAAGAGCTCCAGCTGCAAGCTGGGAAGAGTCTGTGACTGTAATCACATGGTGACAACACTCGGAACCTAAATTAGACTTCTGTTGTATTCTCGCCACTTGGTTTTTTAGCAGTTTAATGGGTACATTTTAGAGTCTTCCATTGTGTGGAATTAGAACATCCCTTTCAAATGCTGTAATTAACATCACTTAAAATAAAACTTGAATAAAATATTGAAACCTCGTCTTCCTTCTGTTGTTTTTTATTAATAAAAGAGTGTAAATAAATAGGGCATTTGGTCTTGTTCTTTGGCCCCTGTTCTGTGTGTGTTTCTGTGTGAGATATTTTTAGTTTTCTGTTGCTGCATAACAAATTACCACAAATTTGGTTTCTAAAACAACACTCATTTATTTATTTCACATGTCTATAGTTCAGAAATCCAAGGATGTTGTGGTTGGGGTCTCCCTGAAAGTTCTCACAATGCTGAAGTTAGGATGTCAGCCAGACTGTTCTCAGCTGGAGTTTGGGGTCCTTTTCCGGGCTTACATGACAGAATTCAGTTCCTTTTGGTTGTAGGATAGTTGTCTCTATTTCCTTGCTGGCCACCAGCGAGGGGCCACTCTCAGCTAATGGCTACCTGCATGCATTGCCACGTGGTCCCCTTCATCTTTAAAGCTGGGACAGAACATTCACTGCCAAATCCCTCTCACACTTCAAATCTCCAGGAATAGACCCACCCTCACTTTGTTTTTTTAAAATATATTTTATTGATTTTTTTACAGAGAGGAAGGGAGAGAGATAGTTAGAAACATTGATGAGAGAGAAATATCCATCAGCTGCCTCCTGCACATCTCCTACTGGGGATGTGCCCGCAACCCAGCTACATGCCCTTGACTGGAATCGAACCTGGGACCTTTCAGTCTGCAGGCCGACGCTCTATCCACTGAGCCAAAACGGTTCCGGCCCACCCTCACTTTAAAATTATTTTTATTTTTGAGATAAAATTGACATATTTATAGTTTCAGGTGTGCAACATAATGATTCAATGTTTGCAAAGTTATTTCCACAATAAGTGCAGTTAACATCTATCACCACACATAGTTACAACTTTTTCTTCTGATAAGAACTTTTAAGATCTATTCTGGCAGCGACTTTCAAATATACAGCATAGTAGCCACCATGTTGTATATTACATCCCCATAACTTGTTTATAACTGCTCCACCCTTTTCAAGGGCTCACCTGATTAGGGCAGGCCCACTGAGGGTAATCTCCCATTTTCAAAGTCAGTTGTGCCATATAACAGCCTAATCACAGAAGTGATGTATTCACTGATTTCTCCCACACTCAAGGGCAGGGAATAATAAAAAGGCATGGGTCATTGGGGCTGTTTTAGAATTCTGCCATAAGCTTATAATTTTAAAAATAATGGTGAAAACTTGCAACACTCACAAAGCAGAATAGTAACAAACTACATATACATTACCCAGTATCAACAAACATGAACATTTTTTCCCACTCAATGATAACATTTTTAGGCAAAATTTCTTTTTATGGATATCTGGAAGTGACAATTCCAAAGTATCAGGTTTATTTCTAGCGTTTTGTGTAACTGATCACCCCATAACTCCTGGCCTCAGTATTTGCCATGCTGTCTTCATCAGGTTTATAATTATGTGCAACCATTTCAAAGTGAACTTTGTTGGATTTGTCTAGGGCTGTGGTTGGCAAACTGTGGCTCTCGAGCCACATGCGGCTCTTTGGCCCCTTGAGTGTGGCTCTTCCACAAAATACCACGGGCGGGCGCACGTACAGTGCGATTGAAACTTCGTGGCCCATGCACAGAAGTCGGTTTTTGGCCTGGGCGAGTCTATTTGAAGAAGTACTGTTGATATTTGGCTCTGTTGACTAATGAGTTTGCTGACCACTGGTCTAGAGGTTTTGGCATAGAATGGCTACTGGGTACAACCAGTCAGATGCCAGGTACAGTACTAGTTTTTTGAAATGTACAAAGGGCCCTTGGAGTATGAGGGACTATTTTCCTCCCCATTTTAAATTAAATACGTGCCTATTGTATGTCGCATCACAAAAGATTGTGTAAATTGCGTTGAGTTCATGACAGCTCACCAGTAAGAGAATAAACAATCGGGACAAAGAGGAGAGGGTTGAAGTGTATTTACTACAGAAATAGGCCTGTTTAAGTCACTCCCAAGAAGCAGAAGCTAGAATGAAGCTTATTCATGAAACTGAGTGGTGGTTTCTGCATTCAGAGGGGAGCTCCAGGGGAACTTGGGAAGACTTGTGCCCTGGCTGCCCTGGAAGCTTTGGGATGAGGGCACCATTCAGTCTGTGTAGGCTTGTGGTGGGCTTAGGGAAGTGAGCCGATGAATGACTTCTCAGTTTTCTTATAACCGCGTAGTGTGTGTGTCTCAGAGCTGTCGCCGGGCCAGATAAATGTTAAGGGAAACCAGATTCAGAAGAACACAGGCCCTTCTCAGGGACAGCTCAGCTGTGTGTGTGTGTGTTTGGGGGTGGGGTGGGGTGGCAGCAATCTTCCAAGGGAATCTCGGAGCCCAGAGTGGGGAAGTGGTGGGTACAATAAACATCTTTCCTGACATGCTGATTTTCCTGCAAACTGACCCTATGGGACTTTTATCTGAAGCCTATAGATGTTTATTAAGGAAACATTCACAGAACATACAGATCAAACCGTTGTGCCTAAGGCCTTAAGGCAGTGGTTCTCAACCTTCCTAATGCCGCGACCCTTTCATACAGTTCCTCATGTTGTGGTGACCCCCAACCATAAAATTATTTTCGTTGCTACTTCATAACTGTAATTTTGCTACTGTTATGAATCGCAATGTAAATATCTGATATGCAGGATGTATTTTCATTGTTACAAATTGAACATAATTAAAGCATAGTGATTAATCACAAAAACAATATGTAATTATAGATGTGTTTTCCGATGGTCTTAGGCGACCCCTGTGAAAGGGTCGTTCGACCCCCAAAGGGGTCGTGACCCACAGGTTGAGAACCGCTGCCTTAAGGGAACTGTGGATGCTATTAAGTTTGCATTTTCAGATGCTGGGAATTTGAAGTTTCAAAATTTAAAAAGTAACAGCAGCTTATTGCAGGAAATGTGGAAGCCCTTTGCCCCTCTATTTCTTAGCCTGCTTCCCTCCATAATGCCTCTTCCATCGCATACAGTGTATATTTTACACTGTGGTCTCCCTCACAAGAAAATAAACACCACAAAAGTCGGGTTTTGTTCTGTTCCCCGCTGTATACTGAAGTATGGAGAGGCTAAATGTGCAAGTGGTGAGTGACTATGGGTACAGATAAAAGGTAAAAGCATTTACCTGTAATTCCACCCAGACATTGCCCTGTGAACATCCGTTTCCTTCGCCTTTGGGAGGGAAGAGGCAGTTACCTTCCTTTGGGGACCAGCCTATGACACAGTTGGCTCCTCCACTGTTTGTTTTTGTTTTTGAAGTTTTATTAAGTTATTACATATTCACAGACGTTTTAAAGCACTTTTATTAGCTGTGCGTTTACCATCATATATTTTACACTGTGGTCTCCCTCACAAGAAAATAAACACCACAAAAGTCGGGTTTTGTTCTGTTCCCCGCTGTATACTGAAGTATGGAGAGGCTAAATGTGCAAGTGGTGAGTGACTATGGGTACAGATAAAAGGTAAAAGCATTTACCTGTAATTCCACCCAGACATTGCCCTGTGAACATCCGTTTCCTTCGCCTTTGGGAGGGAAGAGGCAGTTACCTTCCTTGGGGGACCAGCCTATGACACAGTTGGCTCCTCCACTGTTTGTTTTTGTTTTTGAAGTTTTATTTATTAAGTTATGACATATTCACAGACGTTTGAAAGCACTTTTATTAGCTGTGCGTTTACCATCATCGGGAGGCAGGCAGAGGCTCGCTCCTGACCCTCTCCACACCGGACCCATCACCTCCTTGGCCCGCAGCCCAGTCGGGGTTGGGGGGCTCCCCTTTGCCCAGCTCCCACCACCCTTCCTCCTCATTTCCCTTTCCAGAGCCCGCGCCGGCTGCTACGTCACCACGCTGGGACTCAGGGGCTCCGGGCCCTGACGCCTGACGCAGGTCTGACGTCATGACGCAGAGCCTAGCTACCGCGCAGGTTCCGGGCAGAGTCCGTTATGGCCGCTGTCGCCCTGAGGAAGATGAGTGGGGCTGTGCGCGCGAAGCTGCCGCCCAGACCGGGCGCCCAGGCCCCCGCGGGTTTGGAGCGGCCGCTGGTCCTGACGCTCCTGCTTGCGTGCGCCACAGTGTCCAGTGGTAAAGGGGCGCGGCGGCGGGGCGGTTGCGGGCGACCCGAGGACCCGGGCGCGGGCCGGGAGGGAGCCCGGCGGAGCCAGGGAAAGGGGGCCTC
>NW_006283354.1:2179811-2182268 GCF_000327345.1 Myotis davidii
GGGGCGGGGGGTGGGAGGGGCGGGGCGGGGGAGCGGCGGTGTGGTCGCAGTCGGCATGAACGGGTGGCCCCGGGAATGGTGGTGGAGGCGAGGGTCTCAGGAGTGTGTAGAAGGAGGCGGAGGAGACCGGTGCTGAGGCGACGGCCGCGGCTAGGAGCTGTGGTGCCTACCCAGGGTCCCCCGGAGGGGTGGTGGGGGCACCCAGGGTCTGGAGGACCGAGGCGGGCAGGAGCCGTGACCGCACTGAGCTGCGGGGTATTTCCGAGAGCGAAGGTGAAGGGGAAAGAGCCGCCGTCGGCGCTGGGGTCCGGGAGGTCCGGGAGGTCCGGTTCTGTGTTTGGTGAAGAACCAGCTTACAGGGGCCTGGGAAGAGGAGAGGAGTCCGGGACAAGGAGAGTCTTTGTAAGCATGGCCCCCTTCCCCGCGTCCTGGGTTAACAGGACAGTCCTGCTTTATTTTCATGGATCCATAGGATTTAAGGACTTCCTTTAAAAATGTTTATTATTTTTATGGAGGTAAAATTGACATATAATATTCTATTAGTTCCAGGCGTACAGCATAGTGATTCGATATTTGTATACACTGCAGACTGATCACCACCAGAAGTCTAGTTACCATATGTTCTCATACATAGTTAAAATTTTTTTTTTTATCTTGTAATGAGAACTTTTAAAATGTACTCTTAACAACTTTCAAGTGTGCAGTCCAGTTTTATTAGCTGCAGTCACCATGCTGTACATCACATCCCTGTGACTTATTTTGTGACTGGAAATTTGTAACTTTTGACTCCCTTCACCGATCCTTCGATCCTTCGCACTCCCCTCCACGAATTATTTTTCTGCTCCTTATATCTACTTGTTTGGCCTTTTTTCTTTGTCTTGTTTTTATTTTTTTATTTTTTGTATTTTAAGATTCCACATATAAGTGAAATCATATGTTATTTGTCGTTCTCGGCATAGAGCCCTTAAGGTCCATACATGCTGTCCCAAATGCAAGATTCCATTCTTTTTTATGACTGAGTAACATTCCATGTTTATATATCTAGCATCCTTATTCATTCATCCATTGATGGGTACTCACATCATTTCCATATTTTGGCTGTTGTAAATAATGCTGCATGATTAAGTATTGATTTTCTTAGAAATGTTACATCGTGAATCAAGCTACTGAAGGTGTCTTTGAGAAATGAGGAAACCTGTAAACCAGGGCCTGAGGCCTGGGGCGAACAAATCCACTAATAAGAACTTACGATGATTAAGCAGTTTTTTTTGTAGTAGTTCCCTTTTTCTTTCAGGCCAAGAAACAATCCTGCTTTTCTCCCTGAATCTTTTTGAGTTTTCAGGTGAAAAACAGTGTGAAAGGGATAGTGTTCTCTTATTTGCCAAGGAGGGCCGTGTAGTCATTCATTCTCCTACTAAAGGGCTGTGGTTACCGAGGCTTCCCAGCAGCACGGAGGGTAGGGCCACTGGACACCCCCAACCCCTGAAGTGTTTGTAAGTCTGTAGGGAAGGGTGCCCCATTTCCCAAGGCCCCTTCATCATTAGTAGAATGTAATGAGGATTTCCTTGGCAGATGCAGATAGCTGTGCTCCGAAATCACTTAAGTGCCGTGATGGTTTTGATCAGTTAGTCATCTAAGAAAAAACTGACATCTAAACATGTACATTTCTTGCTGGAATGCTTAAGATATATGGCTAGTAACTAGTTTCAGAAACAACTTTCCCCTCAAGAGATAGTTGGAAATCTTGTGAGGGGGAGTGTCGAGTAGTAAGGTGTCCTTTGTGTAGGTTTTTATTTATTAGAACCCCAACACTATTGCTCCAACTATATTGGGACATCTCAGGGATTCTTTTTCTTCTTTTTTTAATTCATATCCTCTCTCTCTCTCTTCTCTCTCTCTCTCTCTCTCTCTCTCTCTCTCTCTCTTCCCTCCCTCCACACACACACACACACACACACACACACACACACACACACACTTTAAATTCAAATTATTCCCTACTGAAAATAAATGAAACTAACATATATGCTTTTAATAGGGAAACAGCTCGATTGCAGTATAGTGTAGCATTTATAAAGCTTCAGCTAAATATTAGTGTTTTTATAAACATGCCTAATGGTAGAGTTATTTCAAAGTATTACTCTTTTTTTTTAATTTTATGAAATCTTTATTGTTCGGATTATTACATTTGTTCCTCTTTTTTCCCCCCCATAGCTCCCCTCCACCCAGTTTCCACCCCACCCTCTGACTTTACCCCCCCCCACTGTCCTCATCCATAGGTGTACAATTTTTGTCCAGTCTCTTCCCGCACCCCCACACCCCTTGCCCCCCCCCGAGAATAGTAGTTCATTCCCTTTCTATGCCCCTGATTCTATTATATTCACCAGTTTACTCTGTTCATCAGATTTTTTATTCACTTGATTTTTAGATTTATTTGTTGATAGATGTATATTTGTT
>NW_006283354.1:2182621-2189098 GCF_000327345.1 Myotis davidii
CCGTGATTCTTGCGCTCCTCTGGTCTGCTGTTGGGAGTCTGTATAATATTCGTTATTTCAGTCCGTGTATGTTTAATTTCTAGTTGGTTCTTTATCATAACATCGAGGGTCTCATTAGATTTGTTGAGGATCTCAATAACTTTATCGGCGGCTTGTAGACAGTTCTTGAGAGACCTTAAAAGTGTGGTTCTGAACTCAATATCCTCCATTGACAGTTTTGTCCTGTTTCTTTGTCTCCGCATTTTTTATGCTTTCTTGGTGCACCCCCTAGTGGTCTTTGTGCGCAGTCTTGTTGTAGTTCAAAGTATTACTCTTGTAATAAGAGAATTAAAGTCTAGATAGAATGTATTGAGTTTCAAACTTCAAGTAAGCATAGGAAGTTAGAAAGTTACCACATCAGATTTATTTGAACTTATTCCATATTAAGTTTCTTAAAATTTCAATGCTTGGATATATTCTTGGCAATTGGTAAGATTTTTTAAGTTTTATGTTTTTTGTTTTGATAAGGTCTAAAATATTAATATAAGCATTGTTTTGGATCACTGGATGGATGATTACTTTATGACCAAGTCTTGCCAAGCCATTTCAAGTGTCTGCTTTTTACATTTGCCCTCATTGCCCCCAATGATCACCTAACTTTAACGTGTAATATTTTTAAGTTTTTAAGGTAAAGTGTGTGAATGAATTCTCAAGGTCCTCTGCATTCTTATTTGAAAAATGTTGATATAGTTTATTTTTCTGTTTTTTTAAGTTATTATTTTTAGTGGTAGTCTTACTTATTTTAAGAGAGAGAGAGAGATTTATTATCCCACTTATTTATTCATTCATTGGTTGCTTGTTGCATATGCCCTGACCAGGGATTGGGCCCATATCCTTGACATATTGGGACAACACTCTAACCAACTGAATTACCGGCAGGATGACATAGTTTATTTTAATCAGTTTTTAAAAGGGACTAGTAGAAGAGAATTTAATTTAGGAAGCTTTATTTTTAAAATGTTAAATTTTAAATTTTAAATGTTAAATGTTAAATTTTAACTAGAGAGGTAATATCAAATAGGAAAGGGTAGAAGTGGAACATTTAGAAGTCTAAAGTAATATATATGTTTGTAGAAGCTCAACAATTAAACCCATAAAGTCAGAATTATCACTTTATTATGAATGCTTTTCTTATTTGATTGGATTAACTATTTTGAAGGAGTGGAAGTCTAGGAGGTTGATCTAATTTGCATAAAATGTTTTAGATGAGTTCTTAGTTTGTTGTTTTGTGTATTACAAGTTTTTAGTCTTTGAACAATACCTGTTAATTATCCTCCTACTTGGTGTCGCAACAACAAATAGAGAGACAATGGAAATATCCTTAGAAGAATGAGTGAGTTTTTGCCTGGCTGAGAACTCTGGGAAAGGTTTTTCCGAGGGTACAATCAGTACAAAGATGCACCTTGGTGAGTGGTGTGATGAGAGTTGGGTCAAGAAGGTGGTCACTAAATATTCAGTGCCTACTATCTGTTAAGTAGGAGTGGGGACAGAGTAGTTAGGGAGATAGTAGATAATGAGATTGAAATAATGGAACCAGATCATATAGGATCTTGTGGGCTATTATAAAGACTTGGAATTTTATTTTTGAGAGAAATGGAGAGCTTCCAGAGGGTTTAACATTTTTTTCCAAACACATTTTACAATCAGTATTATTTTGCATTAGTTACAGGTGTACAGCATAGTGGTTAGACAATCATATACTTTACAAAGTGATGCCCCTGATATTTCCAGGACCCATCTGGTACCATACATAGTTATTACACTTCTGAAGGCCCGGTGCATGAATTCATGCACCAGTAGGGTCCCTTGGCCTGATCTGTGGGATCGGGCTGAAATTGGCTCTCTGACATCCCCCGAGGGGTCCCAGATTGTGAGAGGGTGCAGACCAGGCTGAGGGACCCCACTGGTGTACAATCAGGGCTGGGGAGGGCTCCAGGGAGTGTCCAGCCCATCTCTTTCAGTCCTGATGGCTGGACCCCAGCCAATCTAACCTACTGGTCGGAGTGTCTGACCCCTGGTGGTCAGTGCACATCATAGCGAGTGGTTGAGCAGCTTTAGCATATCATTAGCATATTATGTTTTGTTTGGTTGAACGGACGATTGGACACTTAGCATATTCGGCTTTTATTATATAGGATTATTGACTATACTCTATGCTGTGCTAGGAGAGCTCCCAGAAGGCTTTAAGCAGAGGAGTAACACCATCCTACTTAAGTTTGTACACAGTGACTCTGGCTTTCGTGGGGAGTGGACAGTAGGGGTTAGGGTAGAAGCAGGCAGATCATTTAGAAGGCCACTCCAGTAATCCAGATGGTGGCTTGGACCAGGCAGTAGCAGTGGAGGGGTGAAAAGTCTTTAAATTCCGCATATATTTTGAAGGTAGAGTAACAATTTGGATGTAGGTATTAAGAAGATGATTCCAAGGTTTTTGGCTTGAGTAACTATGAAAATGGAGTTGCCATTAAGCAAGAGGGAAACTGTAGGTAGAACAAGTTTCTGTTTTTTCTTTATGGAGTAGGAAATAAAAATGCATTTTTAAATTAAACTTTTAATTTTGAAATAATTGTAGATTCACTTGCAGTTGCAAGAAATAATACAGATTTCCTTTGTAACCATTTACCCAGTTTCCCCCATTGGCAATATCTTGCAAAACTGTAGAATAATATCACAATCAGCATACTGACATTGATACAGTCAAGATACAGAGTGTTTTCATCACCATAAGGACCTCTTGTGTTGCCCTTTACTGTCCTCCCACTTCCCTTCTATCCACACTCCCTCCTGAAATCCTGGCAATCTGTTTTTTAGTTTTATAATTTTGTCATTTTGAGACTGTGATACAAATGGAATCAGATGGTATATAATTTTTTGGGATTGGCTTTTTCACCTAGTATAATTCTTTGAAGATTCATCCAAGTTGTTTCTCATGTCAATAGTTTGTTCCTTTTTATTGCTGAATAATATTCTATGGTATGGATGTGTACTACACTTTGTTTAACCGTTCATCTGTTGAGGGACATCTGTGTTGTTTCCAGTTTTTGGCTATTATGAATAAAGCTGTTATAAATATTCAGATTTTTGTGTGAACATAGGCTTTGATTTCTCTGGGATAAATGCCCAGGAGTGCAATTGTTGGGTTATACGATAGTTGCACATTTATTTTTTAAGAAATTGCCAAACTGTTTTCTGGCATAGCTGCCCTATTTTACATTACCACCAGCAATATGTGAATTGCATCCTTGCCAGCATTTCGTATTGTCTTGTGTTTTGTTTCTTTTTAAAGGGCTAATAGTTTTAATGTTTTTATTGATTTTAGAGAAGAAGAGAGAGAGAGAGAGAGAGAGAGAGAGAGCAAGGGGTGGAGGTGGGGGAGACAGGAGAGAGAGAAAGAAATATTGATGTGAGAGGTAAACATCAATCAGTTGCCTCCCGTACACACCCTGACTGGGGACTGAACCTATAACCTGGACATGTGCCCTGACTGGGAACTGAACTGCTCGAGCCAGAAGCTAAAATCATTAAAATTAGGGATCCTAAAGGGGAGTTCGGGGACAAAGGTTAGTGGGTGATAGCTGATGACAAGGAGAATCAAGATTGGGGGCATTTAGGGAAGGAAATGGGAGAATGGTCTGGAAGGGGCTCTACCCCTTTTCCAGTACAAGAATGTGGGAGAAAACAAGAGCTATTAATTAAAAAGGCTGCAGGGAAAGTATGACCTGAAGGGAGAGTCAGGTTTCAGTTAAACAAGAAAGTGAAAGATGATAGAAAGGATTTGCTGGTGACTGGACTCTAGAGTGCATGGTGGAGGATTTTCAGACATGGAGGGGCTTGGAGATGGGGACAAATTATAATAATTCCCACCCCTGTCAGCTTGTGTCCCTTTACATATACATGACTATTCCAAAGGTCAAGCATAGAAAAATAAAAATTTAAAAAGTCAAGTTTAGCTTGTTGACTTCCAGCTTTACAATTTTCTTTTAAAACATGTTTTCCCACACTTTGTCAGGAAAATTAAATATATCAGAGAAATAGCAATTTTTAAATGCTTGAATCATAACCAAGTTGAGGTGATAAATGTCAAAATTCTTTTAAGAAATTCCTCTTAATAGTTTTCGGAATAACTAATTTACAGTCTAATGTAGTATCTGTGAACAACTTCAAGAATATCCACTACACGTTTGTAGTCCTGTTTATTTTTTTCTTCTAGTGACAAATTAAAAAAACCAACTGTTGCAGCAGTTATAGGAGAGTTTTACTAATTTTTTTACTAATTTACTAAATTATTTTTCCTGAAAGTCTATTCAGTCCATTTTTTTTCTATACAAAGTGTATGTCAACTATGTATGATACACAAGCCAGAGTGAATTCACATAGACGAAGAGTTGGCTGTTAGGTTGTTCATTTGTGTTCAGGCACACGTGCTTTTGCAAAGCCCAAGGATAATTTGGTTTAATCTTAGCCCTATAAAATATTTTTCTTTACTGTGATAGACTTAAAAATATTATGTGAGTATTTTTAAATCTCACATGACATTTTAAAGCATTTTTAAAAAAGTGTAATGGATATTCTTGAAGTTGTTCAACAGATACATTAGGTTTTAAGTTAGAAACTGTTAAATTTCAGCAGGTATGCCTCTGAACTTTTGGTATGTAGACTTACTGATGTGAATAATTTAACTTTTACTTTAGTAAATCATGCTGAGTTAAGAGCTTGTATGTATTTAGTGTCATTCCTGTATCCAGATTGCCTTCTTTAATCTTTAAAATAGTCTAGTTCACACTTTGTTTTTAAGCTCCAGTTTCCAATTCTTTTCCTTTAGGAGTTTTCCCTTTCCTCTTCCTAAGAATACTTTTTTTTTTTTAAATTTGGGAGGAGGGTATCTGCCAGTTCTAGTAGCACTTAGAAATGCTGTCTACATTAGCTTCTCTTGAATTTGTTGTACTGCATTGGAAGTACTTAAGTTCAGCCTTGGCCAGTGTGGTTCAGTTGGTTGAGCAATGTCCTGTATGCTGAAAGGTTGCTAGTTGGATTTCTGGTCAGGGCACATGCACAGGTTGCAGGTTCGGTCCGTGGTCGGGGTGTGTGTGGAGGCAACCAATTGATGTTTCTGTTTCACATGTTTCTCTCTCCCTCTCCCTTCTTCTCTCTCTAAAATCAATAAAACATACACACACACACACACACACACACACACACACATATATTAGAGGAAAGTACTTAAGTTCAAATTTCTTATGTAGTTTGTGACCTTGAACGAGGATCAGCGTCTGTTTTTTTCTGTTATGGGCATGGGATGGAGTCTGGCTGGGCAAAGATTATTGAAGTCCAACCCCTTTGGGAAGTGAAAACAGAGGAGATGGGTGAGAGCTGTGTGTGGACTTGCCCTTGTGACCTAAAGTCAGACTCCTCTTTATTCTTTCTTTTTCCCTTCTGTTGGCAGGCTAGGTCTTCTTTGTTGCTTAAGTTGTTGCTGTCTGGGAAGACAGTTGTTATCTGATGCATAATTGACCTAAGAAGAAAACTTAAGTGATTGCTGCCTATTGAGACTTACTAATTCTCAAGAGCAAGATAATAGGAATTTAGCAAAGAGAAATGCTTAGTGAAAAATTTAGGTTAATATGCTTCTAGCTTAATGGATATAAAGTTAGAGCTTTCATTTAATGTTCTTTATTCACTTACTTTAGCTCTACCACTGGCTGATTCACTGAACCAGACTGCGCTCCTGGATGTTTCTACTCCAAATATGAGTGCTGTTTTAAAACCTGAACAAACCGAACCTTCTATTTCCCAAATCAGCACCACTCTCCCTCCCACAACTAGTACAGAGAAAAGTGGAAGGGCGTCTGTCCCCCCTCATCCTTCACCTACTGCTACTCTGTCCCAAGAGGAAGCTGATAACAATGAAGATCCTAGCATAGAAGAGGAGGATCTTCTCACACTGAATAGTTCTCCATCCACCGCCAAAGATACTCTGGACAATGGAGAGTACGGAGAACCAGACTATGACTGGACCACCAACCCCAGGGATGATGAGTCCAGCGAGACGTTGGAAGAAAACAGGGGCTACATGGAAATTGAACAGTCAGTGAGATCTTTTAAGACCCCATCCTCAAATATAGAAGAGGAAGATAGCCATTTCTTTTTTCATCTTATTATTTTTGCTTTTTGCATTGCTGTTGTTTATATTACATATCACAACAAAAGGAAGGTAAGCGTGGGTTTTTTAGCCTCCTAGTTGTCCTTTAATATCTGAATCATACTTTTTTTTTTTAAATATGGACCCCATTCTTTTTTTCTTTTTTTAAGAAAATGTATGTTTATTGATTTTAGAGAGGAAGGGAGAGGGATAGATAGATAGAAACATCAATGATGAGAGAGAATCATTGATCGGCTGCCTCCTGCACGCCCCCCACTGGGGATCGAGCCCGCAACCTAAGC